>NW_026694168.1:0-375000 GCF_021218885.2 Marmota monax
TATATATTTTCAGTAGTGCACTTACCTAGAATAAGGGAGACCCTGGTTTAACATCCTCAGCACTGTATAAATAAATAATAAATTAATGAATGCTCAATATCTAGCCATCAGTGGATATGCAAATGCAAACTACAATGGGATTCCATCTTATTACACTTGGAAGGGCTATTATAAGTAAATAAATAAATAGTAAGCTGACAAGGATGTGTAGAAAAGGGAACTTCTTTACTGTTGGTAGAAGTGTAAATTGTACAGCCACTATAAAAAAGTTTGGGGTTCTCTCAAAAATCTAAAAATAGAACAACCATATGATCCAGGTATCTCACTCTCCAGTAAATAGAAAAAGGAAATGAAATCAGCCTGAAAAAGAAATAACTACATATCCATGTTTTTGAAGCACTAGCCACAATAGCCGATGTACAGAATCAACCTGCATACCTGCCAACAGGTGAATAGATAAAGAAAATATGCTGTGTAGACACCATGGAGTATTATCCAGCTACAGGGAATAATTAAATCCTTTCATTTGCAGAAAATGGGTGAAACTGGAGTATATCTTACTAAGCAAAATAAGCTAGACCCAGAAAGACAAATACCACATGCTTTGTCTCATACGTGGAAATTCAAAAATAAATAAATAAATAAATAAAAGATCTGAAAGTAGAAGAGAGAGTATTAGGGGCTAGAAAGAATGCCAAAGGGAAGTGTGGAAAGAGGTGGAAAGAAAGATGAATAGGCATGTTTAATACACAATGTATGCATGTATGGAAATACCAGAGACAATTCCACTAATTTGTACAGTTAATAAGTGCTAATAATAAAAATAAGAAAAGATAGTGGGGAAAGATATAAGAATCATGAAAGTTTATGAGGAAAATATGGCATGATAAATATGTACATTGTTTTGTGGTGATGTTATCATGGATATGTGCATATGTCAATACTCCCCACTTCCGCTATATGAAATTTAGGTCAATTGATCCCCAATAAAATTGTTAATACTAAACAAGCAATGTTTGAGGCCCAACTCACTTGCACTTTAGATTCTTATGTTTAAAGAAAGATAATAAAGTTATTATTACAGGAAGGGGACCAATATGTGAAACATGCTGAAGTATTACTTGACAAATAGAGTCCAGAAAGGACAATTCCATCTTAATATCTGGTACCACAAATAGACTACTTTCTACTAAGAATGTAGATAGCAAATTTTTTTTTATGGTATATAGAAATCAGTCTAGATAGAAACAGGGGGTAGATGATTTGGTGCATAGATGAATAGCTGAATGTAGGAATGGAGAAATAAATTACAAATGGCTAATTAAATAAGTCAGTAAGTGTATGTTACATTAACCTTGAATTTCACATTTTGCGGTGTTTCCATGATCCAGGTTAAACCAAAATGCTTTTTAAATTCTTTCATCATGCGAACAGGAAGAACCAGCATATGGATGGATTCTTAAGCACAGGGGAGTTTCACTAGCAACTGATAACCCACAAGAGGAATGGAAACGTGATTAAGCTAACCATGTACAACATTGCTCTGTTTTTATCTTCCTACACATTACCTTTCCCACAAAGAGAATATTTTAAAATGATGCTATTACTTTAATGGCTTCCATTTGCATTCTGGATTTCCATTGTGCCAGTTATCCAATTCCACTTCTATGATGAAATTTGTGGGCCTCATGGCTATTGTAATGTGATGCCTTTTATACTGTAATTGAGAGAAGCCTCCAATGAATAAAATAAATGGTTTCAGAGGGTTCTTAAGCCCTCAACAGACATCAGCTAAAATGTTAAGAGTGCCTCCAAATCCCACTGGTGCTATATTTTCTAACCATGAAAGAAATGTCATTATTGTAAATTCCCAGCTTTTGTCTGAAAATCTTGTACTAGATCCCTTGAGCGCCAGTTCAGTTAATTAATTCAAACAATTTCCTCTCTAATCTCTAAAACATTTTCATATTTAAGACAATAAATTAGGTACTTAAGAGGTTCACTCTTTGTTGGTCATTAATATGCCAGGGATTAGAAAAATTATTCCTAGTCTTCAGTGACATGAGTAATGTCTCTCTCTCTTTTTTTTTTCCTTCCAATGTTCCTGACCTGGACAAGGTTAAAAGCATGATTTCTCTGCCTTCTCTGAATTTAAGAAAAATTCTATTTCCCACATGCTTTGGTTTTAACATATATATCCAAATACTCTTCTTTTGTCTTTTCGCAATAAGTTTGATATGTAGCTTGATAGTTATAACAATTTAAAGATTAAGTTAGTTAATAATAACTTTGAAATTAATGATTAGTGTAGAAGGAGAATAATTGCATTTTCCTTGAACCAGTACATAAGGTTAATGCAGTTGGTAGGGTGATGGCTCCAGTAACTCTGACATTAATTGGCGATTGTGTTACGTGTTAAGAGAAGGAGTCAGCTTGGGCAAATCCTCAGGAGGGTTGCAGGAAGACAAAGCTATTTGCTGGCAAACCTGCTTTTCTCCATTTCAACGATTGGTTTAATTACATTAAATGTTCCTCTGTGACCTTCACCATAAAATTTCATAGCATTTTATCCCTCTGATTCTACATTATCAAATTGAAACAAAGCACAAAAAACAGCTTTTCCTGTAAAGTATAAAGTCAGCCACATATTTGTCAATGAGTCTAATTTTTCATTTTCCCAAAATTGAGTATCTCTAGAGGAATAATTGTATCATATGAAAAGAAAACCAGGCTTATAATTGCTCATAATGCTTTTTGTTTATATTGTCCTTACTCAAAAATGTTTTTCATTTTATAATCATTATAAATTTAATCTCTTTCATGTCAACCCACACATATCGCTTTGAATTTGATTCTGTACTATTGAGAAAGAATCTAGAGATTTAGGGATAGGGTGGGAAAATAATGCATAGCCCATTATATGTAAGATTATGCAGACAAAAAGGTAAAAGAGAGACAATCGCCTTAAATTCTAATGCAGGAATATACCTATTACTGGAACATTTCCATCTCTGGCTGTCAGTCGAAAACATCAATATTTCAGCAATTTACAAAATATTCTGTTATATTTTTCTTATTTGTAAATATTTATGTCTTGTAATTTATTCTAGAAAGAATTCAAAGGTTTCCTCATCCAAATGGTAATGTTTGACATCTAAAATACACCATTTATATTTCTTCATTTAAAATATTTATTCAACAATATCATTGTCTTTAAACATTTTCATAAGAAATCTGTACTCTAAGCAGATATCACAAAACATATTGTTGAATCTGTTACTAATTAAATAATAGGGCTGTTGCATTTAGCAAAATTACATATGTCTCAATTCTTCTGAAGTTTTATTTAAGATTGAAGTATGTATGCCTATCCTGAACATATAAATTTTTTTGTAACTTTCATCACTTAAATATAATAATCTTCATGTTTTCCATTTTCAAAGATTTATACTTTAAAAACATCATATTTTTATTTTCTTTTAGTACTGAAAGTAAATATGAGTGACAGTAAAGCTTTAGCATAAAAAACAAAATATTTCCAAATTAATGAAATGTTTATGAATTAAAAAATGTAAAACAACCATCAAGGGGGGTTGTTTTTTAAAAAAAAAAAAGTTTGAAGCAACCTTTTAAAAATAAAGTATTTTATGGTCAAGTCCTTATGTAAATATTTAAATATAAATATTTCTTTAAATATTATTCAAATAGGTACAGCCAAAGGGCTGTGCATTTAGATGAAAGAGCACTGAAATCACAAAATCAGGAAAGCTCAAAATATTTTTGTTGATTTAAAGAAGACAGAGCACATCTGAATGATAAGGGGTGCATTTGCTGCTGTGTCACCCAGCCTGAGCAACCCAGCTTCTTCCTCCTCAATTCATGGACTGTTATATTCTAAAAGTGACAATAAAAAAGAAAAATGGAATGTTTAGAGAGACTAACAACTTTTAAATAATGTAAGAAGAAAGAAAAAAAAGCAGAAAAGATAAATACACATACCAGAAAGGCAATTTTTTAGGGCTTTATTGATAGGAAAAACAATCAGAATTGATTTTAACATATTCTTTCATAATGAATTAACATATAGTTAAACCACTCTATTTTTAAATACTCCATTTATATATTTTAGTAATTCTGTATATAATTCTCATTAATCTTACATTTCAATTTTTAATGCTATTTGTTCCAAATATACAGCCCTATAAAAATCAAAAACATTTTGCTACCACCTCCCTGAAGACCTTCACCACCACTTTTTAGATTGTTTTAACAGCTGGATAACATGGCATAGAGTAGAGATGTCGTTTAACTAATCATTTTGTTTTAACTTTTTCAAGAGGTTTTTCAGAAGGTTGGTGCTTAGTTTAAAAGATAAGCTGGTTTCTAATGTTAACAGACTTGCCAAAAAAAATGCAAATACATAAAATCAGTCATGCCCAATAAAATTGTAATAACTCACACCATCCATACCATGGTAGGAAAATGTTTCTTTTCCTATTGTCCTTATTTTATAATCTTATTAAATGGCTGATCATTATATTTAGTCTTATTTTATTTTTGTCCTATGAATGTATGATATAATGTTTTTTTCTTTATTGGATTTATTGTGGTTATTTTTAAATCACTAGTTAGGCACCATTTCCCAAATTTGTCAATCATTTGCATTTCTTTTACAAATCAACATTTTTCTTCTTTTTCATATATATCATATATATAATATTCATTATATTCAAGATTCTCCAGAGAAAAACCAACTCAATATAGATAAAGAAAGAATTTATTTCAATGAATTTGATTATGTGACTGGGAAGGATAGACATATCCGAAATGTCTATGGTTAAAGAAATTCAGATGACATTTCATGCTGCAAAGTAATGTCTAAAAATGTATAAGGCTGGTAAACCAGCTGAAAATTCAGGTAGAATTTTGATTTTACAGTCTTAAGACAAAATTCCTTCTCTGGGAAAATTCTTTCCTTATCTGGGAAACTTCAATGATTGCTCAGAAGAACTTTAACTGATTGGATGAGACCCAACTACACCATGAAGAGCAGTATGCTTTACCTAACATAAAATGATTGTAAATGTGAACCACACCTACAAACCACCTTCACAGACTGGTATTTGACCACACAGAGCACCATAGCCCACCAAGTTGGCAAGTTGACACATACAATTAATCTCAATATGTGTATATCACTAATTTATTTATTTTAATGACTATAAGTAGTCCATTGGCTGAATCTTCTAGTTCTTCATCAACTGTTGCATGTTATGTTATTTCTTAGGTTTTCTTATGAATAGTGCTACTATGGATAATCTTTCATGTATTTTTTAATAGGCATCAGAGTTTTCCTTGATTAGCTAGCATACTATTAAAAATGATGAGTAGTGATTTCAGGCTTGTCCTACAATGTGTCAGTACGTGATATGAAGTTACTCTAATTAAGACAGTATGGTAAGGTACAAGATCTATAACTGATCCGCAGAATATGACAGAAGGTATATATATTTGTGGTAGTATAATAATAATAAGTCAGCTAAATGAAGAATGTAAAGTTTTTCAACAAATAGAAGTGGGAAAAAATGTTATCCACATGAAGAAAGATGGATTGAATGTTTACTTTTTATTCTAAAGAAAAATATACTAAAGAAAATTACAAGATGACGAACAATTGGGTATAAATTTTCAAGATACACAATTCAAAAATATTATTATCAGTTTATACAAAATAAATTCTTCAAATTAGTGAGAACAGTAAAACCCAAATATACCATGGACAAGAGTCATTATTAATCATTAATCATTTTTCACAAAAGGAAACAATGCTAACCATCATGTGATTCATGAAAAATCAAAACTCACAGAATTGCTCATGCATGCATGCACGCATACACAAATTCTACAGTTATTAAATTACTTATTTTTTAAAGTGGAATCCATTTATCTCATCAATTCTTAGAAACCAGTGGTATTGGTGATGCTGCTCTTGCCTGCTGTATGGGTTGCACATATAATTTCAGTGTATTATCTATTTTATTATTTTTATTGGAACTTATGCTGAAGACATATTTTAAATTTTATATTAAAATTTTATATTTCAGATGAAAAATTTGATTTCTTTGTATTTCTTGTAGTCAAGATGTCTATAATTTTCTCTGATATCTAGGGCTATACAAATAGTGTCCTAATTTGTTCATTATAATGAAGAAAATTAATTCAAAATCTTATTAAAAGTCTCTAATTAAAGTGGAATTTTGAAAATATATTCAAGTTTGCCAGATTTAAATGTTTTGATAACTCTTATTAATTTTATTTAATTCTGACTTTATGTTCTGAGGTAGTAAAGACATGCAGAACGGTAGACAAAGGTAACCTAACTTCTCATGGAATATTTAAAAAGCATCATTTCATGATGTAATTACTATTGCAAGGCTCTATTTTCATTAGTACTATGTTTGTCTAATGGGTTTTATTGTTCAAAAAGACTGTGACTCACTATGATAAATCAGATGCAAATTTCAAATGTATCCCAAATATCAGCTAGATTGATGCATTTGTATCTAGAAACAAAATGTCCTTAAAGTTTCATTACAGTGATATTGAAAAATGCATTGCCCTCCACAGGATTTCTGAAAATTCCCAAGAGGCATATGTTCTTATAATCATGTATGGCTCATAAATTCTGCTTCTACTTAATTAGTTCAATTTAGCAATCATATGCCATTATATTTGGGCTATTCTTATTCTCTACCATATTTGTATAATTATAAAACTTGCTCCTTTAATTTTTAACAGATACACACACACTATTTAAATTAATTGTGTATACAATTTGCTCTCATAAATATTGGGAGAGAAAAGAAGATGTAGATGTTTATATTATTGTGATTTTAATACCATATTTTCTGATAATTATATTCTACTTTCCAACTCATTTCTGCTAAACCTCGCCTACTCAAACTATCCTCAAACAAACTTGGGTCTTCTTCCATCCTTGGATCCCATCTGATTCTCCCTGTCCCTGATCGATTTTACAGTTTTATGTTTCTCCATATTCATCTTATATCACTCCCTCAGTAAAGCTCTCAAATCTTTTCTGACTTCATAGTACTCACTGTGTCAAATCATAGTTTTTGTTAAACCTAAAAATATACCATTTCTTTGTATGTACTTTTAGGGCTGAACATATATGGGAAAGCCATTGGATTGCCTTCATCTAAAATATATAATCAATAACCTCAATTAGGTACTTAAGTTGTTGGCAATCACATTGCATTGGAGCTGAGAATTCATAATTCTATTGTCCTACTTGATTATTTCATATTTTCTTCTCTTCCATCAAAATTCAATGCTTCTCTCCCTATTTTCACATTAAACTGATGACATAACTTTTTGTTTCATGGTTAAGACTATCTCCCACCAACTCATTTATCTACTTCTTGTCCTTTTATTCTTTTGAAGTCTTCTTTCTCAATGCTAAGACCAACCATATGACCTATATAGTATGTTGTGATATTTCTCATGTACTCAGTTTGATCCAAAAAATGTTCAATTTCTCCTCTGTCATTATTACTTATGACTTCACTGGATGATTCCTCCATGTGCACACATAAACTATTATTTTCCCAACCTAACATTTTCCATATACTTTCAGTTATGACTTTTACAGAGTAGCTGGACCTATACTTCATTCTTTTACTATTATTTAAATTTTTGGCATAACATAGAAACAACTGCCTACAGGAAATGGCTAATAATTAGGCAACATGCATTAAATGAAACAAGAAAATTTAAAAAAAATAAAGAAGAAGAAAAGAAATGATTATTAAACCCAGATTTCCCCAGGACAGTATTTTCCAAATAATTTTGAAAGAGGTAGCTTTCAAATCAAAATTGTCTTTCTGGGTGGAGGAAGCAGAGACTGGATATAAGAACTGCTTTAGTGATTTGAACATTATCTGGAGTAAGAATCTATGGGGTAGGAATTTGAAGAAAAGCAGTCCTATAAAGCTGTCTAAGTATTCCTATCAGGTCCTCAACTGGTCCTTATGTTATTCATGCATAGGGTGCACTTCTAAGATGCTCAGCAGAGAATAGACACAGTATATCTACATACTCTACCAGAATTTTCAGAAGTTGAATAAGGAAGAAGAAATATTGAAGTTGACATGCATCTAAAGTGGAGGTAACCTCTCATTTTATGGACATTTGTGAAAACAGATTATATACTGACTATAAACAGAGTTTTGACTATTCTCAAATAATTGAACTTATGCAGGTTATGTTCTCTGACCACTGGAGTTTTATAACAGAAAACTTGCTAGAAAACATTTGAATATCAAGGAACATTCTTCTATATAATTCATATTTGGGGAAAATCAGAATGAATATTAGAAAACACAGAAAGGTAATGAAATCTATATAAATAAATAAATTTTAAAAAAACCTCATGGATTGCCATTGAAGTAGTGCTAAGAGAGAATTTGTAGCTTTAAATGCTTATATCAGAAAAGAAGAATTGTTCAAAATTAATGATCTAAGCTTTCAACCAAAGGATCTAAAAACAAAAATAATTAACCCAAAAAATATAGAAGTTAAAAAAAAAACAACAGTAGCAATAATAGAATTTAAAGAAATGCATCAATAAAAAGTAAAACAGAAATCAGTAAAAGTATGTACTTTGAAAACTTTATAAAAATTGATAAATTAGGCCTAGTAAATTTGAGAACAACATTATCTCAAAAAAAGGAATTTAAAAGAAAATCTAAACAATAGATAAAGATATTAGAAGTATATAATCAGGAGCTCTGATGTTCAAGGACAGACTATAGATATCCCAACTCAAGAACAGAGTGAACACTTTCTTTACCTTTTTGCTCTATTCAGTTCCTCAATGGATTTAATAATCATTTGCATTGGGAAAGACACAAGTTATCCTTTTTTTTCACTCTGTCTACTGATTAAAACATCAATCTCTTCTAGAAATAATATCATCAAAGCATTGATGTTTTAACAGCTATGTGGGAATCTTTTAGCTTAGTTGACACTTAAGATTAACCAATATGATGTCCATGAAAAGATAAGTATAAGAATGTTCCTGGCAGTTTTTCTAGTAGTAATTGCAAATGGGAAGTAACTCAAACATTCATCAGAACTGGTGAAGAATTTGAGGTATGGTTATAAAACGTGATACTTTACATGGTGATGCTGCAAAAGGAAAATGAATAAGTAACTTTGCAATGCCTTTCTTTATAGATGTCTACAATAGAAAAATAAAACTGAAGAAAACATGTTCTAACACTCCATTTATTTAAATTTTAAATACAAACAAAGATATTCTAGAGTGAAAGAAATCAGAATAATGGTTCCCCTATGGTTTGGTGACGACAGTGAGGGGTGCAAGGAAATCCTTTTGGCATATTAGTATGTACTTAATATATATTCTGAGTAGTGGCTATGTAGATATACACTTATAAAAAAATCCATCTATACATTTAAGATTGTGCTTCTTTCTGTAAGTTATATCTCAATTGATATTGTATTTTTCTTAATACCACTGTAACCTCTCCCCTTCAGAGTAAACTTCCATGGAAGAATTGCTGGTATTTATCTCCAATCCCTATCTTCCCATTTTCTCTTATTTATTCCAACTAGGCTCTCTTTTCCATTGCTTTAGCAAACTTTCTTACCAAGTTTATCAGTTACCTTCATATTACTAGATACAATCTAATAAATGCATCCTCAATCTTAATATTTTAGAAGAATTTCATACAGTTTGTTACTCTAATCTTCCTGAAATATATGGTGAACTTGACTTCATCTGTATTCTTTCATGGGCTGATTATTACTCCTCTGTC
Organism: Marmota monax; assembly: GCF_021218885.2. Lineage (NCBI taxonomy): Eukaryota > Metazoa > Chordata > Mammalia > Rodentia > Sciuridae > Marmota > Marmota monax. The sequence continues at coordinate 9,861 of NW_026694168.1, forward strand.
TTCTCTATGAGTTCTTCATCTCCACACTTTAATGTTTGAGTGCCTCAAGGCTTAAATGCTAGACTTCTCTACTTTCACTAATTTCCTAATTGATCAATAACTTATAGCTTGATGATTGCTGATTTTACATTTCCATCCTGCCCTCTCGCTTGAACTCTAAAATAATATTTCCAATTGCAAGATAAACATTTTAGAAGTTATACAAAACCTTAATCTCCCAGACTCAATTTCCCTCCAATCTGTTCCTGTCTTGGTATTCTTCCTCTTATTTGAAATGAAGTTCTTTATTTCAGTACTTTCAGGTCAAAATTTCTGAAATAATCTTTGACCTCTTTGTTTTATGTTTGTTTTGGGGTTTTGTTTTTGAAAGAACAAACAAGGCTTGTCATCGGAGAAAATGCCCGTTTATTGAGGAACAGCTCTGCATATTTATAGAGCTGGAGGTGGTTTGACAGTTATGACAGTTTAATGGTTAAAGGGTTTGGCAGTTGGCATGGGGTGCTTTCTGATTGGTGGGTAAGGATCATGTGAGCCAGCAGGGCTAGTCTGATTGGTGGGTAAGGATCATGTGAGCCAGCAGGGCTAGTTTGATTGGTGGGTAAGGATCATGTGGGCTAGCAGGGCTCACCATTGGACGGCTCTTCTCTGGGGATGGGGAAGTTAGTCTTTGGAGCCGGCGCAACTCCCAACAGTTTTCATTATTGCACCTGAAGCCCCCTTGCAAAAATAGACAGTATATGATCACATTTCACACTCCCTCTAATCTCATAACTATCATATTTTTTTTTCTAGATCATTGCAAAACTCTCCCAGTGGTCTTTCTAATTATACTCTTTTAAAATGACACTCTATTCTCAAGAAAACAACAGGAGAGGTTTTGTTAAAACATGACTCAGATTACTACACTCCTCTACTCAAAACTTCTCAGTAAATTTGAATCTCACTCAGTAAGATCCACGTTCATATAATGTACCAGTCCCATGTATTTCCCTTCACTTCCCATACAACTTATACATTCAGCTCTACATAGCTGCTGGATTTGAAACCACTGATTCAATTACACATGATCAAAACTATTTTTTTTTTCAAATTGCATCTATACTGAACATGTAAAGACTTTTCCTGTCATTATTCCCTAAATAATGCATCTGTTTACATGCCTTTACATTGTGTTCAGTATTACAAGTAATGTAGAGAAGATTTAAAATATACAAGAGAATGTACATAAGTAATATGCAAAATGAAATGCCATTTTATTTAAGAAACTTGAAGCAGATTTTTGTGTCTATGGGGATCCTGAGACCAATTCCCTGTAGATACCAAGACATTGCAATTTCAAATTGTTTGTGTATACAAGGAGTTATTATCCCTATTCCTACTTTTTTTCTTTACACATGATTGTCTAAAATGCTACACATTTTACTTATTTATTTTTTAGCTTCTTGTTGTACTGAATCCGAACAATATAAAATCTAGAATTTTTGTTTTTGTTGTTCCTCCAAAGTATTCCCAGAATTTATGAGTACTTCACAGATATTTGAACATTTTAAAAAAATAACTAAATAGCTTTAAGATAAGAGTAAGTATCCCTGTTTTTAATTTTTAAATCCCTGTGTTTTGCTTCTGTCCTTCAGATTATGATCTTTTAACACCCTTGTCAGACTCATCTTTATGCCTTTTTTCCCATGGTCCTGAACTTTGATTCTTCTAAATCCAGTGAAATTCAGCTATTTTAATTTTCAAACTCATTCTAGTCCATGACTTCTTATCTAAATCCATGTGTAATCTCAAAAGAAAAAAAAAAGTCCCTTTCTTCAATATTACCCATTCTCCTGAAAAAGTAGGTGCCTAATTGTTATAAAGTCATGGCTTAATTTAGTTTCTAAAAGTACCAACCATCTGCTGGGGTATTTTTTTATCTCCGCAAAAAAGATTGTTCCTTCTTTCTTCCTTAATTTCTTTCTTTTAATTTTTATTAATTTTAATATATCTATTGATTGTAGTATAGGGGATTGAACCCAGGGCCTCATGTAGGCTAGGTTAAGTTGCTCTCCCACAGAGCCACATATCCAGGTTTTTAAATTTTTATTTTGAGACAGGATCTCACTGAGTTGTCTATGTTGGCCTTGAATTACTTACAGCTTCTTCTCTTAGCCTGCAGAGTGTTTTTTGTTATTGTTGTTCTTTGTTTGTTTTTATGATTACATACTCATAAAAAATTAAGGAGAAATTTTCTCTGTAGGTTTTGCAATGGAGGGGATATAAATATATATAAATTTAATATAAATAATATAAATATAAATTTGTATATTCGTTAGGTGGAATATGTGAGGAAATATGCTAGAATCAGAAGATCACTTAGGTCCTTAATTTGTTTTTGTAGATTTCATGTAGATTATCTTTGTTTCTATTTAATTAATAGTCATAAGAAAAAAGAAGTGATAGATTCTGCCAAGAAATAGGTGAATTCCAATGATTGGTTTTATAAATGAGAATGTAAAATAATAATAATAATAATTTAAGAAAAGTCAAGATAAGAACATCAGTAAGGAATTAAACTTGTTATTTTGAGATCTTGCCTTCCCTAAAATGTATTTGAGTCTTTTGACCTTTTAAGCCATAAGTCATACAGTTAGCATGTTACTGCTAGATGCCATATCAAAGACATCTTTTCAGACATATCTAGAGTTCATTTTCAGAAAATGTCACTTGAGGCTGTGTCAGTCACATCTGCTCCTTGTACGGTTCACCAGTCATGTTGTGTTAAATCTCATAACTATTGCTAAAAATAATAATAGCATACCGATAGAACATATCCAAATATGTACAGTTTTGTTAGAAGATCTTAAAATAACCCTGGATCATTTCTTATAGCCCTCAAATACCTGCATTTTAGCATTTTTTAAGAAAATTCCACACATAAGTTTAAACTGAAATAATTAAAAAAAACAAAACAGGACAATAATGGGTTGAACTGAAAAGATTTTTCTTTCTGTTAAATGTAACTTTAGGGGATTTTCTTGTGGAATGACTTATGGATCAAATGGTCATGAGAGTTTGATGGATTAAAGTCTGCCTTCACTTTTATTTCCCAGAAAAAAATTTAATTTCTCTGACTTTGTTAAAACATATGTCCCTAGAATAATTATTATTCCATGAAATAAAACTATGTTATATAGAGAGCTCCAAAGCAAGATTTCCAAGAATTAAGTGATGTGGTAAAAATGATGGTAGTTATTTTTAATTCCTAAGACACAAAAACTTTTTATTTTGGCACAGCAATGAGAAGTTCTATAACTTAAGTTTTCTACACCCAGAATAATACATGTATATATGCATATATATATATATATATATATATATATATATATATATATATATTAACATAATTTCTTATTATTCTTTTTATTTTTAAAATATTATATTGCATTATTAATATATACAAATATGATTAGTTATGTCATATTAATACATGCACATAAGTGAATCTATCTCATTTCCCAGCACTTATATTTCCCTCACTACCTTCCTCTTGATCTACTTTGCTCTACTTTACTGATCTCCCTTCTATTATCATCATCATCATCATCATCATCATCATTTTAATTAGTGAAATATATATACATATATTATATATGTAGGATTCATTGTAGTATATTCATACATAGACATAACTTCTTATTATAACTCCTATCCTGAATATTTGTTAGAATAAAATTGATTTTTAAGTTCCTGATTTTTAATCATTGTCAAAAGTTTTTATGCATTATTTTCATGAGAAATTCCACATAGGGCTTTCAACTATGGTTTACCATTCCCACAACCATAGTTATAATTTTGCCTCATAGCCGCTCCATATGTTCTGTGGAAAATCATGGGTTAGTGGAGTATTTTATTAAAATACAGATTTCAAAATTTACAGATGTGATTTTGTGTCTAAAATCTCAATCCCTACTTTTACCAACATTGATTAAACATATAATAAACCTGATTTGTAGTCTTTTAAAAAAATGTTCAGCCAGCTGTGGTCACAAGTAGAAGCATAGGAGAGGCTAAGAAAAAACAACACTCCAAAAAATATTATATTCACATATATGTTAAAGATAAAATATTCAGTGATACTAGTTGAAGATTGATAAGGAAAATTTTATTAAGGATCATCACCTTGAGTTAGGGACCACAAGCAATAGGATTTTGAAATGGGAGAGAGACTGAGATCAACCCTGAATACAGCGTGAGCAAGTGAGAATACCACATAGCAAAATATTAAGATCAAGAGTGATCATTATTATCCAAAGTACAGGTATGAAGATGTGAATTGGTGTGAATATACTTTGTTTACAACCAGAGATATAAAAAACTGTGGTCTCTATGTGAGATAAGAATTGTAATGCATTCCGAAGTCAAATAAAAAGAAAAAAAAAGAGTGAATAAAAAAATTTTAAGAATCATCAGAAGAAAAGAAATTTCTGGCTAAAACAACCTAGTGAGACTCTTCATAAAGACAGGGCAATGTCATCAGCATCACCTGGATGATGATGGAGGATGAGGAACGTGAACAGATGTTGAGTACAATAAAATTTTGAGGATGGGGGTTTCTCATTAAACTGATTTAGCTGAGTCTTTGCCAAACACGATTTTAAAAGGAAGTACACAGATGGGCATAGGAGAAGGTTGAGAAATCTGGCTAATGTTTAGTCAAAGCAAAAATCTTTCTACATTCAATGGTCTAGAGGCATGGCCACAGGCAGGACCCCAGGAAAAACACCAGGGTGGTGGAGCAAGGAGAAAATCAGAGATTTTATGGGGTGTTATGGCTTGAATATGGATCATCTCCTAAAATATGCTAAAAGCTTGAGTCAGGGCAGATGGTCAAAGGAAAGACACTGAAATGATGAGAAGATACTTTATTTTTATTTAAATAAAAATTGATTAAAATGCATTCCCTAATTTACCCCCCTATGATCTTTGTCTTCCCTTTGATTGTTTTAAAAGTATCTTCAATGAAATTGAACTGTAACTCTGCTATCGTCAAACCTGTTTGTTAAATAGATTCCCTGTTTGTTAAACCGAAATAATAGTGTGAAAAGTTTATTTTATGTCTAATCTATACAACATGAACCCCTTACAGACTCTAATCATTTCCTAAAATTCTGATATGTAAACTTTGGACTTTCACATTAGGGGAACTTAGTCTGATAATGTTAATATAAATATACAACAAAGGTCGTGCTAGGAGTAGTGGTGCTTGCCTGTAATCCCAGTGGATCAAGAGGCCAAGGTAGGAGGATCACAATTTCAAAGTCAGCCTCAGCAACTTAGCAAGGTCATAAGCTGTTGCTGTGTGTCACTCAGCAGGTGTGGGGGACACAGGACACGGAGTCAACACACAGACATGGAGTCAACATACAGGCACCCAGAGCTGGTGAGGGCTGGCAGTTGGCAACCTCAGCTGAGGTTTATTTTGGCAATTTCCTTTAATGCAGAAATGATTACAATTGATATAAGGCGCATCCTCTAATTATACATAAGCAAACAGTTTATACAACATCTAGAAGCCAATCATCTTATGACTAATGTAGCCGCACTATGAGGAAGCTCTAAATATTGCTATGCCATAGAAGGCAGACTGGAAGGATTATTGTCCCTATGAAAAGGGGACCTTATGAGTTGGGGGAATCATGCCCTGAGGCCCTTGCCTCTTGGTTCCCTAGCAACACTTACCTCAATAATTGAGGATGTGGTTTCTCAGACAGCTCCCTAGAGCAGAGCACCCCATCCTCCAGGTGTTCCTGTCAGGCCTGTAGAGGGTAGGTTTTTCAAGTACTCTGAGCTGCTTATAGCTGCTAGCTGCAAACCAAGCATTACTCCTACAGTAAGAAATGTAGCAAGATCCTGAGTCAAGATTTAAAAAAAATAAAAAGGGATGTGGATGTAGCTCAGTGGTTAAGTGTCCCTGAGTTCAATCCTCAATACCAAAAAAAATTAAAAAAACAAAGAACAAGTGTCATTTTTCCCAGACTCAAAAAAGATCTCAGTACACTAGTAATGCTATGATCATACTCAGAGATATAACTGGTTCCCTATGTTTGATTGTATTTAACTCTCAGAGTCAGGTCTCTGGCCTAGGACTCTGGTAACAATGCCATATGTTAAAACAATGATGAATGAGAATGCCTCTGGGTGGAGAATTCAGTAATAGAATGAAAAAGAATAAGTCAGAGAGACTGCTGCCATTTTGGCTGGTTCCTTTTAATTTTATTTAAAGGCCTTTAGCAAAAATAGCAACAAAACAACATTGAAGGATCATTTAGTCTTTAAAAGGGTGTTACCTTTTTCCACTGAAGGTATAGGAGCTTCCCCATAAAATTGTCTGTGTGGGGGCTAATAGCACTGTATTCCTTTGCTCTTCTGATACATCAGATATTTCTATGTTACCAAAGCAGCCAATAACCACACCAGAACAAATATTTCAAGTAGCCTTGGCAGTTATAATAAACAATTAGGGAGACCATGCTTGCTGAATAATAGAAAGAATCTAAGCATAAAAATGAGAGCTTAGCTACAACTAAATTTGTTTTGTAAAGGTTATTTTGAATTTGGACAAATATTTTTATATTAAAAATGAGATTTAGAGATTATCATGAAATTGTGCTTTTAAAAGACTTATATGCTATTGACAAGAATGAAAAGGGTTTGGGTGTGTCTGCACACTTTGTAAGGGACACTTATGCTTTTTTTCTCTGAATCCCTATTGTCATTTTAAATGCTTTAGGATGAGATGATATATAGGGTCTTTATCACAAGCAGCACTATTAACAATTACTCTGAGGCAAATTGTCTTTATATGCAAGCACATATTTGATCACTACAATCATCAAATATAAACAATTAATGCAAAAAGTATTGGGTATGCTAGAGCACTCCAACTGGCATTCAATGCACACTTATTAAACACTATAAGCAAATAACACAATCCTAGGGCAACCACAAGCCCAAAAATACCTCCAATGTCACTCAACTTCTCTTAGCTAAAGAGCAAACATTGTCTTTGGTAGTTCTCTACAGCTAATGGCTGGATATCAGGGTAGTGGTTGAGTCAGTCCAGGGATGGACAGCAAGGTGGCCAGACTCACCGATATCCATGGAGCAAAACTCTTCAATGTGACAGGACAAGCAATTTAAATACATTTCCAAGTTGGGGGTGTACATTGGTGATTGGTTGCACCCAGTGAAAGTCAATGTCCACTGGTTATGTTCATTGAGGTGATGCAATTGCATGTGGGCATGTTCTTTGCACATGTCCATGGAGCTGTGCTTCTTATCAATTGTAACCACTCATTGCTAAGCATGCCTATGACTAGTGCCCCTTACAGCTCTTTATCAATTGCAAGTAGAAATGACTAAATAGTTCAATAGCTGCTTTTTTTAAGGCCAGCAACTTTTTCCTAGCATGTTCCAGCATGTCTGTGGCAGATGCCTCTTGTAGTCCCCAAAGAAGAACATGTTTGTGAAAGATACATAGCTGGAGAGAGAGAGAGAGTGCATGCCAAGACAGATGCAGGGTGAGAGGCAGACAGAGAGATTATAAAGAATTGAAATAGAGGCTATCATCTTGAAATTGAAATTGTCCTCTGCTTTCCCCCTCCTTCCCACTCTCCTGCTTAATCCTTTGGCTGAAAAGTAGCCCCACTTTAGATATTAACTGCTGAATCTTCCTTTAGATTTAGAACCCAGATGGCCTTTATAACACCTTTCTTATTAACTAGCCTTAGGAAGTTGAAGTACATTGCATTTTCTAGAGAAGACACACACTTAGTCTATGAAGCTGAAGACCATCCAGCCTGCAGTCTCATTCTCTCTTCTTCCTTCCCATAAAAGCCCTGCATTTCCCTGAACCTCCCTGGAGAAGGTAATTTGTAAGCCAAACTCCCATTTCTACATTCTTTGGTCACTGAGTAAAAGCTCTTTTGTTTTCTGCCCCTTTATCATATAAGTCATCAGCCTCATCAATGGGAAGCAGAATTGGACCTTCTGTCAGTTACAAATTTATATAGTTTTGGAGACTAAGTCCAAAGACTTATAGTCAGCAAGCTAGATACCCAGAAGGGAAATCAGGTAGGACCAGTCCAAAGCTGGTAAGCTCAAGATGCAAGAAAAGCCAAATTCTTGAGTATGAAGGTAAGTAAAAGCAGATGTTCTAACTCAAATAGGAAGGAGAAGTTTCCTCTTACTTAGTTACATTGTTCTATTCAGGTCTTTCATGGTTGAAGGGCACTCACCCACATTGGGAAATCAATCTTCTTTACTCAGCCTATTGATTCAAATGCTAATCTCTTCCACAAGCACCTCACAGGTACAACCATGATGACATTTAATCATATTTAGGGATACCTTATGGTAAAGTCAACACATAAAATTAATTATTACAATAAGCCTGATTTGGGGGTCACAATCTCTTAAAACTTTAGAGATATGGATGATAACTTATTCCAATATACGAGTGATCCAGATTTTCTCATATATTAAGGAGATTCTATACACGTAGAAACCAAACAGTACATTAATAAATCTAATGTTTCAATAATACATTTTCTACAGACATTTGTCTTTATTGTAACCTTTCTGGCCAAATCTCTGATGATGTGGCCAACAACCAGCCTCACAGCTGCAATAGTCAGTCACCACGCTATTGTTTGAGGACTACTTGGTGGTTTGGTAGTTCTTGACAACTCTGGTAGAAATCTTGTAAATGAGATGCTGGAGGGTTTCAGAGCATGAAAAGATTATGCCCTAAGTCAGTATGTCCCATCCATGGTCCCTTCATAGACTTATGCCCAACAGATTCTTTATATTCTCTACCCAATTAGAATATGAGCAACAAGATTCCTGTGAAACCCACTCTTCCATAAACACCAGCAACATTCTTTCTACTCACATCTACAGGGTCAAATGGTGGGGGTGGGAGGGAGTGGAGAGCAATGCATTTCATTCCAAAAAAATAGCAGGTTGAAATATTAGAGCTTATTGATTCAAACAAAAGCATTTATCTAAGAAAATCTCTTAACATGTAAAAGATACTTCATGACAGTAAAACTAACCTTGTAGTGAAAATTAGAGACAACTAGTTAAAACAATTTCCCTACAAACCTATAAGATCTAAATTTTGAATTTGAAGTGGATCTACTTTGCAGAAATACTGTTTGTTTCTGTCTTCTTTGTTGCAGTCTTTGATTTTTATATGAAATGCACCAAAGCATAAATATTTTGCTTGAAGTATTTCATCATCAAAATTATATTTATGAATTTGAAAGAAATATAAAATAAAATATGTAAAATTAAATTATTTTAACTATTAAATTTCTTTCTGCATGTGGAACATTAAGGCACCATTTGCTTTATTCTCTTATTATGACATTGAAAAATGCATCTAATATTTGAATTATATTGAATTACGTTGAAGTTCAATGGTATTAAAGTCTGATATATTTTAAAAGTCTGACTGTTTAATTTGCTTACCAACATTTCTCTCTGTTGCCTAGTTTTGTTCTGCAAGCCATTGCTAAAAAAGTATCTGGTTTAATTGAAGCCTCTTTTTGTTTTGGTTGCAGTTGTTTTTAATATGTTATCTATAATGTAAACATTCCCTATACAACAATCTTATTTAGTTTCAATCAAACATCATAAATCATATACATCCAAAATGACAATAGAAAGATGATTAGAATAATAATGGCAAGAATGTATGTAATGTATGTAAGTATAAAGCATTAGTCATTTGTGGAAATATTTACATTGCTATGTATCAGAATGAGAAGACCTGGCCATATTTTTGTGTTCGTCAAGGTTTATAGTTAAAGGTTTATAGTTCCTGCAAGGTTTATACTTAAGGAAAAAACTTTTATGTATTTAAAATAATAATGTGTTACAAATATTTCTAATTGCATTTAGAAAATGCTGTGTTGAAAATCATAATCCAGAAAGCAAATTGATTTCCCAGCTCCTTTATTTTTCAACATTCAAACACAGCTATTCAGATTGGACACTTTTTACCCTATTGTTAACTAATATCATCATGAGCATAATGATATAGATCTTGATATATACCTGTGTCCATTAGTCTATTCTGTTGAGCAAGTGGGAGCATTACACTTGCTTGTTTTTAGTCACATAAAATCAGATGACTGGTTCTGGTCGTAAAATGGGTGTAAATATGAAGTGTGACCTTTTGAGACAGAGTGTTTAGCTGCTAATACAATGAACTAAAAATGGATCAAAAGCCTTAATGTAAGACCTGCAACTATAAAACTACACAACAATTTCCTGTATAAGGCTCTAAAATCACAGGGGAAAAAAAAAAAGAATTGACAAATGTGATCACATCAAATTAAAAAACAATTGCACATCAAAGGAAACACTCAACAGTGTGAAACAATAATTTCCAGAATAGGGGAAAACATTTTCCAGCTGTTCATCTGACAGAGGATTAATATCCAGAGTCTATAAGGAACTCCAACAATTTAACAACAAAAAAGAAGTAATCTAATAAAATGCAAATGATTCAAGCAGACATTTCTCAAAAAAAAAAAAAAAAGAAGTACAAAGAGCCAATAAGCATACAAAAAAAGGTGGAAAAAAGAACTATTATACACTGATGGTTGAAATATAAATTAGTATAACCACTATGGAAAACCCTATGCATTTTCCACATGAACTAAAAATGATCCAGCTATTTCATTCCTTGTACATAACCAAAGGAAATAAAGTTGGCATACAAAGGAGACATGTGTATGCCATGTTTATTGTAGCAGTATTCACAATAGCCAAAACATGCAGTCATGTGGATACCTATCAACAAATGGATAAAGAAAATAAGAATACAAATAAATAAATTTTATTTATTTATTTTTATTGCATACATAAATAAAAATGAACTAAAAAAAATGGATGGAATGCAGGAAAATGGATGGAATGTGAGGACATCATGTTGAGAAAGAAAAAATATCATAGCATGTTATCTCTCATATTTAGAAAGAAAGAAAGAGAGACATGAAGATAGAATAGCAATGATTAGGGACTGGGAAGAGAACCAGAGGGAAAAGAAATTCCACTGATCTGATTCTTACAACTAATATGTGTTAACAATTTTAAAAAATAAATAATTTTAGCCACTTCTTAGATTGCAACAAACATTGTGGACCTAGAACAGTATCTTGCAAAATATTTTTAAATATCCAGACTTCACAATAAAATCATGTGTGACAGTAACATATATATAGCTATATCATGGAGAGTAGAGTCTGGTTATATACAATACGCAGACTCTGAGTCCAGTTGTCTTCATTATTGAGAACCATTTTCTTTTTTGTAGCGTTTTCCTTTCTTCTTTTTAGTTGTTTCCTTGGTCCCTGCATACCAGGTACTATACTTTCAATCTTGTTTTTTTCTTTTTTTCCTACATGTAACTCACTCTCCGAAGTTAGCTGTTTCTTTCTTTTTGTTTTTATTCCTTTATCTGTTAACTGATGGTAATATATTTAGTAGAATATTAAATTAATGATACTTTATAGTAATTGCTTACAGAATAAATTATGCCCAATTATATTTTTAGAGAAAGTTTCATAAAAGCCTGGAGTAAAAGAAAATAGATTCATTAATCAAGAAAACATTGCATCTCTTTTTGTGACCCATGTATATTTTTTTAATAGTTTGGTTCAGATCAATAGAAAAAAATTCCCACTTCTGTCTTCCAAACATTATGCTTATTTATATTAAAAATGACAAGTGCTTGTAATATTTTTGTAACCAAGTGGACAAAAATATAGGATAATATTATGCATTCATAATGAGTGAGTAATACTTCTTTGATAACATTTATTTACATTTCTCTAGAGAGCCCTTAAATCTGACAATTCATCATAAACCAAAGCAATGTATGGGTAAAACAAGCTTTTTCTTTGAACCAAAGCCATATATTTTTGAAAGCTGTGTCAAAGCCTTTCATAATTTTATATGGTTTCATGACATCATTTCTATTCTTAGAAAATGAACTCAAGTGGCAATAGAAGAGAATAGATTATTAAGGAGTTTTGGTCGAAAACAGAATTGTAGCTTAAATTTAATAACATATATCAAACTAAATTGATTGTTTCAATCCTATCATATTTAAAGAAACCACTTTAACTCTGAATAAGCTTGTCAGTTAGAACAACTCAAGAAAGATTGTTAAATTTTTATTAAACTAAAATGAAATTCTACTTAAAATTGTGCCTTAATTTGAATTTAAATCCTGGTTAAAAATGATCTGGTCATGTAGCATCAAAGCATTTAGAGCTTTAGAGTAAAACCTGGAGATCACATGAATAAATTCTTCACTGAAGCATTGAGGAAGTTGAGGTTCAGAAAACTAAAGGTGGCACTGCCTGTAATCCCAGCAGCTAGAGAGGCTGAGACAGGGGAAGAAATTTAACAGCAATTTCAGCCATCCTCATCCATTTAACAAGACCCTTAACAACATGGAGAGATCCTGTATCAAAATAAAAGAATAAGAATAAGAATAATAAGAATAAAAACACCTGGAGATGTGGCTCAGTGGTTAAGTACCCTTGAGTCCAATCCTTGGTACCAGCAAAAAGAATGAAAAAAGAAAAAGAAAAAGAAAGTAAAATAAAAGGAACTGCCAATACCATAAAACTAGTGACTAATTTTTAGCATTCCTAAAGTTTAGTGGTGCTTTTATTGTTTGTTTATTTGCTTCTTTACTTAATTTTTCTCATTTTTTTTGTTTCCTAATACTGTATTATTCAATAAATTGGTGTTTTAGTTCTGTGACAGAATAATAGACCTGCAATTTATGTTTATTTTTGTATTTTAATGCAATTTAATATATTACTTACAACAATTTACTAGTGAAGCACCATAGTTGTTTTGTTTCTCTACTAAGCACAAAGAAATTTGATTTCTAGAAAACTGGTGTCTTGGCAATGTGGCTAAAGCAACTACTGACTCTAGGTTTCTAGAAATTCACTCTGTCCAAGCACAAATTTTATTTTTGCTTTAAAATAATAAAACTTTCCAAACTGCTTTGTGGTGCCAGACCAGGAAAGAGGACAAACAATTTCTCTTTGAGGTCAGTTTAAAAAATAAATAAATAAAAACGAAAGAAAGAAAAAAAGAGAACAAATCTTAATGGGACTTAATACTGGACTCAAATGACCTAGAGACATAGATGTTTCAATAGAATAAAATAAAAATAAATAAATAAGGGCTGGGGTTGTGGCTCAGTGACAGAGCCCTTGCCTCACACATGTGAGGCAATGGGTTTTATCCTCAGCACCACATAAAAATAAAACAAACAAAATAAAGATATTGTGTCCATCTATAACAAATAAATAAATAAGAGTAAGATCCTTCACTGGCAGTAGCAGCTGATGATGCAGATCCACTGTGGGCAGGTCAGAGAGAGAGAATAGAGAGCCAGCATTTGGGTGGCACCAAGGTGTGTCTTGAAGTGGAGGGGACAGTGATTCCGTACATCCTCAAGCTGATCAAGTGGGTAAGCTGCACTTTGGTTTTATGTGAGAGGGACACTGCCCAGCTCCCAGTGATCTGCAGAGAGCAGGGTCAGTTACCTTCTTTTTTGCTGTGATACAGTGGCCACCAGATAGATGTCCAAACAAAGGGACCCATACTTGTTGACAAGACCAGCTCAGAAAGAGGGGGAACAAGATCAGGCAGAAAAGGGGAAGAGTTAGCATGTGCTTTGGGTCTGAACCCAGGTGGCCCACATACAGGAGCCATGGAAGCACAGGATCAGGAAGGACTGGTTCCTCCCCTGCCCAAGCAGAACCCAGGGGAGAGTCAAGTGATACAGATGCCCAGTATAGACTGGAAGCATCTGGACTCTGGAGGTGTGCTTATTTAAAAGTTTCACCAAATATTGTTCCACAAATAACAGGGCGGGGTGGAGGTGTTGTCTAGGTAGACCCATACCCTGCCTCTAGGAGCTCCACCTCTAGGAACCTCTTTCACAGAACTCTAAAGCAAACCCTTGCTGTGAGTGGAATAGACAATACCATCCAACCAGCCTCATTTCATGCTGCTGAGGGAAGCTGAGAACAGGCAACAATGCCAAGTTCTACAAAAATAATGAATTGACAGACCTTACTCCTACTCTTGCTTGTAATACATACCTCAATTAAAAAATGGAAAGAAAAAAAATTGGTAACAACAATCAACATATACTATTATAGATCATTTTTCTACCATCTCAATGCAAAACATTCCATCAAGAACTTTTTTTTTTTAAGACTTTAGTGTGCTGAATGGTCCATGGACATTTGAACATATGCATGTTTACTCACTCTTCTTATTTTAAGCATTTCTGGAAGGTAGTTATTTTCTTGACTGTGTTTGGAGGACTATGGATTTTGATTGTATGCCTTGGTTTTGTTTATATTGTTTTCTTGTTTGTTTTATATTGTTTCTCACCTATTTCCCTTGATTCTCTTTTATTTTACTAACAGCTGAATTCTATTATTTTTTTCTTTCACTCTTTCTCCAACTTGGTACTACTATTTTCTTTCATCCTCCCTCTCAATTATTAATCCAAAATCTCCTCTGCATTCTCCTCTTTATCTTTTTGAAATAGTAAACCCTTTTATAAACATAAGATCTCCACTCTTGGCAATTGCTTACAAAACCATTTATGTTCATCCTGCCAAAATAGGAACTTAATATTTTGTTTAATGCTGAATATTTGTTTTTGTTTAAAGGTGAATATTTGTTATTGTCATTATTTGTCACCCCTTAAAATGTGAGATACTAGAAATCTTTAGGAACACTATGAATTTATAGGGTAGACTCTACAACTTCCAATTCTTACTGATAAATGTGTAGACATACAAACAACATGAAAAATCAAGAGAACAAACCACACCAAAAAATCAAAAGATCTCGTTAACAAAATCTAATGTTATCTCAGTGGAGGAAATGTCAGAAAAGAAATTTAGAAAGTTCATAATTAAAATAAACTGTGAGGTAAAAGATGTTGTAAGAAGTGAATCAGAGAGAAAATCCACGAAGTGAAAGATCATTTCGATAAAGAGATAGAAACACTGAAGAAGAATCAATTGGAAGTTTTATGAGTAAAGGAATCAATAAACCAAGGCACATACTCAATGAAAAGAATGACCAGCAGACTACACCACTAGGAAGAAAAATTTCAGGTAAAAAACCAAAATATATACTCTTGAAAATGAAATTGGCCATGGATAAAATATATTAAGAGAACATGAACAGAACTTTCAAGAAATATAGGATAACATGAAAAGACCCAATTTAAGATTTAGTATGATTGTTGTAGGATCAAAGATACAAACTAAAGAAATGCACATTTTTTCAATGAAATAAGTCAGAAAATTTTACAAACCTTAAGAATGATATGGAAAATCAAATACAGAAGCCTTACAGTTCCTCAAATATAGAAAATTACCACATCAAGGCACATTATTATGAAAATGCCTATAATACAGAATCAGGACAAAATTTTAAAGGCTGGGAGAGAAAGATGACTCATTGAATTTAGAAGAAAGCCAGTCTGGATCTCAGATAAGTTTTCAACCCAGACCCTCAAAGCTAGGATGTCTTAGAATAATATATATCAAGCTCTGAAAGAAAATAGATGTGAGCCAACAATACTATACCCAACAAAATTAAGCTTCAAAATTGGCAATGAAATAAAAACCTTCCATTATAGATAAAAGTTAAAAAGAATTCACAACAAGAAAGCCTGCAGTATAAAACATTCAATAAAATAGTTTATGAAGAAGAAATGAAAATAAAAGTAAAACCAGCAAAGGGCAGAACTACATTCCAAGAATAGTCAATCAAATGGAAAACCAATTCAAATTTAAAAAAAAGAAAGAAATCAAAAATGACAGGGAATAAAAATCATGTTTTCAATAATAACACTGAATGTGAATGACCTAAACTCATCAATCAAGAAATGCAGACTGGCAGATTGGATTAAAAATAGAATCCAACAATATGCTGTCTCTATCGGGCTCAATTAATAGTTAAAGACATCCACAGACTGAAAGCAAAAGATGTGAAAAATCACATTACTCACATGGATCTTATTAGCAAATAGTGCTTCCTATCATCATATCAGATAAAGTGACTTCAAAGCAAAGTTAATCAGAAGGTATTAAGAAGAAATGACCTTCTTGGTAATTCTGTTTAAGGGAATTATACAACAATAAGGTATAACAATTTTAAATATTTATACCCCAAACAATGGAGCACATATGTACTTTAAAAAATCCCTTTTCAATTCCAAGAACCAAATAGACCAAAAATAATAATACTGAGTAATTTTAACATCCGTTAATAACAGATATATTAGACATATAAAGAATATTTCATCCATCAATGACTGAATACACTTTCTTTTCAGTGCAAGGATGAGGTAGACCTAATCTTAGTCAACAAAGCACTGCTAAGCAAATACAATTAAAAAATTAAAAGGTAATGTCTAGAATTCTATCAAGTCACCATGGAATAAAATTAGAAATAAATGATGTAATAAAAAATAGAAGCTATTCTAACAATTGAAGACGAAATAATATGCTACTGAATGACCAATGGATAACAGAAGAAATCAAGGATGAAATAAAAATTACTTAGAGGTAAATGAGAATAGCAATAAAATATTTCAAAATCTCTGGGCCACTATGAAGGCAGTTCTAAGAGGAAAGTTTATAGCAATGAGCTCATTCTATAAAAAATAGAAAGTCACTAAATAAATAACCTAACATTATATATCTCAATGCCCTGAAAAAAAATCAACACTAAAAGCAGCAGAAAACAGTAAATAATTAATATCAGAGCTAAAATCAGGAACTATTTTGAAAATTTACATACAATAAAATAGAAAATCTTGAAGATATTGACAAGTTTCTAGAGAAATATAACCTACCCAAATTGAACCAGGAGGACATAGAAAATTTAAACAGGTTAATTTCAAGCAATAAAATTGAAGATGCCATCAAAAGCCTACCAACAAAGAGAAGCCCAGGACCAGATGTATTCTCAGCTGAGTTCTACCATACCTTCAAAGAAGGTCTTTCTAAAATTATTCTATGAAACAGAAGAGGAGGGAACCCTTCCAAACTCATTCTATGAAGATAGTACCACCCTTATACCAAAATCAGACAAAGACACATTAAGAAAGGAAACGTCAGACTAATACCCCTGATGTATATAGATATAAAAATTCCTTATAAAATATTAGTAAATTACATACAAAATCACATTAAAGTGTCTGGGGTTGTAGATCAGTGGTAGAACACTTGCCTAGCATGTGCTCTACACCACAATAAATAAACAAAGGTTCATTGACAAATAAAAAAATGTAAAAATAAAAATTAAAAAACCTTAAAAAATAGTGAGCAATGATCAAGTGGGTTTCATTTAAGGAATGCAAGTTTGGGTCAAGATATGGAAGTCAATAAATGTAATTCACATAAGTAGATTTAAAGACAAGAATTACATGATTGTCTCAACAGAGTAGAAAAAGAATTTGACAAAAATACACTCATTTGCAAAACACTAGAAAAACTAGTCATAGTAAGAAGATGCCTCAACATTGTAAAAGCTATATATCTTAAATATAAGACCAACTTCATTCTAAATGGAGAAAAATTAATACCAATTCCTCTAAAAACTGGAATAATAGAGAGATGCCTTCTTTCACTACTCTATTCAGCATATTAATTGAAACTCTATCTAGAGTAATTATGCAAAAGAAAGAAATTAAAGACTTACAAATACACAAAGTAGAGCTCAAATGATTTCTATTTGCTAATGACATGCTCCTATATTTTGAAGAACCAACAAACTCCACCAGAATACTCCTAGATCCCATAAATGAATTCAGTAAAGGAGCAGCAAATAAAATTAATACTGATAAATCAATGGTGTTTCTATACACCAATGGTAAATCAGCAGAGAGACAAATTAACAGAATTGTACCATTCACAATACTCTCAAACAACAACAATACCAACAACAAAAACCCTGGAAATCAATCTATCAAAAGAAGTGAAAGACTTCTATAATAAAAATTACAGAACACTAAAGAAAGAAATTTAAAAAGACCTTAAAAGATGGAAAGAGCACCTATGTTATTAGGGAAGGAGAATTAATATAGTCAAAATGGCATTACTACCAAAAGCTCTATACAGATTTAGTACAATTCTGATTAAAATTCCAATGACATTCTTCACAAAAATCAAGAATCAGTCATGAAATCCATTTGGAAAAATATGAAGCCCAGAATAGCCAAAGCAATTCTTAGTGAGAAAAGTTGTGCAGGTGGCATCACAATACCAGATTTTGAATTATATTTCAGGGCAATAGTAACAAAAATAGCATGGTATTGGTACCAGACATGTAGACCAATGGTACAGAATAGAAGACACAAAGACAAACCCACATAAATACAGTTATACTGAACAAAGCACCATAAACATACACTGGAGAAAAGAGACTTTTTAACAAATGATACTGGGAAAACCAGAAATTCATAGGGAGCAAAATGAAATGAAACATCTATTTCTCACCCTGCACAAAAATCAACTCAAAATCAATCAAATACCTAGACATTTGACCCAAAACCCTACATATACTAAAAGAGAAAATAAGCCCAAAACTCTTGTCATGTTGGCTTAGGAAACAACTTCCTCCAAAAGACTCCTAAAGTGCAAGAAATAATATTGAGAATCAATAAACGAGATAGTATCAACTTACCACTTAATCTTGTTATCCCACTCCTTGGTATAGACCAAAAGACTTAAAAACCACACTACAGTGACACAGCCACATCAAAGTTTATAGCATCTCAATTCACAATAGCTAAGCTATGAAAACAACCCAGGTGCTCTAAGACAGGTGACTGGATATGAAAATGTGGTGTATATACACAATGTAATATTACTCAGCCATAAATAGGAATGACTTTACAACATTTGCCAGAAAACAAATGTATTTGAGACTTATGCTAAGTGAGATAAGCGAATAATAATTAAAAAAAATAAAACAGTGGTCAAATATTCTCTCTGATATGCAGATACTAACACACAAAAGGAGGACAGGAAGAATAAAAGTTCAGTAGATTAGACAAAGGGGAATGAAGGAAATGGAGGGGGAAAATAAATAAGAAGGACAGTGAAATGATTCTGACATAACTTCCCCAGGTACATATATGAGTATAATACACTGAATCTCTACATCACATACAACAGGAGATTGGGATCTTAATTAGCATAATTTGCATTCTATGATATATAAATAAGTCAAATTATAGTCTACCATCATTTATAACTAAGAAAGAGAAAGAAAAGAGAAAAAGAAAAAGAAAGGGGGTACATAGTTTTCTTTGGACTACTTAATAAATATGTGTAAGGGAAGAAAATTTTACATTTTTTCATCAGTTTTAATTTCATAGTGGCTTTTTGAATTGAAGTAGCAAACATTATAAAGAAGACAAGTGTGAGATACATTGAATATAGTACTATTCTGATTAATTCTGGATATTTTTTAACATATATTTTTACTAACAACTAAAATTAAAAGAATGTTGAAAATCCCTGATTTATAATTTATTGAAAATTTTTGGAACAAACATTGATGTTCTATAGCTATATTCGAATAGTTAGATGTCATCTGTCTTTTGTTGTCTGCAATCTGTAAACAGTACTAAATCTGCAATAAAAAATTAATTAGAAAACATCCTGGAAGGACATAGAAAATTTGATAAATGTTTATCTAATATTTCTTCCACATATTTAAAAAATAATTTTCCTATAAATTCTACCTTACAATAAAACTGAATAGTTTGTGTAACCTGGGTAATAATTGAAACCATCATTTTTAATAGTATTTAAAGTATTGTTCTACATTTATGTTCTGGTTTGGATATGAAGTATCCCCTAAAACTCCTGTGTTAATGCAGAAATTTTCAGAGGTTAAATGTCTAGAGTATGATAATTGTAACCTAATCAGTCTATCTTAGTTTGAATGGACTAATTGGATGGGAATTGTAGGCTGGTGGGACATGAATGGAGGATGCTAGTCACTGGGGGCTTCGGGGATTTTGTCTTATCTTCTTGACTCCTACCTCTCTGTTTCTCAGCCACAATAAATGAGGAAGCACTGTTCTTCCACACTCCTCTATCGTGATGCTTAGCTTCAGCTTGGATGAAGAGCAATAGAGTATCCCCAAGATGAACTGAATGTATGAAACTATGAGCCAATTAAATGTTCCTACCTCAAAATTGTCTTTCTCAGGTATTTTTTGTCACCATAACAAAAACCTAACACAGAAATTGATCTCCTAAATATGGTCATGTCTGTGACTAACATGACCAAGTGTTTCAGAAGAGTTAGGAACTGATTGGAGTTTGGAGATATTTGGAGATTCAGGATGGAGAAGGGTAGAATGTTGTAAGTGGAGTTTAATGGGCAGTGATGCTAGATGTACAGAAGACGAGAAAGCCAATAAGAATTCAAACAGTTAAGAACGAGCTCATGAGATTTCGAAGGGAAAGAAAAATTTTTACTAGGTATTAGACTAGAAGCCATTCATATTCTATTCTGAACTTGTCTATATTTTACCCATTCCTGAGATTGTGTGTGAAACCAAATTTTGGAAAGATGATCAATTAATCTGATAGTCAAAATTTGGAGGGAACACAGCATTCAAAGGGTGGCATGGATTTTGCTGGAAGCTTTTATCCATGTTTACACTGAGAATTGGAAGCGAAAAGCATAGGAGAACGATTTTTAAAACTTGGCATTGGGTCGGAAAAGTACATATAAAACTGGTACCAAGGAAGGAGTTGCTGAAGAGATTATAGCCATTAAAGAGATTTTAAGTGCTTTGCACAGACATGATGAGGATGATATTTTAGGGCATTTCAGGAATTGCAAGATTATATCCATTGCAAGCTCAAGGGTATAAAAGTCAAAATTTCTCTGATAAGAGACTCTGGGTGCACCTTACTTGCACAGAGGGGCCTAGAAAGTTGTTTCGATGTGTTCAGCAACCCAGGCACTAAGAGGCCTCTGCAGCCATGACTTGAAGAGGCTAAGCTACTGCTCAAGCTGGCCACAGACTTTGGCATCATCCACGTGTCTCTGGTCCTGCATGAATTCAAGATGCTTGAGTTAAGGGGTCATGAAGACTTTCCTTGAGATCTCAAGGAAGGTCTGGTAGGCCAAACAAAATGTACTAGTGTTAAACTACCTCTAGGCTACCTGTGAGAGGAAAGTTTTAAGACATGCCAGTAACATTTACTACCTGCTGAGGAAAGCAGCTGGCTACGAAGAGAGCCAGACTAAGAAAGAGGACATGAGAATCACAACTGATAAGGCCAAATAAGCAGGACTGCCCAAGACTTTGGGAAGTCACATCTTGCCACCATGTGCCCCAGATGCTGGTGTTGGAACTACAGAAAATGTTTGTCCTGTTGAGTTCAAATCTTGTTGTAGTCTTGTTTCTTCTTACTATGCTCCTTCTGGAATGGGAATGTTTATTCTTTCTCCTCCTCCTCCTCCTCCTCCTCCTCCTCCTCCTCCTCCTCTTCTCCCTTTTCTCCCTCTTCTTCTTCTTCCAACAGTGATTCAGACAATTGTTCTGTCTTTCCTTATACCATATTGTGGTATAAGGAAGGTTGGCTCAAAGTATGGTGGTTTTACTGAAAGACAGAGATAGAATTTGTGGCTACTGAATCAGTTGTAATTTGTGCAACAGAATGACAGAGATAAAGGAGACATTTTATTTTAAAAGATACAGAAATCTCAAAGAGGTTCCCTTTAATTTTCTAGTTATAGTAAACATCTCATGCCCAGGAGTAAGATTTCAAGAAGCCAAAGAAAGGACAATTTACTTTAAAACCAACATCTGCCACAGGAGAAGCTCTATAGAAAAAACATAAGCAAGACAACTACTAAATATCAGCGAGATTATGAGGCATTTGATTTTCAACTAAAAAGATGAGAGTTACTTTTGAATACCTCAACTATTCTGCATATACTCCAGGAAAGCAATAATTAAAATGTTCTCTAGACTCATCTTAACAAAAGTTAAAAAGAATACTATAAAGATCTAGCCCTGAGTTCAATCCCTGATACAAAAAAAAAAGGATCTAGCTAATCTGTAAGTAAATAAATTTAGTACTCTAATCAAGCAAAATGTTGAAACATAAAATCGTATCATCCTAAACCTCCATAAATAATTTGTAGACAATAGAAGAAGCAAAAATTCAGTCACAACCAATACAAAAAAAAAGACAAAAGAAGAATATGAAAAAACTAGAAATATTGAAAAGTTTAGAATTATCATTTATTTAAAATACCTACTAAGAACATATTCAAATATTTGAAGGAAAAGTTGAATATAATGAAGGAACTAATAGAATTTAAAATACTTCTTAAATTATACTACCTGTTGGTACATTGACATAATGGTTTCCCATTAAGAAATACATTTTAGAAGCACAGTAATCAACCTCAGTATGTGTTATTCAGAATTCAAATTTCATGGAAAATTATTTTATAATATTTTAACAGATATAACAATGAAAATAATTATTAAGAACTTTAATGGATTTAATATCACAGTGTCAAGTTTTAATTTTAAAAACTTTTGAAAAAAATTGTTAATTTATTTAGTAAATTAAATAGATAAATTTATTTATCTCTTCATTTATTGGTGCTGACAATTGAACCCAGGAATTATGCATGCTAGATAAGTACTCTACCACTGAACTACACCCTGAGTCCCAAAACATCTACATATACATATATATGAATTTATATATATATATATATATATATATATACACACACACACATACATATATATATATACACACACATACATATATATAGTTTCTTGTTATGAGAACATTTTTACAAAACCAGCAAAGTAAAGGAGTATAGAATATACTTTTATAGATTCACTAATACAATTTTAGCAGGTGTTTAATAATTTATTTTTATTTTAAAATATTAAAATGTAATTGACAAAGTGATATGTGCACTTTTATATTTATCCAAATACCCCCAGTTTTCTGAAAAGGAAACTATGACCACAATATCATAAAAAGCCAATGTATGTATGTGTGTGTGTGTGTGTACATGCGCGTGCGTGCACACGCATGCATATACACAGTGTGCACACATCTGGTTATATAATAAATTCTATAATTATGTAACACTACAATTGTATTTCTGGAACCAATTTTTAAATTTAATATCATTTTTGAAACTCTGTTCTCAGAAATCCACTCATTTCCATTGCTGTATAATGTAGCACATTTCACTTAATTATTCTCTACCAAAAGATATTTAAATGGTCTGCAAGTTTTTCACATAATAATTCTAATATAAATGTTATTATACATATCTACCTATAAACTTGTGTGCAAGTTTATGTAAAATAAAACCACATTTATCCTCAAAACAAAACTAACCACATTTATATATGGAATCTTTTATTAGATCTTGTATAGTCTTCTTGAATGAAAATCACAAATAATTGGTAGATTTACCAATTGCAACAAAGCATAAATATTTTCTTTGTTAATTTATGATTAATTCTCATAAAATATATTACTTTTCAAATGCCATGCTATTTTGAAAATGGTAGTGCCTGAATAATTCATTTTCTTTTCCATGTGGTTATTTTTTTTGCATTGGTAACATAAGTCCATTTTTCTCATAAATGAAAAGTTAAACACATGGAATCTTATTTTATGCTATTGAAATTAGTTATTTCTACAAAAAGTAAACATGGTTAGTTTTTTTAAGAAATAAATCTGACTCTGATCTTCCACTAGTAAACACATACAGCCTGAGATGTGTTGCAAGTCTCTTTTCAAAAGTACAGATATAAACATGTGTTATGTGAATGAAATATCTTCTGTGCATGTGTGTGTTTTCCTCAAAATAGTTATCTCTTTTGAAAGACATATCTTAATGTACACATATGAAGGAAATAAGCCAGTAAATATGCATATCATAAATTATATTGAAATTATAAGTGTTTTTGAGAAGACATTTATTTATTTTATTTTTTTCTTATGGTCATACATGATGTGGAGTTACCCTGGTCTTGTATACAAATACAAGGCTAGGAACCTTAGGTCCAGTTAATTCTACTGTCTTTCCTATTCCCCTCTCCCCTCCTTTTCCTTTATTTCCCTTTGGCTAGTCCAATAGATTTCTATTATTCCCTTCCCTGACCTCCCTTGTTTTGGGTTAACATTCACAAATCAGAACATTCAGCCTTTGTTTTTTTGGCGGGGATTGGCTTACTTCACTTAGCATGATATTCTCCAACTCCATCCAAATACTTGTAAATGCCATGATTTTATTCGCTTGTAAAGCTAAGTCATGGTCCAATGTGTACATATACCACAGTTTCTGTATCCATTCATCTATTGAAGGGATATAATTTAGCTATTGTGAATTGAGCTGCTATAAACATTGATGTGGCTGTGTCATTATAGTATGCTGATTTTTAAGTCTTTGGGTACAGACAAAGGAGTGGGATAGTTGGGTCAAATGGTGGTTCCATTTCCAATTTTTTAAGAAATCTCCATACAGCTTTCCAGAGTGGTTGCATCAGCTTACAGTGCCAGCAGCAATGTATGAGTGTACTTTTTCCCCACATCTTCACCAACAGTTTTGTTGCTTGTATTCTTTTTTTTTTCTTTTTTTTATTGGTTGTTCAAAACATTACAAAGCTCTTGACATATCATATTTCATACATTAGATTCAAGTGGGTTATGAACTCCCATTTTTACCCCAAATACAGATTGCAGAATCACATCGGTTACACATCCACATTTTTACATAATGCCATATTAGTAACTGCTGTATTCTACTACCTTTCCTATCCTCTACTATCCCCCCTCCCCTCCCCTCCCATCTTCTCTCTCTACCCCGTCTACTGTAATTCATTTCTCTCCTTGTTTTTTTTTTGTTGTTTTTGTTTTTATAATTGCCATTCTGACTGGGGTGAGACGAAATCTTAAGAGTAGGTTTGATTTGCATTTCTCTAATTACTAGTGAAGTTGAACATTTTTTTGTATATTTGTTGATTGATTGTATATCTTTTTCTGTGAAGTGTCTGTTCATTTCCTTAGCTCATTTATTGATTGGGTTTTTTATTCTTTTGTTGTAGAGTTTTTTGAGTTCTTTATAGGTCCTGGAAATTAGTGCTCTATCTGATGTGTGTGTGGTAAAGATGTTCTCCACACTGTAGGCTCTCTCTTCACATTATTGATTGTTTCCTTTGCTGAAAAGAAGCTTTTTAGCTTGAATTCATTCAATTTATTAACTCTTGATTTTATTTCTTGTGCTTCAGGTATCTTGTTAAGGAAGTCAGGAACTAATCTGACATGATGAAGATTTGGGCCTACTTTTTCTTCTATTAGGTGCAGGGCATCTGGTCTAATTCCTAAGTCCTTGATTCACTTAGAGTTAAGTTTTGTGCAAGGTGAGAGATGGTGATATAATTTCAATTCGCTCCATATGGTTTTCCAGTTTTCCCAGCACTATTTGTTGAAGAGGTTATATTTTCACCAATGTATATTTTTGGCACCTTTGTCAAGTATGAGATAACAGTATTAATGTGGGTTTGTCTCTATGTTTTCTATTCTGTACCTTTAGTCTACATGTCTATTTTGGTGCCAATACCATGCCATGTTTATTATTATATCTCTGTAGTATAGTTTAAGTCTATTATTGTGATGCCTCCTGCTTCACTCTTCTTGCTAAAGATTGCTTTGGCTATTCTGGGTCTCTTGTTTTTCCAAATGAATTTCATGATTGCTTTTTCTACTTCTATGAGGAATGTTATTGGGATTTTAATTGTAATTGCATTAAATATGCATAAGGATTTTGGTAGTATAGCCATTTTGACAATATTAATTCTGCCTATCCAAGAACCTGGGATGTTTTTCTATGTTCTAAGATATTCTTCAATTCCTTTCTTTAATGTTCTGTAGTTTTCATTGTATACATCTTTCACCTCTTTTGTTAAATTGATTCCCAAATATTTTATCTTCTTAAGGCTATTGTGAATGGGGTAGTTTTCCTAATTTCTCTTTCAGAGGGTTCATCACTAATGTATATAAATGCATTTGATTTATGTGAATTCATTTTATATCCTCCTACTTTGCCAAATTCATTTATTAATTCTAAGTTTTCTGGTGGAGTTTTCTTTGAATCATGTCATCAGCAAATAGTGATAGTTTAAATTCTTCTTTTCTTATTTTTTATCCCTTTAATTTCTTTAATTTAAGTGCTCTGGGTAGAGTTTCAAGGACTATGTTGAATACAAGTGGTGAGAGAGGGCATTCCTGTCTTTTTCAAATTCTGAGAGAAAATGCTTCAAATTTTTCTCCATTTAGAATGATGTTGGTTTTGGGCTTAGCATAGTTTTACAGACATTTAGTTATTTTATATGATACATTTTGGTCTTGTTTTAGTCAAACCATAGATGGAACACATTAAAAATTAAAGTCAAAAATTTTGGAAGCCAGCTGTATATACAAAAATCTAATATTTCTGAAAAAAAAATTGAAAAATACACTTTGCTGGATCAGAATAGAAATTCTGAAAAGTCATTTAGTAGTTTTTCCAAAGAATGTATAAAAAGGCATCTCCAAACAAATGCATTTGTATTGACACCTATAACTTCTAGTTTAAAATGAAATAAGTCTTCTAGGCATGAATTTGCCCTCTAATTATATCCTACTAAAAATGAATCAAATAAGTAAACAAATCATTTCTTACATTGCCCAAAAGGAGGAACAATATTGTTATCTTTAAAGAATGAAAACAAATATAATTTCCCTTCTTTCAGAGAAAGGAAACCCAAGCTGAATATGGTGGCTTACTAAACTGAGAAGACAGAGATCCCAACTTGAGGATCTTAACTAAGGAATTTGAAATTTACTTGAAGGAATATTAGAAAAGAGGAAGCCACAAGAATGAGCACTGGATTGGGGTAAATTTTAATCTTCCACTAGATGCTAAAGTACATGATAATTGGTTTGGACTTTACTGGGGAAAAAGCAATCAGTAAGGAGTTACAGGATGAACAATTTCCAGAGCTCTCCAGGATCTCCAAGATGCTTGAATTCTGATCCTTAAGAGAGAAAAAAAAATTAAAGCCTAATATTTAAAAAATTAATTAATGTCATATTAACAGAATAAAGATGAAAAATCATATGATTATCTCAATAAATGTAGAGCAAGTATTTCAATTGAAACACCCAATTTGAAGAAACTTTCTTTATCTGAGGAAGAGCATCTACAAAAAATGCAAATTTAACTTTAGCAAGGATGGAAGTTAAAATGTTTTTTTCTGTACAAATATGTAACAACAAATCCTACTATTATGTATAATTCAAACGTACCAGTAAAATAAATAATTTAATGATAAAAATGCTTTTCTGCTAAGATCAAAAATAAGATATATATTTTATTTATAATCAACATTGTACTAGAAGCCTAAAAAATAAAAAAGTAATGAAGTCAAGAAAAAGCAATGAGATCTACATAGATTGAAAAGGAAGAAGCAAAATTGTACATAGTAACAATTTAGATATATTGAATATTATAAATAACCAGAAAGTACTAGAACTAATTATTGAATTGAGCTGAAAGCCCATAAATCAGCAAAATTGTATAAAAAATTACAAATTATGCATTTCAATGGTGTTAGAATTTGTTTTTTGAAGGTTAGGGATTCATTTCAAAAAACATGAAGATCTGTACACTGAAAATTATAGCATCACTAAAAGAGTAAAGAAGAACTAAAATATGAGAAAATACTCTATTTTTATGAACTGGAAAATTCAATATGAAGATGTCACTTGTCTTCGAATTGACCTATATATTCAATGCAATTTTGCTGCCTGAAAATCCTAGTTGTTTTATTTTATTGCAGAAATTAATCAGCTGTTTCTAAAGTTTATGTCGAGATATGAAAGACTTAAAGTTGTTATGAAAAAGAACAACATAGAATATTTTCCTGATATCCAAGGTCATACTAATTCAACAAGACAATGTGTAATTATAATAAAATTACATATGCAGATACATAGATTTCAGAAACTGACTCTCAAAGTATGCTCCGTTTCTTTTTTGTAAACACAAAAAGATAATTCTTCAGAAGAGAGGATAATTTTTTTAATCAAATAGTGCTGTATCAATTAGCTATTTGTAAGGGGGGGAAGAGGTCTGGTTTTGTCTAAACAAAAAAAATACACTTCAAAAAATTTCACAGACTTGCAAAAATAATTAAATCCATAAAATATATTGAAAAATAACATAGGAAAGATTTTTCATCATCTTGGAATAGGAAACGCTTTCAAAAACAAGATTAAAATAATGATAACCTTCAAAAAAGAATATATATGCACAATTTTTGCATCAGTTAGAGATAAATTTAAATTAAAATGATAAGTTGAGCTTACTCTACTAAAATATCTCTGACATTCAAAGATACTAATATCAAAATGAAGGAACAATCTTCAAACTTAACATACTCATAATACATAAATCTAACAAAAGACTTTTTTATTCAGAATCTAACAAGGCCTTTTACAACTCAATCAAAATTCAAACACTCATTTAAAAATGTGCAAAATATTCAAAAAGACACTTTACCAAAAAAAAGATATTACTTGCTGGTAAGAAAATTAAATGTTACTCAATATAACTTCTTTCATCCCCAGCCCTTTTTAAATATTTTATCTAGAGACCCTCTGGATAAGTCGTTCAGTGCCTGGCTACATTGCTGAGACTGGCTTTGAACTCACAATCCTCCTGTCTCAGCCTCCCAAGCCATTGGGATGATATGCATGTGCCACAGTGCCTAGCATATAATTGGTAATTGGGGAAATTCAAATTAAAAAACACGTAGATACATACTCACTGTATTATGTAAATTCAAATGATTAACATTAAAAATTTTTAGCAAGAATATGGATAAATTAAAAATTTTATGTCATTAATATGAATGTAGACTGCAACAATTATTTGAAAACATTTTGCTAATATTTTAAAGTAAAATATAAATTATAATATAATCCATCATTACCACATTTTGGTATTTAGCAAGGAGAAATAAAAGTATATATTGATAGAAGCACTTTTATATAAATATTAATGAAAGTTTGATTTATCATAGTTCCAAACTAGAAACAATTTAAGTGATGATTTGTCGGGGTTTTTAGCCCCCGTTTCCGTTTCCTCCTGACTTTTGGGAGAGATGGGGAAAGCACGCCCCAACCAGGATGAGCCAAGAAAGGCAAAGGTCAACTGGCCCCTGCACCCAGCCCTCCCTTGCCAGAGGACAATCAGAGGCGCCAGGGATACCAGACAAAGCAGGATCTCAATTTATTGCGAAAACACACACAGCTAATATAATGTACAGGAGCTAATCAGGGTAAAGGTCAGCAGGGTGGAGAGAGTTCACATGTATACCCAACCTACAGACGGTAATGGGAGACATGAGCTGTCCACGCAGAGGAAGCCTTCTGAGCCTATCCTAGAGGTCGTCTGATTTTTTTGTCACCACCCATAGTACTACCTCCTGGCTGATTGCCAGGCGCCATCTTAGCCACATGTGGTCCCAGGGAGCAGGTAGCAAGTTAGCAAGTTAGGTTTCCTCTTTTCTGATGCAATATGCCCCACATGTTACATCATGCCATACATATCCCCCATTTTGTTTTATTAGCAGATGTTAGCCTTTCTCGAGAGTATGCCTATCTTAGGTTGTCCCCCTGTGGGGATCTTACCTGTCATTGACTACAAGTCTGGCTCTTCAGGCAGTTCACCTGCAGACCCAATGGGAAGCTTCAAGGAAGGGAGATGGCTATCGCCTATGAAGGAAACCTTTTTGCTCCTAGCTTACATCTGCACATCCTGGTAGGGGTCGTGGCCAACCTCATAGGGTTCCCAGTCAGGGTATTGCTGCTGGACCATCATCAGTTGAACAGCTCTGGCTCAATAAAGGAGCCACTTGTTTAGCCCAGTCCATAGAAAGCTAGATTGCAGTTCATTCCGAAGGTTTTCAAAGTCTTCTTGTAGTCTCTTGATCTTGTCTTGGATGATACCAGAGCGATTGGCATAGAAGCAGCGCTCCTCCTGTAGCAACAGGTAATCCTCCCTCTCTGGTGGAAGCAGGTCCAGGCCAGGATGGTTTTGGTTTTGGAGGACTACTGTAGCCAAGGAATCAAGTTGAGATTGCAGGTCCAAGAAAGTGCTGGCAACATGGTGCATATCCGCCAAGATGAATCCCACGAGGGAGGCAATGAGGAGTCCGGTCACAACCAGGCAAAGCGTCCACAATGGTCTTTTCATTCTTACAATTACAGAATCATACCTCAGTGTAAAAGGTAACAAAATGTTAATATTATAGCCTGAATAAACCTAAAGTTCTCAAACATACCAACTAATATGTGGTGACAGAAAATGTCATCTGGTTTGGAGGTTTTTGACTAGACATAGGCAAAGGTAATTTTTTAGATATTAAAATTATTGTAACAATTGATAAGAAATATTTACTTTTGGATATATTTTTGTCAAAAACCATCAAACTTTATAGTAGAAATGTATTTTATGTAAATTATAACTAAATTCAGTCAACTTAAAAAGTTTGAAAAGGGAATTTTATAAATTTCCAATTAGTGGACTTTTTAAATCACCGTTTAATTCTCATCATGCATACAATAAAACTGGAATGAGAATGATTTTACTTACAAACACTTATTTCTGGGTTTTGGAATAAATCACACAAATGGTGTAAAAATTATAAACTTCACAGACTAGCCATAAACAACTTATAATTTAGTTATATAAACAAACTATTTGTATGATCTGTCTTTATATTTATTTATATTTTAAGTCGTTTAACTTTTTCTTTAAAAATGAATGCCACAGAAAAGCATCAAGTATCACAAATACAATGTGAAAAAGGAAAATCGATAAGAAATGAGCAATAGTTGCCATAGATTCACTGATTCCTGAGACAAAAAGAGGGTAGCAGCATTGATCAAGTCTAGTCCATAAAAGTATTGTTATGTCTTAGCAAAGTATGAAGTAAGCAAATTTGTATATATGCCAGAATTCATTTCCAAATAAAAATGAAAATAATGAGTAACTGGGGAAAAGATATGAAGCAAATATTGTCCATTGAAATTTGTACAAATAAATTACCACTATTCACTACATATGAGATTTTGTATTTTAAATATAAATTATTTTCAAACAAGAATAAAATGACTGCCTCACAAAATTAAGTAAATGAATCTATTTTAATCTACATCTGAAAACAAAAATTATATTTCAAAGTCCACATTTGACTGGGTGAAGCTCTGAATTTGCTTATATTTGTTTGTTTAATGGCTCTTTCAGCTCATGAGCTCACTCAAATTATGAGTCGATGACATGAGCAATGTTGAAGTATCAGACCTAACATAATTGTTTTAAAAGAGCAAATTGAGATGCAAGGTCCAAATAAACTCAGTAGTTTTAACCTTGAATTTCTTTATTTTTTCTTCATTAAATGTTAGATAGTCATGGTTTTCCATGAAACTCTGCAAACCAGCTTGTAGAGCAAATAAGGTACTACAAAATGTGCATTGTGTCTGTGCATGTGTGTGAGTGTGAATGTGTGTGGGAGTTTAAAATTATTAAATGACAATTGCCAGCTTGTCACAATGCTGTGTATAAAGTTCCAATTTGGTCTCAAGTTTTCTCCATGTAATAATGCTTAAACAATTTTGAAAACATTATTCACATGCTACTGTATTGTTATGCTAACCTATTTAGAGTGTGAAAATAATAAATACAATACTTAAGTTAGCCAAGCAAACTGCCATAAGAGATTTTTTTGAATTTAATAGTCTGATACCTATCGACCTACTTACCTATCTGTGTTTTTGTGGAGATCCTAGTGAACATTTTTAACAATGTTATAACATAAAGAATCAGATGAAAATCATAACGATTTGTATAACTGTACTCTGGAAAGTTAAAATATTATTGTAGAATAAGTTGATAATAGAAATAATTCAAGTGTAGTAGGTTATAGTAACAAAAGATTGTAATTATAAAAACTAGATTTTTTTCTTCTACTGACTTGATATATAATGAAAATTTAATCACATTATATTGGTATTTATCATTTTCTTATTTACAGAAGCAAAGTGATAGCAAAGTTTAAAACATTAAATTATTCTATGGAAAACTATGCATTAAATATTAAATTATAATTAACAGGAATATAAATAAATTTAATAAAATACACAAAAATATTGATTGCCTTTTTCAATGTGGAATTTGAGAATAAGCTGACTCATACTAATAAAATAATAAGTGTACTCAAAATATTACCAGCAGTATTCTAATCTAATAAAACCAATTTTTAAAGTTTCTAAAATATTTACAATTATGTTACAATTTTAAATTTTCTAAGACTGTTCTAATGACCATCCTGGCAGGGGGGAAAGTAGGTTTTACCATAGAAGCACACTAATAACAGTTAAAAAAATTGATATTTTTCCCTAGTTTCTAGATCAATCTATTATTTGCAAACCAGCTCGACACTGTTAGCTTTAGCTCCTAGGGAATATTAATTTTTGCCTCTGCTTGTTGCAAAGGTTTATTCATTGTATGGATTAATGCAATGCTGAATATAAGGCATTTTGAGGTTCCTTGCAAATAGAATTTTTTTATATAGAACTTTCTGAGTATTCACAAATGTTATGCATTGTAGAAACTGCATATTCATGTATAATTTGGTCCTTGCTGCTCATAAGCCTAGCTTACTAGGTGATGTAAATGTATTGACAGTGTTGCTTTTGTAATTAATTCTAGATCTCAAGAGTTTATAGTGATTAGACTATTAGAAAAGTTTAGTTGGGGGAAGAATGCACGACTGGAAATACACAGTAAAGAAATGAGTAAAAACGAATGACTTTAGAATTTACATTTAACCTCACAATATTACTTTGGCACCAAGCAGAAGTGATAGGAAGAAAGTAAAAGGATGACTCTAAGATTTAAGCCTCCATCCATAGTGCCCCATTTTCTTTTATTTTTCAATTCAAATATTAAACAGATATATGTTTTAGTTTTTACTGTAAATTTTAAAATTTATTGTACCTTTCCCATTTGTACACAATAATTCACTTTTAAGTTTTAAAAGTTACCTAAAATCAGCAAAATAACAGAAAATTGAAGAATGTTAAAGAAAACTTTCACTGAAAAATAGGGCTCTGAGTTTCATTGGTTATAAATGTGTCCTTATTGGATGACAGAACAGACCATTCAGAAACAAAGTCAGGAAGAGAGAAGAAATAATGGCAAAGTAGAGAAAGACTGTATTTCCCATTTTATTCTGCAGTTCAGAATTGAAGTAATAGGAATAATGCTTCTTAACAAGATGGATATCTGAATAAATTCAGTATAATTCAATGTTAGACAGTCAGAGTATTAGAGAGACCCAGAAATTCTGGTATTGTAAACAGGAGATAAGAAGGAGTAGATAAGAGCCAAACTGCAACCTGTAACAAGGTTACTGGCACCATCAGTGTTGTGTCACTGCAAAGAAGAGGGACAACACAAAATGAAGAGGAGACACCATGGAAAAATTTGGCCTACAACATACATGTGTAGAAGGCAGTCTGAACTTAGCTGATACCAAGTTGCACAGTGAACTGATGTTTAAAAAGTGTTCTGTTCTTATGAATTCATAAGTGAAGACCTGAGGCTGAGATCCAACTTGAAGAGGTTGTACTGCATCTTGCTACTGTGGGAACACAAGAGATTGGAACAAACATCGCCACTCTCTCCTGGCTAGTAAGTACCACGTGACAGAGAATGCACCTGGCATATCTGTTTTAAAACAGGCATAGAGAAGAATGGATTCAGGGGGATTCAGGACAGAGAATCAGAGGAGAATAAAACTTATTCTCCCTTTGAGTCTAATGACTCATATAAGAGCAGCTGAAAAGGACTGGGAAAAAGAATAGGTGGTCATGATTATG
This sequence comes from Marmota monax, assembly GCF_021218885.2. Lineage (NCBI taxonomy): Eukaryota > Metazoa > Chordata > Mammalia > Rodentia > Sciuridae > Marmota > Marmota monax. Next base: position 43,997 of record NW_026694168.1, read on the forward strand.
TTTGGAAACTGAGCCTTGGAAGTTTCCAAATATAGCCTAGAGAAATCGGGCTACCTGAAAACTGCCATTTGCCCTCCATTGAGAGGGGTTGGTACCACACGCTGTGAATAGAATTCTTGGGATACACTCAAGGCCCAAAACTATAGCAAAGATCAGGGTACCCCTGCCCCAGGGGTGATTTATTTCTGCTGGAGTAGAGCGTATCCAACAAAGTTCCAAAGTTACATTTAGAGCTAGACTCCAGCCCCTGGAAGTTCCCAAGTAGAACTTCACATCAGTCTCACCCTAGATATACAGCAATCTCAGCTGTCTGGACAAAACTAAAGTAGAAGGTATTTCCACTTACATGCTACATTGTAGTGGTGAGCAGGGAAGCTAACAGCCATTTTAACCAGTGACATTTCCAGGCCATGTCAGCAGAAAGATTGGTGAACAAACAAAAAGAACATAGGTTTCCTAACACCAGCCTTTCCTCCCTCTTAAAAGGCATACAGACCAATAATAAAGGGAAAGAAGGACATAAATACCTAGTGAATATCCAGTCCTCTCCACAATTTCAGCCACCTCAAAGGAGAAAATTCTTTCATCACAAAAAAAATATTGTTTTGATTGTATATATTTATTGATTCATATATAGACATAAATATACACACTTTATACATTTTTTGACATTTTTTATTCTTTCTTTCCCTCTTATTATCCTTTAAATTTTTGTTTTATTTTTAAAGGAATAGTGTGGGGGGGGTATTTTTTTTTTATTTTACTTGTTTGATTTGTTACTTTACTCTCCTCTCCCAAAGTAGTCAAATTACTTTGTGTCCCCTGTCTCCTTATCTCTTTCTCTGTCTCTCTTTTTCATTCTCATTCTCTTCCTCTTTATGGTCTTCATGTACACTACCACTCTCCTGCTTTCTTTTTGCTTACATTTTGAATAGTCTATCTTTTGCCTTCCTAAACCATTTTCTTCACTCTTGAAGAATGATATTTTAAACATCCTTTTAATCTATTTAGTTTATCCCTTTGGGGAATGGGTGTATCAGAAGAATCCATAATAGAGTAGCAAGTTCCCTAGAGGGAATTAAAAATAGCAATTTCACAGTGGCAAACTGAGCCCACAGAGTTGAGAAGAGTGAAGTTACTTTCACATGAAATTGGTGATCTGAGCTCTGAGTTAAGGAGCCTGGCTTACACTGGAGGGTGGGGAACTGAGATTAATTAAAGTCAGACCAAGTTTGGTGACCACTGAGTCACCTCTCCTAAGCCTATGATGATCTGGAGGATAGGATGATACATCTCACATAATTTTCGACCAACACATTAACTGAGGCTCTTAGAAGGAAGGATGTAATATAGTTAGCCGGGAAGGAAGGAAGACTCCCTGATACATTTAACCAGTTTGAGTAAGAGTTGAGAACAAACAGACTGCACTATATTTGAAATGCCTGAAAGAAAGGACTCTATTTCAAAAACCTCAGCAAGAAAAATAAATAAATTTCTTGGTAGATGGTGAAGGGAAACTAGGCAATAATTCTTACCTCCTCTGTAGCCCAGAATCAAAGCAGTAAGAGAACAATTGGCCAGAAAATCTAATTTATTTTAATAGCAATTTTATGTTCTGTAATGCCTTATTCCTCAACCTAATCAAGAGTATCATCTCATTTCTATTCAGATCAGTAGACTTCTGGAGAATATCCACAATGGTTTTAAAGGTTTATTCATATGTAGCTTTGTTCTGAAGTGGTTGAAATTACTGAGGCCTAATATCTCCCCTCAGAGTAGTGCTAGATACTGGACATAGCAGTGGGTACACACTGAGTGGGAATATTGAAATTTAGACATCCCAAATATTGGGAATGAGATGGAAATCCAAATATAGGAGGCATTCAAAATCCCACATAGACAAGACTAAAAACAGATCCTCTATAAGATACATTGTAATTAAAATGTCTAATATACAGAACTAATATAGAATCTTAAAAGCCCCAGGAGAAAAGCAGTAGGTCTAATATAGAGTTAAACCAATACAAATTACCACTGATTTCCCAGTGTAAACTCTAAAATTCAAGAGAACTTGGAACAATATATATCAAGCCTGAAAGATAATAATTGCTAGCAAAGTCCAGCAAAGTTATCTTCATAATTGAAGAAAAAGAAATAAAAACCCTTCAAGATAAACATTCACTAAAAGAATTGATGACTACTAAGACAAAACTACAAAATATACTTAAAGAAATATTCGAGCAGAAGAAATTAAAGACAATTTCAGAGCCAAGAAATGGACAAATCTCATCAGAAGTGTAGCTAACAAAAGGAGAATCAAGTCTGAGTGAAATAATAGAAATAGATTAAAATGTCAGGAGAAAAAATAATCATCACTCTATAATCACACCAAATGTAAATGATATCTATTCTCCAATTAAAATACATAAACTGGCAGAGTTCATTGAAAAGAAAGATATAACAATATGCTATTTACAAGACATTCACCTCATATGCATAGAAAGGAGGATAGAAGGATAGAAAGGAGATGTACCATGCAAATGGAGGCTGACAGCAAGCAGGAATAGCTACTTTTACATCCAGTAAAGTACACTTCAGATCAAAATTATTCAGAAAAGATGAAGAAGGTTACATTATATTGGTACTTTATATTATGCAGCAAGAAGCTGTAATGATAATACATATTTATGCTTGAAGCTTCAAGGCACCTACTTACATAAAAACACCTATTCAGGTCACCTGTTCAACTTAAATATTCAGATGGAACCCAATACAATAATGCTAGATGATGTCATCATATATCTCTAACCAATAAATAGATCATCTCTAACATACACTTGGTAAAGATTCTTCAAACTAAATAAATACTAGTAATTGAATGAACCTAACATTCATCTATAGAATATTTCATCCAACAAGAACCAAATTTACTAACTTCTCAGCTGTTCATGAAACTTTCCCCAAAATAGACCATATGTTAGGATGCAAAGTATGTCTTGGCAAAAACAAAAAATTGAAATTATTCCTTGCATCTTATCAGAACATAATAGATGGAAATTAGAAATCAACAGCAAGAAAAATTCCAGAAATAATTTCAGATCATGAAGATTCAACTATATATATTGAATGATAGAGTGAGTTGTAGAAAAAATAAGGGAAAAATAATGCTTAGAAAAAAAGAGAGCAGAGATACAACCTATCAGAAGCTCAAGGACACCTTCAAAGTTCTTAGAGAACAGTTTACAATATTGAGTAGAAAAGAAGGAATCATATCAAGAACATTTCCTATATTATGAGATTATTTCTGTTTAGAATTAGACCAGAACTCTAGTATATGATATGATTATGAGATTTTGAATATTGTCAGTCCCTAAAAGCTAGGCAAATAAGAAAAAAAAAAAAGGTGGATATCATTACCTGCAACAATCTGAAGTTCAGAAATAAGCAACCCAGGAAACAGTTTCAAAAAAACAGACATTTGAGGTCTTAGGCATTTATAGTCTAATTGTCTGAAGAAAAGTATGGTGTGAAGGAACATTTACTAATTTTGGATGCCTTAAGCATAGTTTTTAGAGCAATGAATCATTTGACAAAAATAATTTTCTTAACTAACAAAGAATCTCTGCATTCCAGGAATATGTTCTACATGCATGACACCATTCAATTATATCAGCCTGTAAAGTATGTACTATTAGCAGCACCATCCTTATGGGGAAGCTGAGGATTAGATACATTAAGCAAGTAATTCAAGTTATATTGCCAATAATAGAACTAGAATATAAGTGCAGGCAATTGAATCTAGAGATTAGAGTTGCTGGGACACAGATAATTATAACCCCAAATATGGCATGTTAGCATTCTGAATATTTCAAGTTAAAGGAAATTGTGACATATCAACAATGGAAAAATTACTGATTTCCAGCTTTCTGTGTCAGATAGGGCCATAATAATTTCTTCTTCTGCATGTGAATATTCAATTTTCTCAGAAACGTTTACTGAAAGAACTCTTTCCCTCCTTTCTCCAATGTATGTTCCTAGCACCTTTGTTGAAGATCAATCAGGTTCAAATGCATGGGTTTACTTCTAGGATTCTATTGTATTCTACTGGTCTATATGTCTGTTTATAACAATGTTTATAAAAATGTTGTTTTGCTTACTATAGCTTTGTAATATGTTTTAATATGCATAAAATAGGGCTTCCTGCTTCTTCTTTTTGTTCAAGTATGCTTTTGCTTTTCAGAGTTTAATTATATTTGCACATGCCTGTGTGTGTGTGTGTGTGTGTGTGTGTGTGTGTGTAACCTACCTGTTGCTGACTTACCTCTTCAGGAATTATGTCAAAAGACTCTCATGTGGCAGATGTTTTGCCTTATATTGAAGGAAAGAAATTATGACAGAGATGCCAAAATAATCTGAAGAAATAGGATTCAGTCAGTACTCCCAGTTTTTTTCCCATTAGATCAAACTCCTTTTGCACAGCATTAAGTTAACCTTTTCAAAACTAAGCATAAAAATATTCATTTGTCCCTGGGTCTGTGGGTCTTCATTTTTCAAAGTTCCCACATCATGTAGAACTTTGTTTCAGCAATTTTTAAAATTCTTCTCTTGTCAATATGTATTTTGTTTTAAAGGTATCACTCTAAATATTGAAATGGGTTTTAATAAGAGGATATTACTTTTCATCCCTACACAGTCTTAACCATTTGGCAACAGTATCTCCTCAAGAAGCAGAACTAAGCTAAACGAACTTTGAGAAATAACCTAATGAGAAGAATTGGTTGAGGCAAAGATGACTCAGCAATAAGTTTTTCAATAGTTGTCAAATGGCACTCAAATAGGAGTAAGTCCAGGCAGAAAAAATAAAGTGAAAGATAAGCTATGTAGTTTTGGGGTAAGGAGTCTTTTCATAAATTATACATTTTTTTATGAAATTTATTAATAGAAGAAACCATCCTATAAGCTAATTGGATTCTTGAGATAAAAATAAGCTTTGAAATCACATGGATAAAATAAGAAAAGTAAGGACAGAAAAGAAAAAAACAATCTTATAGTATAGTGATTTAAAAAAAATTACTTGATCACATGGTTGTTTATACATTTAGGGAAATAAGCCTGGCATTGAATCACATGCCTGTAATCCTAGCAGCTAGAAAGGCTGAGGCAGGAGGATAGCAAGTTCAAAGCCAGCCTCAGCAAATTAGCGAGGCCCTAAGCAACTTAGTGAGAACCTATCTCCAAATTTAAGAAAGGACTGAGAATGTGGCTCAGTGGTTAAGTAACCCTGGGTTCAGTTCCTGGTACCAAAAAAAAAAAAAAAGTGGGGAGGAGGATAATAAAATCATCAAATGTAATCTCTTTCTACATGCGATTCATTGTCTATCCTAGATAAAGACTTATGCATGAAAGTTAGAATTTAAAATTTATTAATCGTTGGGCCATCTAATCATAAATGTTCTTAGGATGTGGGAAATTGAGTTCTGCATTCAAAACAGTGAAATATTGGATACAATGTATTCTAAGGTAAAGAACATGACATCAAGTATTTAAGAAGATAAAATGTACACAAAAATTTTGACAGTATTTGTTCATTTTCTGAAGTTCCTTAATATTGATCCCATTCATGGATGTGTTGATCATTTGCTTCCTGTAAAAATAAAATGTTTGTATACATTGTAATATTTTAAATAATAAGAACAGTAAATGTCATGTGATTTCAACATTGGCCATCATCATGTTTTAATATTATTTGCCATGATACAACAAGATTTTTCCCAGTCATGACTATTACTTGCTCATGGGATTCTCATAGGAGAAAATGAATTTGAATTTGTAAACCAAATATGATGGATCCATTCTTCCTTCTAGGGATGAAAATAAGATCACTCACTATGCTACTAGGATGGTAGAAAGTTAAATATGTCTGCAATAGCTGAAGATGAGATAAAGACTTCAAACTGCTTCAGATACTCTCAAATGTTACTGTACCATTTCTGCCAACAGTTGAACCAATCCCTATATAGGAGTCACTCAGGAACATCTTTCTACTGAATATAATGGAGCAAAGTTCAAAATCTTGGTTAAAGATTTATAGTAAAATACTATACACAAACATGTGCTGAGTTGTCATGATGGTGCAGATAAGACCACAACAATAAATTTATGAAGATCCATTTCAAACACAAAGGGTAAAAACGATAATGAAAATATGTAGGCACAGTTTACTCATATAGCCATTTTTCATTCAACAAAATATTAATGACACTAACATGCAGATAATTTGCTTATGTGAAGATAAAAATGCAAAATCCATTCACTGACCTCAAGTTTGAAGAATTCAAATCCAATAAAGTTGCAGCATAAAAAAATGAAAGCAATGAAAAATATTAAAATTTTGAAAACAAATTCATATGTACCTATTATAGAGTACAAAAGCAGCATCATAGTAGGGAATTTAGAAAGAAGAACTTCAGTTTCTTGAGAAAATTTCCATATATATATTATATATTATAATATTTGCTTTATCTAAAAATTATAATCCAGAATATTTTAAATAAAATTTAATGTCATAAAATTAATATAATTTTGTGGCACCAGAAATGTATAATTAGCAAAAACTATTTGACAAAACATTTAAGCAAGTGAAGCTTTACAATTTATCTATTGCTGTGGGACAGGTCTCTTAGAAAACACACCACGTCCCAGTTTTGTCCCACTTGCAGTGTCCTTATTTAGCCGGCTGGCCAACGACTACCCCCTCACACCCAAGACCCATAACTCTCTGCAAGGAACAGCCCTGAGCCTGAGCATTTTAAGATATGTAAAGGCAAAAACCACATCTGGGTTGATGTAGCTGCAAGCAAGCAGGTACAGAAGCTGAACTGGGAATTAGCAAGACAATGCAATGGATACATTGGTATTTCCCAAGGGACTTTCAAGGTTGGCTTAGCAGCAAGTAGGCAAAATGGAATTGGGTCAAAATAACCCTAGTTCAGTACATGTTAAAGGATGGTTACTAACCTCTGGACAATCAATCTCTGATAAGGTACATTGCCCAAGAAAAACGGAAACCAAAGAGAACAATTTTACATTGTATAAGAATTGCTATTTTGTGTTGCCAAGTATACTATGCTAGGTAACTATTAATGGGTACAGAGGTAGAGCTTTCCTTTAGGAGAAGCATTCCTTACATGATATGGAGTCTAAGGATAAAATGGAGTCTGTTTGCTCATTGCCCATATAGCAATCTAATATATCATCTATTATAAAGAATAAAACCTTGTTATACTCCAGGCTTAATCATTCATGGATGTAAATATGGAAACACACTTTTATATTTTAATGATAGAAGGAAATGTGCAACATTTCAAGAAGATTAGGTTGAACAATTTTCTTCCACATTGATATTTTTGCATCAATATCCATACTGATATTTTTGGAGATATTTTTGGTGTGTGTGAGGTACAGGGGAATAGACTTTTATGGCTCATTGATAAACATTGCATGAAATCATAAAATAATAATAATTTAATTAAAGCATCAGAGTACATTTTGATTATTTAAATTGTGTTTTAACAGTCTCATTACTATAATTAGCCTTAAACAGCAAACATGATTGGGCTCTAGTAAGATATGAGATTTAATTGGCTCATTACCATAATTGGACCTATCCTATTTAATTTATCATTTTTGTCTTTTAAAAACACAGTTGTTTTATTTTCACAGAATAAGCCTTTGAATTCAATATTAGAAATAGAATTACAGTGGAACTTAGGTACTGGTATCCATTTATCCCTGAGATCAAACCCAATGGACCCCCTCCTTAATTTTAATTACTGATCCCTGCATGTAATACAAATTTTGCCTCTGGCATTTCTGGAGAATGCAGCTCTGTATGCATTTGGGGATTCAGTTGATAGGAAAGGAAGGAAAAGAATAGAAAATATTTCAGCTCTCATGGACATTATAATAATAATATCAGATTACAGTTTTCTAAAAATATGACAAATTCAAATTTAATTTTTAAAGTATATTATGGTTTTTGCTAAATTTGAAGATTTTTTTTGTAGAATGATTAGACTCCTGAAATTAAGGCAAGACCCTCATTCAAAGATGCATGGTCAAATTCAATATTACTGAAGGTGTTAGTGATGTTCTGATATGAAATGTTAAATTAATTTACCAAAAATATTAATAAGAGGCCCAACAAGTAACTTAATGAGAGTGGTTCATCAATAAACATTAAGAGACTATAAAGAAGTGACCAAAGATATGTTCAAGCTCCCCACTAAAAAGTATGACACAGAAACTTCAGCAACATATTTGTGCTGAGGAATATGTTATGCACTGATATATAAAACAGTGATTTGTTTAGAAACAAAAAATAAATATGTCATTTCTACTTTCTAAAGGAAGGTATCACATGTATTCTTAAATACTACCTCTGAGAACCAAGTAAAAATATCAGATTAGTTTCCACTTCCTAACATTTTTCTAATATGTCCCACTCAAATTCCCATCTTTACAATAGCTTGGCTAACAAAAATACCCATAAAATGAACATTTATTTAAGAACTTACATGCCAGAAACTTTTTTAAGTACAGCATTTTGGGTTGTGTTATTAAATTTAATGTTAAAAATAAGCCTATATGATGGTTCATGACTCACTCATGGAGATTACTCTTCATCTAGCTAAGTCCCCTAGTTAGTTTCCTCTTTCCCTGTATTTCATTATATTCAGGGCACTTGGTTATCATCACTTCCCTTATCCCTTTATTTTAAGAACATTGTTTGTTCAATATCTGTTCCACTCTTCCTGCATTCCCAGTTCATAATACATTGTTATCCTCATAAGATATACTTAAAAGTAATTATTGAGCTATATAATAAAGGGAGATTTGGGTAAACATTTAAAATTTAGTATTCTTTTTTATGAATTTTAAGTTAAAGAACATAATTAGATGATATAAATGAATCCTGCAGTAATCCTTTAAAATTCATACAAATTTGATTACTGGGCAAGAATGAAAAAGAAAACAGATCATTGATGACATGCCTCAATTTCAAAAACAAAAAATCTAAACAAAGACAGCGATTTTTCTAGCCATCTTATTTGGCTACGTGTTTGAAAATTTAAAAAAGTACATGGGACTAATGGAATGAATTAACACACTGATCATTTCCTCCAGTAGAGTTTCACAGGGCTTATTTGTGCCTGCAAGTGAAACCAGCATGCCTTAAAACTAAAGCTAAACTGCTCTCTGATTTTGACTCAAGTGGTGGCTCAGATCCCTAAAGTCTGTTATGCCAATCAACCTGTATGAACAAGGGTTTTAGCTCTGGAGTGTGCCATCTTGAATACTTTACCAGCTGACTGGGTTTTCTGTAAACCTTTATTATCTCGACCCCATCCTGCTTCTCTTTCTGTGCTTCATTGTTGATCAGTTATACTCCCTATAGTGGTAGCAGAGCAAAGCATGAGCTTTAATGGGTTTTTCCATCTCTGGTTTCTGTTTTCTGCTTCCATCACTTCCAACCGTGAGGTAATATTTTTTTCTGTATATATAAATAAAGACAAAACCCTGAGAGGTACATGAAATAATTCAAGGGGTAGTCTTCTGAACTTAAAAAGCCAGATGTTCAAAGAAATGATTCTACAGGGAAGTATGTTGTCATCCTTCATGAATACAGGTTTATATTTCTAGTTTTAGACAACAGTAAATGAACTTTAGCCTAATGCTTAATCAAATAACTCTTCTAATGCAAATTATATCTGTAATTTTATTATCAAATATTTGTTGTACAAACAGAATCATGTATAATTTATAATATATTTAAATGAACGTTTTATTCCAGTTGTTTGGGGAGATACCATATACCTGTCAAAGATAATCTGAAGAAATTAGTTCACAGAAAAAACAAAGTTGACAGTAAAGCAAAGTGATGTCAAACTAGTAATTCCAAATGCTTCATTTGGATATGTCCAAAACTAAATTTTTCTAAAATCATTTGTAATTGAAAATTCACATTAGGAAATAGAAACTAACCAATAATCTGCTTTGTGATAAAAATAATCTATTTCTGAATCATTACAAAGGACAATTATTTACAAGACTGTTGGTTGATCAGAATATTTACATTTTAAATCCAGATGAAGTTAATATTATTCTTTTCACTAACTTTCCTACATTTAAAAAGGGTTTCTTTCCCAATTTTCTAATGAAGAGTTAGGCCTTTAAATGAGTCAATTTTCAGCATTTTATCCTAACTAGGCATGAAATTAATCATCAAAATAAGTGTCTTACAATTATAATTTTAAAAAATGAATAACACTAATACGTATAAATAATAGTATATAGAACATATCATGTGTTTATTGTTGTAAGCAGTTTATTCTTAACTCCATTTTACAGATGAGAAAACTAAGACATGAAGAAGATGTGTAATTTAAGGTCACTTGGATGAGTGGAATGAAGATTGTAGCATCAAGTAGTATGCACGTAATCAGTATTCTGTAATACAGTTCCAAACAAATGCTGTGAATCAAGTACATGAAAATCTTTACCATTACTTTTGGATGTTTCAATGATAGTAAGCAACAAGGGAACCTTGTTTCTTAAATGCTTGCAACTTTTCATAAACCAAAGACTAATCCATAACAAATGTTTCTTCCAACCAAGTAACATTTATTCTTGTCAGAGCCCTTAAAGAAAACTATATTTAAGCCCATAGGAAATAGTGCAATGCTTGTTATTACAGTAGTATATTTTTGCTTGTAGGAATGCTTGTAGGAAATTGTGCAGTGCTTGCTCTTAAAGTCAATATTTTCTCTTCTAAGGTATAAATGAAAATGAAGAAAATATTAAAATACTGCCTATAGTCCTGGGTAAATTGTTTTTAATATATTCTGTACTGTATACTTAACTTTTAGTATTATATAGCTATAATGACAGGTACATGAACACTAGGATTTTGGCTTTACTCTTTTTTTCTGATGTCAAACCTAGTTGAGAACCCAAATCTAGTTACCTAAGTGCTTACCTCTGTAAATATCTATCAATTGTAGTATATAATTGCATTAGTGAAATTCATAGTAAAGTTCAGGCAATACATAGGTTTATGTGTTTCAGCCAAATCTGGGGTGGTGTTGGTGGGGTGTCCCATTAACTAATTAGGAATCTGACTAGTCACAACCATTTAAGAACATGATGGATGTTTATGCATTTCCCAGATGTTTCCTTGTCAAAATTGGCTGTTCTTTCAGAATCAGTTGTAAGCATATCTGGGAAAATCCCCAAAAGCCTACACATCCCTAGTCATTTTTAAGCACTTCAAGCATATTATTTTATATAATTCTTCCAGTAACTCTAGGAAGTTATGCAAATCAAGAAGATGGGTCTTGTCTTTTATCTTATTGCTGTATCACCACTGTTATCTATCCCCTCCTTGTTCTGATCAGTTTTGAAAAATGTATGCCACCACTTATCCACTTGCTCACCAAAATTGAGAACTTTTCATAGGCCCCAAAATGATATTGCATCCCTTACCAGTTAATCTTGCCTGTCACTTTCTCAGGCATATCAATATATGATTTCTATCACTACAGACTAGATTCAGTGGTATGCTGGTTAATGGTAAACTACTTTCTCAAAAAATAAAAAATAAAAAGATCAATTCCCTAAACAACCTGTTTAGAAAGCTGGCCAGTTTTGAAAGAGTAACTATTCCTACTATGATATTAGGATTGATATTGAACTACTAAGGTGACATCACTAAATGTGCAGTTTGAAAAAAATATGTGTTAGAAAACCATTATATTCTATTATAGTATTTCTACCTTTCAAATATAATAAAAATAAACTGAAAAGAGATAAATGATGAGTTTTGAGTAGTCATTTTACTTAATCCTGTCTAAATAATTCAATTTTTACTAATTCCTTCATTCAATGACAGGCCATAAAAAGCTTGAAAGTTCATAAACTGGTTTTTGTGAGCTTCTTGTCTTTTTTTGGCTGAGGGGTATTCCATTCCATGAGTAGGTAATAACCTGCTTGACCACTCACATGAATGGCTATTTGTACTGCCTCCAGTTTGGGTTCAGAATAATAAAGTAATGTTTGTGTATAAGTTTGTGTTAATGTATACTTTTACTACTTGGATAAAATTCTAGGTTCCAGATTACTAAGTTAAATGAATAAACATATGCCTTGCTTTATGAGAAGCTTCCAACGTATTCCCCAAGCAGTTTTACAATTTAACAGTCCATCAACAATGTATGAAAATTCACACTGAGTCATATTCTTTTCAATACTTGGTATTGTTGCCCTTTGTATTTTGTTCACCCTAGTGGTTATAATTGGCTTTAACTCATAAATAGTTTCTTAGGATATCTTTCTATGTACTCAGCCATTTTAAGACTCAAGCATTTTAATACTTTCTTTGGCAAAGCGATTTTTCAATACCTTTTATACATTACATACCCCTGGTCAAGTTCATGTGTTTTATTTTATTTTTAAATATTTATTTTTTTTAGGTGTAGATGGACACAACACAATGCCTTTATTTTTATGTGGTGCTGAGTATCGAACCCGGGTCTTGCGGGTGCTAGTTGAGTGCTCTACTGCTGAGCCACAATCCCAGCCCCAGTTCATGTGTTTTATACTTCCCATTTTCATAGCCATTGCTTAGTAATTCTGTGGGGCAAAGGAATGCCTCTGCCTGCTTGCATGGACAGAGAAAATAAATCGGACTAACTGCCCTCTGAAAGTGCCTTCAAAAAGGCCTTTGATTCAATTATTTGAACTGAACTAAACACCCAAAGGCTTACTAACCAGATGGAAGCACAGATTGTAGTTACTATCAATCTGTCCCTCTCAAAGATGTTGACCCTGCCTGGGGCCCCCACAACTGTAATATTTTCTTTCTGTGAGCATCATTTCTACCTCACTACTGTATTTCCTGTATGGAAGCCAGACACTAACTTGCTTTTATCCAGAAAACACAGTGACTTGTCGCTTAGTAGAGAATTTCTTTTAACTGTTGAAGAAGATATCACCAGTAGATCATGTAGCCATTAGACAACTAAAAAGAAGTGACCAAAATTATGTAATAGTTGATCATGTAAGGGAAAACTAACTCATAATTGGTTTTCTATTTATGAAGATCTTTCAGGGAATTATTCAAATTCTAATGAGGAAACAAATCTCCAATTAGAAAGGGTAGTACAAAATTGGTTTCTAAAGTGATCAATGACTCCAATAGGGCACTGAAATGCATTCCATTCAGCGTGGACCCCCTCTCCAGTGTTCTCATGGGTTAAAGAATTACCCTCAGTTTTCTCCCTACAGGCCAATGTAGAGTTTTTTCAACCACTAATACACCTTTCTATATATTGGGTCTTCATTCATGAGTCCAGTGGAAAAAGTAATATAGAAACTTAAGGAGAGAGCCATCTGTAATTCTAAAGGTAGACACTGGTGATTTATGAAAATTGTTGTGCATGTTGAATCCTGTCCTCTGGGCAGTCTTATTGAAGTTAATATTGTATACTGATCTCATTCTATTGTTCATTCTATAGATGGTAGATTCAAAAATACTGGATTTGGTCTCAGTCTCTGTTATTCAGATTAATCACCAGAAAATACATGATCAACCAAGATGGTATAGAAATAAGGATTGACACAGTTGATGGGAACAACTCTTCAAGTGCTTCTTGCATTGGGGTATGTATTGCAGATAAAAGCTATGATTTCCCTTTGTCTTAGAGTATCTTTACAGAGTTATTTGTATTGCAAGCATCCTGAGAAAGTATAGGTAATAACTTCTTCAAAAACAGACACTCTTACTGCACAATATCATAGTAAAAATAATAAAGACTTCTTCTGAAGCAAAGTGTCTGCGAGTTTCTTACCCATTACAAGAGTTGAGATTTTTAACCTCAAGGGTCTTCTCCTATAACAGCCTCACTGTTTCTCTTCACAGCACATGGGAATTTAAGCTCAGGGAATTCTTAAGAAAATGTTAATATTCTGGCTACTATTCTTACTATACTAAACATCCTTTTATCTCTAACCCACAAAAGTAAGGCAGGATAACATTTTGTCTTATAAAGAGGTAACACCTCAGAAATTCACAGTACTTCATAATGCCTCTGTCTAGCAAAACCCAGGTAAAAGAAAGGTCATAGCTACATTATATTTTAAAGACCAATATCTAGAGACAAATAACATATCTATTTCAAAAAGAATGAATTAAAAAAATGCTCACAGTTATAACCGTGCAATGGATACAATACAGTATTACTATTTGGGTATAAATATTAAAGTACTGGCAAACTCAACAACATGAAAGAATCTCACAAAAATGTTGCTTTTCAATAGGATCCAGGCACAAAAGAGTACATACAGTATGGTTTCATTTATTTGGCATGCAAGAATGAGTGAAATGTATCAATATAATAAATATGAAGATACTGTTTATAAAAGAAAGTTAGGTACTGACTTGGCACATGAGGTCATATTTTTAAGAAATAGAAATTGATCCAAATTTTGTTCTCAGATATAATTTTATCAATATGTGCCTATGGGAAAATGTGTGTGTGCATTTAAGAAAAATGTACTCATGTCATTTTATTGTTAAGTGCATCTTAATTAAAACTTTAAGGCATAATTAGAGTAAATTTTACTTACTAAACTCAGGCTTGAAATACTGAAGAGGTATTATAAGGAAGCACAGAAATTATTTTGCTAAATGAAATATGACATCACTACTATGAAAATATCTTTGACCAAGAGTTTTTATGAAACTATTTGAAGGGGATTTCATTTATTTATATAATAATAGTGATTCCTTAGAGCAAGCATAATGGACAATTCCTAAGGGGTGTGTGTGTGTGTGTGTGTGTGTGTGTGTGTATCTTTCCCTATTATTAATTTTAGCTTTGTTTTGAAAATAACTATGTTAAAACTTTGACTTGATAGGCTATTTTTGAGTTGTCCTTAAGTATTTAGTTTTTCTAATTAAAACAGAGATATCTTATTTTAATTTCAGATATTATTTTTCAATAAAAGAAACCAGGGCTCCTTAGAAAAATGGCTGACTCTACGTCTGACTGCTGAAAGGAATGTAACAAATGATCTAGAACATATTTGTTGTTGTTGTTTGTTGTTTTTCTAATTAGTTATACAAGACAGCAGAATGCATTTCAACTCATTATACACAAATGAACACAACTTCTCATTTCTCTGGCTGTATATGATGTAGTCATACTGTTCATGCAAACATACATGTACATAGGATAAAAATGTCCATCTCATTCCTCCATCCTTCACACTCCCATACCCTCTCCCTATCCCTCACATCCCTCTGCCCAATACAAATTTCCTCCAATTTTTTCCCAGCCCCAACCCCATTATGGATCTGTATATCAGAGAAAATATTTGGGATTGGCTTATTTTGCTTAGCATGATATTCACTATCTCCATCCATTTACCTGCAAATACCCTAATTTCATTTTTCTTTAAGGCTGAGTAATATTCCATCATGTATATATACCACATTTTCTTTATCCAGTCATCTGTTAAAAGGCATATAGGCTGGTTCCATTGGTTAGCTACTGTGAATTGAGCTGCTATAAAAATTGATGTGGCTGTCCACAGTGAAAACTACAGAACACTAAAGAGAAAAATTGAAGAAGACCTTAGAAGATGGAAAGATTTTTCCAAGTTCTTGAATAGTCAGAATTAATATTGTCAAAATGGCCATACTACCAAAGCATTATACATATTTAATGCATTTCCTATTAAAATCCCAATATTATTCTTTTTAGAAAAAGAAAAAGCAACCATGAAATTCATTTGGAAAAATAAGAGACTCAAAATAGCCAAAGCAAGCCTTATCAAGAAGAATGAAGCAGGAGGCATCACAATAACAGAACTTAAAATATATTAAAGAGCTGTAGTAACAAAAGCTGCATGGCATTGGCACCAAAATAGACAAGTAAATTAGACTAGAAAACACAGAGACAAACTCATATAAATACAGTTATCTTATACTAGACAAAAACATCAAAAACATACATTGGAGAAAATATAACCTCTTCAACAAATCGTGCTGGGAAAACTGAAAATCTATATGTAGCAACATGAGATTAAACCCCTATCTCTCACCATGCACAAAACTCACTCAAAGTGGATTAAGGACATAGGAATTAGACCAGAGACCCTGTACCTAACAGAAGAAAAAGTAGGCTCAAATCTTCATCATGTTGGATTAGGACCTGACTTCCTTAACACAACTCTTAAAGCACAAGAAATAAAATCAAGAATCAATAAATTGGATGGATTCAACCTAAAAAAGTTTATTTTCTGCAAAAGAAACAATAATAATGTGAAGAGAGAGCACAGAATGGGAGAAATCTTCACCATAAGCACATCAGATGGAGCACTAATCTCCAGAGTATAGAAAAAAACCCTTAACACCAAAAATCAACTAATCCAATCAATACATGGGGTAAGGAAATGAACAGATACTTTACAGAAGAAAATATACACTACACTCAATTGATCAACAAATATATAAAAAAGTTCAAAATCTCTAGCAATTAGAGAAATACAAATAAAACTACTCTAACATTTCATCTCACTCCAGTCAGAATAGCAATTATCAAGAATACTAGCAAAAATAAGTGTTGGCAAGGATTTGGGGGAAAAAATACACTCAGACATTGCTGGTGGGACTGCAAATTGATGCAACCATCTGGAAAGCAGTTTGGAGATTCCTTAAAAAAGTTAGAAGGAACCACCATTTGACCCAGCTACCCCCACTCCTCGGTTTATACCTAAAGGACTTAAAAATCAACATACTGGTACATGCTTTAATTCCACGATATAATAAAGTGTTCATATAAGCAATAAAGCAATGATCCACAAAAATGAAGAATACCAAGAGAACACAGAGACAAACCATAAAGGCTCCCAAGGGTGAAAGGTAGAGCTAATTAAGCAATAAAATAAAGTAGTTTTAGAATTAAAAACAAAGTTTAAAGTAAATATAAATGATTCTATAAGACTCAATACATAATTGAATAAGGAAACAAATTAGGAAAATACAAATTTCTCATGAAGAATACTTTAAATATTTTTTTGTAGATACTCTGCCTTCAAGGAGGAGGAGCCTCTACCATTTCTTAAATGTGGCCTGCATGTAGTAACTTCCTTCCAAATATTACAGTATGGGAGAAGCAGCAGAAAGTTATACAGTGGGAAAAACAGACAAATAGTATCTGAATCTTCTGATCAAGTTAATATCAAAAATAAATCATATCAGTTAAATATTTTTGATACAATATGCTGAAAATCGCACATTATTTCTATGGTCTTCTTCTCAAAAGCATGTAGTGCCAGTCTAATCTGAAATATAATAACTGAATATAACAAGGTGTCCTATATCAGTTGCTTGCAAGAAAAAAAAGGCAGTAGAAAGAAAACCATAAAAAATGAATAAATTAACACTTTAGTTAATAAAGTATCAAAATTAGATTATTAACTGAATCAGATATGCCATTTAATTAATTATAGAAAACTGGATGTGAGTATGAAAAAATTTCTGTGCTGCTGTACTCCTTTCTCAACTTTTCTTTAAATCTGAAATTATTCTAAATAAAATTTTGTTTTTCAAAATCATTTAAAAATCGCTAAATGCATGAAGATCAGACATAGCAAAACTGAGAGAGAGGACTTCTGTAACACATGATCGTTTCCAGTTTTAAACTTTGTTTCCATTTGCTACATAATTTTTGCAATTACAATTTTTGTCTCTCTCATTCTCTATTAGTCTTTACCATATTTTCAAGATCCTTTGAAAGCAGATGCAGATCTAATTCACTTTCCTATACAAGTAAGTTATCCTCAGGTCATTTTCTTTAAAAATTTTCATTATTTGTGTTGAGATGCTTTTTCACACTGTTTATAAATAATATTTAATAAAGGAAAACAAATCAACTGACTTCATGGCAGACTTCTAAGATTATTTTGTGTTAAATACCAGAATTCTATAAGCATTTTATAGTATTATTATTTTAAAAATAACATTTTTTCCTAAGAATTCAAATAAAAATTAATGTATATTTAATGTTCCATAATCAAAATGTTACCCCATCAAACAGTAAAAATTAGGACCATTGCCATAGAAGATGCAAAAACATAAATTCAAATTGGATTTTAGACTTAAATAAAGGACATAAAATTATAAAACTCATAAAGAAAAACACACAGGAAATCTTCATAATGGTATTGACAATGATTTCTTGGATTGATATAAACTGCAGTTCACAGGTAATGAAACCCAAAATAGACAAGTGAGGCTACATCAAACTAAAAAGCTTCTATATAGCAATGGAAATCATAAACAAAAGTTTTAAAAGGCTACCTGTGGAATTGTAGAAAATGTTTTCAAACTCCTTATTTTGTCAGCTTTTTCACTGCTGTGATCAAAAGGCATGACGAGAACAATTAGAGGAAAAAAATTTATTTGGGGCCTCATGGTTTTAGAGATCTCAATGCATAAATGACCAAATGAATTCCTTGGGGCCTGAGATGAGGTGGAACATTATAGAAGAAGGGAATGGAGGAGGAAAGACTCTGGGAATAAGGCACTAGGAAAGAGAAAGAGAGAGAGAGAGAGAGAGAGAGAGAGAGAGAGAGAGAGAAAGAGAGAGAGACTGACATTCTATTCTCCAGGCACAAAATATGTACCCCAAAGGTACACCAGTGACCTCCTTCTCCAACCACACCCTACTCAATACAACCTAGAGGATAACAATTTCCTCTAATGAAATAAGAGGCAAACTCAAGCCTCTCAAAGGAAGACATATAATTCGTGATTCTGCTTATGTGAGTTATTTAAAATAGTCAAACTCATAGAAGCAGAGAACACAATGGTAGTTGTAAGAGACTGGGTGGAGGAAGTGGGGACTGTTGCTTAATAAATATAAAGTTTCAGATAGGTAAGCTGAATAAGTTCTACAGATCTGCAGTACAATATAATACCTATGGTTAACAATACAACACTGTACATTTTAAAATAAGTTAACAGACTAGAATTTATGGAAAAAAAGTACTTAATATAAACAACAAACAGAAAAATGCAAGGAAATTTTAGGGGATGATTTATATTTTTAGTATATTGATTGGATAATTATATACATATTCCAAATTCATGAGAAAGTATATATTAATATATTAGAATTTCCATATATCAATTATATATGTCTCAAGGTAAAAAATGAATTGTAATTTTTTAATAAAACTTTCAGATTATTGTTGCTTAGTCTGGAGACAAATCTGGAATTCAGATTATTGTTGCCTAGTTTGGAGACAAATCTGGAAAATTTATAGGATGATAGATACCATCAAGCTCTAACTTAAGTAATATCTTTTTTTCATATATGCAGATGGCAGGTATGTTTATTATTTTACTCCACTGGCACATTAGAAATGAGTGATTCAACAGTAAAATGGAGAAAAGGAGGAAAAAAAATGACTTTGCCTAAGACATAATACCCACTCTAAAACAATTTGAGACTACATGCAAAATGGAATGATTCATTCTATAGTGACTAAAATATAAACAATCAATCAAAAGTAAAATACTTAGGAAAATATTATGAAAAATAAATCCATATAACAAATTTTTAAAAGACTTGATATGACATGTGATCATGTATCTGTATGGATAAAATTAAAAATTCAAAAACCAGGTATTCATATAAACATTCCTGAGAAATTTAAAATGATTAATGATAAATTTATTATCAATAATCCTGACAACATGTATGGTCAGGAAAATGAGAAATTACACCCTTTTATATATAATATATCAAACTGCATAAATGCATTCTACTGTCATATATATCTAATTAAAACAAAAAATAATTTTAAAAATTATTGATGAAATTTTTACCTATACAAATTAAAACTAGGTCAGAAACTGGTGAAATATTAATATCTTTAAATATTGCACTTCTTAACAAAATGCCTCTATAATTCTTTCAATAAGAAACAAAAACATACACCTGAATATATATTTTCCTTAAAGTACTTACCAGTGTGGAATTAAATTCTCTTTCCTTATTTAAAAGTATATCTACTCTTACACTTATAAAAAGGGTGTGAATAGATGGAAATCAGTTTGAATCTAATTTTCATTGAAGGGAAATACATATGCATTTAGCCGATATAGTCTTTAGTAGATTAATCATTTAATAAAAAAATCCCCAAATTTTGTATTTCTAAATAAGAATATTGCCTGTGTATTTTGATAATGAAGAAATTTTTATATAAAGGTGTAGTTGTATATCCCTTCCAAATTAGATATTATAACATAATTTTCTAAAGAAAAACAATAGGTGGTGGGAAGGATAGATATGTTATTGGCATCAGTTTTGCTGACTTCTCAGAGCTGAATATCTTGTTTTATCTACTTTTCTAGTATTCTGTTACCTCAAATTCCATTATATTAATAAATGTAGGTATCCAACAAAATATAATGAAGTCTGTAGATAAAAATTACATTGCAGTAATCATTCCAGGGATGTTAGCAGACACACCACTGACTTTTTAAAAAATCTTATGAGACCCATAAAGGGCAGCCTTTGTTTAATAGCAACTTTTGACATTTATTACTTTGCTTCTAACAATTTTTTTCTCTTCAATTTATGAACTCATAAGTGCATTATTTCTTTTCTTGAATATCATGCTACCACTGATATTCTAACTTGTTCTTATTTTCCGGTTTAAATGCACAGAGTTCTAATACAGTGTCCTTAAGTAATGGGCAGAAATCTGTGACTGCAAAGCCAATGTTTCTAATGAAAGTAAGAATATTTGCCATTGAAGGAAATACAGATATGATCAAAAATTTTAACAAAAAAATAAAATACATGTACATATAAACCTTCCAGTGTTTTATGTGATCGTGTGTGTGTAGGTAAATTCATATGCATGTGTTGTGTGGTATAATGATATATAAAAATTATGTTTTGTATTTTTAATTTAACTGAGAAATAAGTTGATTTAAATTTATTTGTTCTGATTTTATAAGTCTGCTTTTATTTATGATCACATCTCACAGGTTAGCTTTTATGATATTTCTGATAAATACTTGCTTTTCACATAATATATCATCCTGTATTTAACTTTCTTCTTTCTTCTTTTCTCAAGGTTAAATATTTTTCATTTAAATGTCATGCTTTATAACTACCTCTCTGTTCTCTTTCTGTTTTAGTACTATCCCTCTCTTTATTTACATAAGAAAAATGAAGTTATGCCAGTATAGTGATACTCTTGTCAAGAAGAGACCACAGATGGTGGTTCCACAAACTTACAATTGGACTGAACAATTTCTACCATCCACCATTTTTATAGTTACTTTTCTATGTTTAGAAATGCAAATACTTTTGTGTTATGAAAGTCTTTAGTATTTAGTAGAATAACATGCTATGTTAATTTGTGGCCAAGAAGCAATAGGCCATATGATATAATTAGGTATGTAATGGGCTATATTGTCTAGGTGTGTAAAGTACACTCTATGAGGTTTACATAACAAAATTACCTAGTGATGCATTTTTCAGAAAGCATTCCCATCGTTTGTACTATTGTGCTTAGAATATCAGTACAAAAGGGAATATAATATGTATTTAAACAAGAAAGTAAAATCCTGAGCAATTCAATTTAAAAACATAATCTAAAAACTTTATTTTTATTTTACCCTTTTATAAGGGGCAGTTTAATGGGGATTGAACTCAGAGGCACTTTACCTTTTAGCCACATTCCCACACATTTTTATTTTTTATTTTGATATTGATTCTAAGTTTCTGAGGGCTTTGCCCTTTTAAAAATAAACTTTATTATGTATATTTAAGTAGATAAGATGATATTATGGGATACATATAAATAGAAAAATAATGGTTATTCTAGTGAAATAAATTAAATTAACGTATTCATCATCTCACATAATATCCGTTTTTTGGTGTGGCAAAAGCAGCCAAAATGCATTCATTTAGCAAACATCCTGAATACAGTTTTATTGACTACAGTCCTCAGGATGCTGCACATTAGATTTCTAGACTTGTTCCCCCAACATGCACGCTGATTTGTATCCTTCAACTTACCTCTCCCCAACCCTTTCTTTCAAAACACACCACTCATACCTACCATTTTGTTCTTCATGTCTGTATATTTGGCATTTTATAAAAAAAAGTTTACATGAATAAATTAGATAATGCAATATTTTATCTTTCTGTGTTTGACTTATTTCACTTAGCAGAATGTCTTTTTTAAATTAATTATTTTTTATTTATTAACAGCAACATATTACAATTCATATTACACATATAGAGAACAACTTTTCATATCTCTGGTTGTATACAAAGTATATTCACACCAATTTGTGTCTTCAAACATGTACTTTGGAAAATAATGTCCATCACCTTCCACTAACTCATTTATAATCCCATGCTCCATCCCTTTCCCTCCCACCACTCTGCTCTATCTAGAGTCTATCTATTCCTCCCATGCTCCCCCTCCCTATCCTACTATGAATTAGCCTCCATATATCACAGAAAACATTCGGCATTTTTTGGCTAATTTCACTTAGCATTATCTTTACCAACTCTATTCATTTTCCTGAAAATGCCATTATTTTGTTCTCTTTTATTGCCGAGTAATATTCTATTGTGTATATATGCCATAGTTTTTAAATCCATTCATCTATTGAAGGGCATCTAGGGTTGTGTCCCTGTCATATGCTGTTTTTAAGTCCTTTGGGTATAGACCAAAGAGAGGGATAGCAGGGTCAAATGGTAGATCCATTCCTGATTTTCCAAGAAACCTCCATACTGCTTTCCATATTGACTGCACTAATTCGCAGTCCCACCAGCAGTGTATGAGTGTACTTTTCTCCCCACATCCTCACCAACACTTATTTTTTGTTTGTATTCATAATAGTTGCCATTGTGACTGGAGTGAGCTGAAATCTTAGAGTAGTTTTAATTTGCATTTCTCTAATTGCTAGAGATGATGAACATTTTTTTCATATATTTGTTGATTGGTTGTATATGATCTTCTGAGAAGTGTCTGTTCAGGTCCTTAGCCCATTTATTGATTGGGTCATTTGTGTTTTTGTTGTTGTTTTTGTTTGTTTGTTTGTTTTTTGGTGCTTAGCTTTTTGAGTTCTTTATATACCCTAGAAATTAGTGCTCTATCTGACATGGGAGGGGTAAAGATTGTCTCCCAAGATATAAGCTCTCTATTAACCTCACAGATTGTTTCTGTGTTTTTCCATGGTATGATAAATGATAAGATCTTTCTTTATAAGGCTGAATAATATATATATATATATATATGTATATATATATATATATATATGTATGATGTAAATATATATATATATATATATATATATATATATATATATATAGCATTTTCTTTATCCATCTGTTCACTGAACAACATTTAGGTAGTTTTTATATCTTAGTTATTTCAAATAACATTTTAGTGAACATCAAAGTACAAATAACATTATGGAGTGGTTTGTTTTTTGTTGTTGTTTGTTTGTTTTGTTCTGTTTTATTCCCCCGTGGGTTTATACTCAAAAAGAGAATGCTAGGTCATAAGAAAGTTCTGTTTTTAATTCTTTGGGGACCTCTATACCATTTTCCATGATTGTTGCAATAATCTACAATGTCACCAACAGTGTATGAGTTTCTTTTCTTCACACCATTCTTAATATCTAGTATCTTTTGATTTTTTAACAATAGTTATCATAAAGAATATAAGATGCTATGTCCTAGTGGTTTGTATTGTCATTTTTGGATGACTAGTGATGAGTACCTTTTTATACTTCTTAACCATTTTATATCTTCTTCTAAGAAACATCTATCTATTCAGGTCCTTAGCCCAAATAAAAAAAAAATTTGAATTATTTGTTTTTCTGCTAAAAACAATAGTATGAGTTTTGCTAATTTTAGATACTATCATCTTATCAGATACATAGATTACAAATATTTTTACATATCCATAGGCCACTTTCTTTATTGTTTACCTTTGCTATGTAGAAACATTTTATTTGATGAGTCACATTCCTTTTCACTTTTATAGTTTGAGCTTTTTATGTGATGTCCACAAAATCAGTGCTAAGTCAACGTTCAGGACTTTTCTCCTATGTTTTCTTCCAGGAGCGTTCGGTTTTCAAGCCTTATATTCCAGTCTTGTATACATTTTGAATTTACTTTTATGTATAGTAAAAGAATTAGTATTTTGCCTATAAAAATCAGTCTCTAACACTGTAATTGAAGATCCTATCTTTTTTCCATTGCAAAATCTTGGTGACTTTGTCAAAAAGTAATCAGTCTTATCTTGTTTTGATTTATTTCTGGGCACTGTGTTCTGTTCTACACTTGCATATGTGTCTCTTTTTATATCAGTTGCATACAGTTACCATAGGTTGGTAATATAGGTTTCTTTTTTAAACATCAAGTTCTATTTATTTTTATTGGTTTTCTTTAGTTATACACAACATTAGGACTCATTTTGCAAAATTATAAATGCATGGAATATAATTTGTTCTAATTCAGTCCCTAGAACTTCCCTTTTCCCTTGCTTTCATCCTCTTACTCTTCCCTTCCCTCTATTCTAGTGATCTTTCTGCTCTTTAGTTATAGTTTTTAAACATAATTTTAAATTAAGAAGTAAGTTGCCTTCAACTTTATTTTTCTCAGAAGACACAAATAAATGAAAAGCTTTTTTTAAATCAGTGTTTTATAGCTTTCCATGAACAAGGTTTTTATCTCCTTGGTTAGATTTTTTTCTTTAAAAAAAAAATATATATATATATATATATATATATATATATATATATATATATGGTGTTTAGGGTAAGTGCTTTATCAATTTTATTATATAAAACCAAATTATTTTCCAAAGTGGATATCTAACTTTTTTTTAAACTATAAAACAGCAGTGGAAAGCATTACAATTCTCATTACACATATACTATTCTTAAGTATACTTTGATGATATTGAAATTGCAGTTGTTTTCTTAATTTTTTAGCTATATTTTCATGTATATATGCAATGCTGCTGAGTTTTATATGTTGATTTAATATCCTGCAATCTTACTGAATTTGTTTGAGTGCTAACAGTTTTTTGTTTGTTTGTTTTCTTGTGGAGTCTGAGGGTTTTTACATATTATATGTCATCTGTTCATAGGAATAATTTTACTTCTTTCTTTCTGATTTGAATGGCTTTTGTTTCCTTTTTTTTCCGATTGCTCTTGGTACTATTTCTAATACTCTGTTGAAAGGAAGTGGCACAAGTGGGCATCCTTACACGGAATCTTATAGCAAAAGATTTTAAGTTTTAAGTTTTCCCCCACTGATAGGATGTTAGCTGTGAATTTTTCATAGATAGTTTTTATAATAATGAAGATCTTTCCTCTATTCCTAAACTATTGAGCAATTTTGTCAAGAAAGAATGTTGAATGTTGTTAAGTGCTTTTCCTGGTCAATTAATATGATCATGGGTTTTTATTTTTAATTTCTTTTAGTAGGATATATCATATTAATTTATTTGTTTATATTAAACCAGCTTTACATGCCAAGGATTAATTATAATTGTTCATGACATATAATTATTTTGATGTTATTACATTTAGTTTGCTAATACTTAACTAAGAATATTTTTTTCATCAGTATTCTTCAGTGATATTTGCCTGAGGTTTTCTTTCCTTTGTTGGTTTTAGGTATCAAAATGATTCAAATGTGAAATGTTCCTTATGGCTATATTTTTTAGAACAATTTAAGAAGTATTTATATTAATTCTTCTCTAAAAAGTTGTATAGAATTTAGTGGTGAAGCCATTTGGCCATGAACTTTTCTTCCGTGGAAGATTTAATTATTCCTTTAAACTTTTCTTGTCATTGTTCTTTTCATTGGTAATTTTGAGCTCTGCATTTATTTTTGATTCAATCAAAATTATGCTAAGGCAAATGATAAGAAACACACTACCAAAACCTATGGGATGCAGCACAAAGCAGTTCTAAAGGGAAATTTATAGCAATGAAATAGTACATCCAAAAGAATGAAGATCTCAAATGACATTACACTTGAAAGAAGTAGCAATAAAGAAGAGACTGTTATGGTTTCAATGTGAGGTGTCCCCAAAATCTCATGTGTGAGACAATACAAGAAGAGTTAGAGGAGAAATGAATCAGTGAAACCCAATTAGTGAATTATCAATTGAGTGGTAACTAAAGGCAGGTGGAGGAGATGGGTCATTGGGGACAGGATTTGGGGATATATATTTTATAACTGGTAAGCAGTGTCCGTCTTTCTCTCTGCTCTCTGATCATCATGTGAGCTGCTTCCCTCTGCCATACTCTTCCACCATTATGTTCTGCCTCACCTTGAGCCCAAAGGAATGGAGCTATCTCCTAAATCAACTTTTCTTCCTCTACAACTTTTCTGGTCAATTTTTTAGTCATTGCAGCACAAAAGGTCACTAAAACACCAACTAAATCTAAAGTTGAAAGAAGCAAAAGGTAATAAAGATCAGGGCAGAAAAAAAGTATTATAAAAAATAGAAGAATCAATAAAATTAAGAGTTTGTGAAAAAAAATAATGAACAAACAGGTAGTCTATGCAAAAAAGAGAGAAGAATCAAATAAAAAAAGTGAAAGAGAAGAAATTAAACAGATTGCACAGAAATAGAGAGATCATAAAGTGCTCTCCTTAGTCCATCTTGTGCCATAAAAATAGAATACCGTTACAGAGTAAGTTTTACTGGATAGAGACTTTCATCCTACAGTACCCAAGGCTTTTTGAAAAGTTCAAGGTTAAAGGAAATCTAGTGAAGTTTTTCTTACTGTGTCATTTTATGGCACAAGGCAGAAGGGCAGAAGCACATGAGAACATGCATGATAGGGAGAGGAAGAGGCAGTCAAACTTACTTTCAAAGCAGATTCAGTCTCACAATAATGAACCCACTGTCGGGAGTTGGCATTAGTCTATTCGTGTGCAAGAGCCTCACATTCTGATCACCCCTTTCAGGATCCTCCTCAACAATGAGGATTAAATTTACAAAACGTGAGATTTGGAGGTCATGTTAAAACCACAGTTCTGTGGTAAACGAGTGTATGCCAGCAAAGTAGATAATCTACAGGAAATGCACACCTTTTTATTGTCCCCATTTTAATATATAAAAGGGAAATCTTTACATTGTCTGTAGAAAAATTACTATTCCATTAGTTTTTATTATACAAGTCAATATTTTAAAAAAATATTCTGCTTAAGTTTTTGTTTTATCAGATGCAGTTTAATAAGATATTTTTGATTGAACATTATATTCCAAATTTGGCAGGTATAATTTTAATGATTCTTCTTGACAAATGTTTGACCTGAGTACTTTAAGACATAGTGACATGGTAGATAGATAAATAATACATGCATAGGTAGAAGGTTTTTAAATCAATGCTTGCTTTTAATTTTGATGTATCTGGAGGAAAGTGGGAGCTGATTTCCTCATGCATCAGATTTCTAGATGCAACACACCCATACATTTTTTCCACATGAGAAGTTTTACTTGGTTTTATTTCTAAGGCAGCCAGTATTTCAGCTATTTCAGCTATTCTCTTGTCTTCTGATTTACACTACAATTTTCAGATACCTATATCTGAACAATAGGAAAAACCATGTACAAAGTGATATAACCCATAAGGCTCCACAGTCTATATAAAGACAGTGTTATTCTGTTACAAAAAAAAGGGGGGGCAATTTCAACTTATTTTCTCCATTACACAGAATATTCCCTAACAAATACATAAGACAAGAGACCCATCAAGATATTTGTCAAACAAAGTATCCATAAATATTTTTAATAGTTTAAAATTGTAATAGCAAATAGTTGCTGTTTGTTTAATATATCAGTCAGTATTTAGGTGTTTTGAAAATGTTATCTTTTTTAATTCTCACATTAAAACATATAAGTTTAGGAA
This sequence comes from Marmota monax, assembly GCF_021218885.2. Lineage (NCBI taxonomy): Eukaryota > Metazoa > Chordata > Mammalia > Rodentia > Sciuridae > Marmota > Marmota monax. Next base: position 72,042 of record NW_026694168.1, read on the forward strand.
TAAAATTGTCCTCATTATGCTTTCAAGGAAATTAAGATACAGACAGACTAATCTCCTTGTCCCAAGTCAGAAAGTATTTTTGAAATTACACGACACGTTGTCTGGGTCTGACTTTGACTATCTAAATTTTATGCTATGCTGTATGGCTAGAACCCAGAGCAGAGGCTAATGTGTGTAAGTATGGGGATGTACTCTTCAAATCTTCAACTAGCCACAGGGGTTAGGAATGGTTTTGTAGGGGAGGAATATATGGAAAACAGGATTGGTCTTCCAATCTCTGAAACTTAGGAAAAGGTTGGTTTCCCAAAATGAAGGATCAACAAATATTTTCTGTTGTAAAATGTATGATATGAATTTATATAAAATGGAACACAGTGTGGAAATTTAAAAATAACATTTTATAAAATATAATATACTCCTGTCATTCTACAAAGTGAAAAATGAAGCAACCATACAATATAATAAAAGTTTTATTATGTAGTAAATATTCAACAGATAAATACTAAATATAAGTATTCATCTGTTTAAAAATATAAGTTGGTCATGGAGGGATTAGATATGATATTCAGATGATAATTAGTGTTTTCATCTTTCTAGTCATTAATATATATGATTAATTTTAATTAGAAAATATATATATATGTATGTATGCAATTTTACAACATATAACCTAAACCAATCCCCACTAGCTAGCAAAACAGTTAATTTAATTTAATCAAGCTGTTTTTTTTCTGGTTATAAAACACTAGTTTGCTATACATATGTTTCTGAAACTGTTTCTCTTTTTAGTAGAAAAAGCTTTTGAATAATAATTGAATAAACTTTTTACATTTTTTTTCAAATAAATCTTAGGATTTTTATATTTATTAGTTTATATATATTTTTTTAAAAAGTTGAGCTTAGAACTTGACGACTTGCCCTTTTCTCTCCTTGTTTCCCAATTGAAAACATTCATATCTATCATGGTCAGTAGGTCTCAGAATCCCCTTTGTGGTTTGTCCTTCTTCCAGAAAATCCACTTATTCTGACAGCCATGGCTATTGTGTATGCTGTCATATTGCTGCTTTATGGAATGCAATGGGGATCATTGAACTTCTTGTCCCACATCACATTATGAGGATGGTGCTTGCCACATTTGGACACAGAATGGTGCATTTTAGGGATATTCTGTATATTTCCAGAAGAAACACTAACACAGAAAGTTCTAACTTTGTTTAAAAAATAGGTTGAGATATTATGACACTTCTTACTACATCAAATAACCCCAAGTTGAAATTTTTAACAATTTATTGATGTAGTATAATAATAATACTGAAATATTTCATAATAATACCTGAGATGCATGTATTGCTTTTATTTTGAGAAATCAAAATATTTAATTCTCCCAGATTCCTCAATATTTTTGAGAAATAATATTTTGCAAAATATAATGTTTTGTATCTAATATAGTATGGAGACAAAGAAGTTTAGATTGAGATTAAGTCAATTGACTTTTCAACTCCACTGAAAATTCAAAAAAAATTTCGTTAAGCACTTATCATGTCTTAGGCATTTTTTTATGTGTTAGAATAAAATTGTGAAATAACTTGTTGAAAATCTCTGGCTTAAATAGGTTTTTTCATTCTTAATGAACAGAATGAAAATTAGGAACTATCTAATGAAATTTTGTTAGCTCTAGAGTTTCCTATGTTTATTGACTCCTCCACAAAATTTAAATATACTTTTCTTTTAAGTTTTCTAAATTGTTAATCAAATAAACAACTCTAGTAAATAAATTTCATAGAAAAGTTTATTGTCGTAAACTATGGCCCACAGAATTAAATAAATGATGGATATCCACAAGCTTAATCCAATGCAACCCAATTATATTCTTTTATTTTACATGTTTTATCTATAAGAGGAAGGTGCTTGTCTGTTTATAATATCAGGTATCTGTTGCAGTTGCCTCTGTGAGAATTTTAACATTAAAGAATACCAGAATAATATGACAAAATTACGTAGAAATTCAAACCCAGATGTATGGGAAAATTTGGATAAACAAATTTTCCAAACAAAGAATAATGTTTGGAGAAAAAAGATGCTGTGTAGTGCTAGATTGTTCTATGAAACCATGGTATTTGGTAATGGAATGGATTTTTTATTATTATCAGAAAGAATAGTGAAAGACTTTGGAGTGTCTGAAAAAATTATTCAGTATCTTTCATTGGAAAATTAAGTGTGTTCTAGCATACTGTTTCATAACCACCTTCATTGTCTGTTTTGTGATGCTATAAATTGTAGAAATTTGAAAACAATACAAATTTGTTAAGTTTACAGGGAAGCTAATAAGTTTTGTCCAGTGTACTAGCTATTTCACTGTGTACAAAACTGTTTGTTTAAATATTTGTTTCAACATTCCTTTTCTGTGTATATACGTGTGACTTTTTAATTTTCCTTTGATGCTGTAACATCAGATAAAACCCCGCATAAAATAATGAGTTGAATACTATCTCTCACATACATTTATTTTTTATTGCTGTGATAGTCATAATTTTGCAATTTTAATATTTTTTTGTCTCATGCATTTCTGTTCACAAAAATTAGATCAGTTATTATAATAAGAATCCTTTCTAATTTTTCCTTCTTTAAAAAATGTATTTTAATTGAGGTGTCCAGAAGGTACTGATCCCTTGATGACATGTCACATATCTGGGCTTGATATATATACTTGACCCACAACATCAGACACACAGATATACTTCATATTTCAATATGGTTTCTGTTACTTGTATACATTCTGTACAGCCTTTAATGACAAAGATGTCCAGTGATGCTAAGTGAGGTACAATTATCATTATATCTCAATGATTTTATATAAAATACCCCCAAATCAAATATAAGATATTATAGTAAGTTTCACATGTAAATTTTAAAAATAAAACAGTTTTAATATAGTACAAAGTTTCAAAAGATAATAGATGATTCTCTTCATACTTTGGGGTGAAAAAATGGTCTTCAATTATTTATATACATGCTATTGCAAACTGTCTGACTTTTAGTAGTGATGTGACATGCTTAAATAAAAATTCTCTGTCTTCAAGCATGAAACTAATATAGTTATATTTAAGGAATATTGTTCTCAATTCTTGTTGGTACTCCTGCTCAAAATAAATATGCAAGCCATCACATATCAAAATAACTCAAATTGGCTTTATTAGGTTCACAATGTATCTACAAACATATAAACAAGGCAGTTTTCAGTTAAATTATTGATAACCTTCTTCAGCATCTACTAATTCTTTTCAATGGAGAAGTAAACATCCATGAAAAAAAGCCATAAAAATGGTCAATTAAGTTATACTATTGTCCGGGTAGCTGCTTTCCCTATGTACATCCAAATCATGCACATTTATAATTTTGAGTTTATTATATTTCCTTAATTTATAAATAGCAATTATAATCTTTTTCAATAGTATAGGTATACTAAGTGTCCTCTCTGTAATTTTATTTTATTTTTTACATTTGCATGTGGAGACAGTATATGCTAAGTTTTTGGATCTATGATAATCTCATAAAATATTTTTTACAATTAAAAAGCTTTAATTTGTTAGTACCAGATAGGCATTTTTGTATGTCTAATCATTTACAGAACTTATTTTTAAAAGAAAATATAGCAAAATTGAAATTATATGTTTAGTCTTCATTTTGTAAAACAATGTCCTCTACACTTCAAAAATGTATCACTGCTTCATAATTTAAAGGCACAATGCATGGAGATCTCATCAGGTTTTTTTTGTTTGTTTGTTTTTGTAGCTTGGAAAAAGTAATGTGCACTTTTAAAAATTAATATCTATAGTTGTTTTATTCTTTGGGAAAAGATACTCTAAGATTGTAGTTATTAATATGAGCATGTGATAAAATGATTGTCTTAATATGAAAACTTAACAATTTTTTATTCTTTCTTACTTTTTTGCACCAGTAAAATCAAGCACAAGTATTTTCCATATACTCCTAGGAGGTTTTAAAGATTAGTCCTTTCAACAATCTTTAAGAATGTAGAAGAGGTTTTTCAGTTGTAATGAGTTTACCTATAGACTTATTGGATTTTTGAACAGTCCCTGTGTACAATGGTTTGAATGTCTTCAAAACTCACGCTGAAATTTAATTGCCATTGTAATAATATTAAAAAGTGTAGCTTTTGAATGTGATAGATTGATGCCATTATGGTAGGAATGGATTCCTGATTAAAAAAGATTAAGTTAATCCCCCTTCCTCCCTCATGTGCTTCTTTGCCCTATCTGCCTTCTGCCATAGGATGATGCAGCACAAAGACCTTGGCCAGATGCTAACACTAGGCTCTTGAGCTTCACAAACTCCAGAACCATGAGTCAAATAAGCATCAATTCTATTGTTCACTAATTCTTTGTTCTGACGTAATATGCTATGCTTTGGGAGATGGACTAAGAAACCAGAATGCAGTACAAAGTATATTGCAGCCTACGGTTCAGGATGAACCAGATAAATGGCTTTACCAAGGAGCTACTGTAAGAAAAATCCAAAATGATAAGTTTATATGGAATATAAGATTTGTTGCATACTACTGATCCAGTTAGCCACCAGTGTAAATGAAGGACATTCACTGTTCATAAACTGCCACCTCCAATTACTAGTAGTAATGACCCTTATGTATACCACAAAGTTCTCTGTTTATGCCTGATTGCCCTACGTGCACAAATGCTAATGTGTTCATAAGCCAACCCTCTTGCCTCCATAAATTCTAGTGGAGTAAGTGCAAAAGACACTTAACAAAGAAATTCAAATAAGTTTGCTGTTCACTAAACTGGCAATCATCAGTGTTATCCACTTGTAAATAAACATAAAAAATATACTTGAACTGTCACAGAAAGGGTGAATTGATGACCTTCTAATATCTACAGAAACACCGTAAAATCTAAAGATGTTATATAAATAGATATATACAAATATATTACATTTATATTTATTTTAGGTTGGCTTTTACTGGCTGTAATATCTGAGGACTAGGGAGAATAGATTGTCTTTCCTCTTTTACCCTATTCTTACTACAACATAAATAAGAAAACTCATTCAACAGACCACCAAGTGAAAGAAATATCAGCCTTCTTTTTTTCTTCTTACTTATTTCTTTCCAAGAAAAGACTGATTAATTAGGGAAGACATTGTATTAATTAGGCTACACATGTAGGGTATTTACTTGTCTTCAACCTGAAAACATACTTCAACATTTTTAACATCTGTACTGAGATATAATTAACTTGCAAAGACTGCCAATATTTGATATGTAAAATTGATAAGTTGGGTCATATGCTAACATCTGTGATATTCTCTCACCATAATCAAAGAAATACATATCAAACACCACTCAAATTTCTTATATTCCTTTCATTTTTTATTTTTTGGTTTATTTTGTTGGTAAACACTGGGTTATATAAAATCTTAACAAATTTTGAAGTGTGTAATATTGTATTGTTAACTATGTTAATCAGCTTTCCATTACTGTGATGAATATTCCTGGGATAAGCAATTTAAAAGGAAAAAAATCTTTATTTGGGGTCATGGATCTGGAAGTTTGTCATTGGTTGTTTGGCTTCACTGCTTTTGTTCCTTTGGGAAGGCAGAACTTTTGATGGGGAACTTTTGGTGGTGTAATGAAGATGCTCACCTCATGATAACTGGGAAGCAAAAAGAAAGAGACAGGAAAGGTCTGGATCTCAATACTTCTTTCAAGAAAACATCTCTCAATTATCTATCTTCCATCCATTAGATTTCACCTCCAAAATTCCACCACAACCCAAGGCAACCAAGTGTTTGGCATATGAGCCTCTGAGGAACATGTAAGGTCAGAGCAATAACATCAGCCAATTGTACAGCAGATTTCTAGAACTTAATCATTATGTATATCTGAAACTTCACACCCAGTAAACAACATTCATGTCCCCCATGCTCTATACACAGGTAACTACTATAGTGTTCTTCTCTTTTATAAGTTTAACTATTATGGATACTTCAGTTAAATGTAATCACACCGTATTTGTCCTTCTCTCACGAGCTTAATTTTCTTAGCAGACATTTCTTCAGAGGATATACAAATGTCCATTAGACACATGAAAAAAAAAAAGATCCACATCACTAATTATCAGGAAAATACAAATAAAAACTACAAAGTCATACTTTGCAAACTTGTTAGAATGGGTACTGTTAAAAAAAAGTGTTGGTTAGGAAGTGGACAACTTGAAGAAACTCTCTTTTACATCTGGTGGGAAAATGATGCAGTTGCTATGAGAAACACTAGTGGAGTTTTTCCAAAAGATTAAAATAGAATTATCATTTGCCCCATTAATAAAATTTCTGGCTATTTATCTGGAAGGCTTGAAATCAAGATCCCATGTATATTGCAGCATATTAACAATAATCAAAATATACAGACATCTCAAGCATTCATCAAAAACTCAATGAAAAAGAAGTTAATAACATGAAGTACATGCATAAAATGGAATATTTTTCTGCCTTACAAAATGAGGAAATTCTGTCATTCCCAATAACATGGATAAAAGTTGAAGACAGTATGATAAATAAAATACACCAATACAATCTTTTATGTTAGTTTATGAATTGTTCCTAAGAGTTGTGTTCTCTCCCAAGGTTCCTGTTTATATGTAGGAAATAATATTTTTATTTTCCTCAGTATAATTGACAAATAAAAATTATATATAATCAAGCCATACAATGTGATATACATTGTGCACTGATTACTATGATCATGCTTATTAACATATATCTCTTCACATAGTTACTTTATGTGTGTGTGTGTGTGTGTGTGTGTGTGTGTGTGTGAGAGAGAGAGAGAGAGAGAGAGAGAGAGACTCTGAAAATCTCAAGCATGTTATTTTTAACTACAACTGCCATGTTGCACAGTAGGTCTCTAGAACTTATGCATTTTACTTATTTTTTTTTTTGAGAGAGAGAGAATTTTTTAATATTTATTTTCTAGTTTTCGGCGGACACAACATCTTTGTTTTTGTATGTGGTGCTAAGGATCAAACCAGGGCCGCACGCATGACAGGTGGGCACGCTACTGCTTAAGCCACATCCCCAGCCCGAACTTATGCATTTTATATGTGTATGTTTATATACCTTGAACAACATCTTCCTTACTTCCCATATCCCCATGACCACTGATAACCACAATTCTACTCTGTTTACATGAGTTTGACTATTATAAATTCTATGTATGAGTTATATTATATAGTATTCGTCATTTTGTGCTTCATTTGCTTGACTTCTTTCACTCCAAGTTCACCTATATTGTCACAAATGTCAGAATTTCCTTTTTTAAAAAGGCTGCATTGTATAAGAGGGGAACCTGTCATTATCAGTATTATGATGATAAGAACATTGGGTTTTAGACATTACAATCAACTCAATGCCTGCAAATTTGATGAGTTAAATAACATGGATCAATTTTTGAAAGACACAATTTACCAAAACAAATGTGAAAAACTAGGTAATACAAATAGGATTTTTTTCAGTAATTGTTAATTATCCAAAACACAGAGCACCAACCTCAGCTAGATTTATTGATGAATTTTTCTGTTTAAAGAAAAAATAATACAAGACTCTACAATGACTCTCAGAAAAAAGAAGTAGCAGAATACTTCAAAACTCATTGTATGAGGCCAACATTACCTTAACATATGAAACAAAGGCATTAAAAAATAATAGAACTATAGGCCAATTTTTTAGATATACATGACAATAGAGTATATTTTGACATGTTATACATACATGGATTATAACTTAAAAGACACAAACTTTCAGAACTCACAAGGAGAAACAGCAATTTCAATAGGCCAAGAAATCAGATAAATTGAATCCATACTAGACAACCCTGTAAAGAAAGCATCAGGCCCATATAAGTTCACTGGTAAATTCTACCAATCACTTCAGGGTTAAGAATCATACTTATTCTGTTGGGGGGTAGTTTGGCTTTTGGTTTTGTTGTTGTTGTTGTTTGTTAAGCACTGAGCCAAACCCTAACTCATGCTATTTAGACAGAGTTGGAAAGTTCCAGGGCCATAGAAGTGTTGAATTTGTGAAGTATAGATGATTTTTTAGGTTAGCAAAACTATTTTGTAGGACATATAATGGAGGATTTATAAAATGCGAAAAAATCTATAGAACTTTATAGCAGAAAGAGTGAATCTTACTGTATGCAATTGTTTTTAAAATCCTTTAACAGATAAGGTTATCCCAGAAGGCAGTGCTGAAGATACCAAAACAAACTGTTATATGAACATATAAACCAATCTTGCTGAGGCTAGTGGCTAAAAATGTAACCTTTGAAATGAACAGAATCTACAAGGCTAAACGAAAAATAAATGGTATGTAAGTGCTATACTCTAGTTCATAATTTTTTTTAATATATGGGGATATGAGTTATTAATTCTGGAACCTTTATATGCTTATACTGGAATTAATCAAGTAAGCAAATGAACAAAGGATGGGTATGGAACCTTTATATACTTATATTGGAGTTAATCAAGTAAGCAAATGAACAAAGGATTGCTAAAATCAAGTTTCTCAATTTTGGAGTTGGGCTCTACATATAAGCAAGGAGAGACGATTATAATAATTCATAGGGTGATAGAAATTAATTATGGAGAGAGACATCAGTTTGAACTCATTTAGCTTTATATAGTTATAGTTACACACAAAAAATTTATAGAATGGACATATGCACAGGTTAGTTTACACATTTCCCTTCTCTCCTATCTGAGAGAACTTAGAAGGAAGGGCAACCCAGTAGCAATGATGCCCGGATCTTGGCTTCAAATAGTATTCCAATAAAAGAAACTAGGGTCTTTTGGTCATATGGCTGATTTTAGACTTTGACAGCAAATACACAAGCCGAAATCACATTTGGTGCCATAAAATTAAGATAAATAAATGAATGTCAGAAACAGAAACAAAAACCATCCCATTGGAAGTATGTTAAAGGGAAATACATTCGAATTAAACTCCCAATAACCAAAGTGGAACAATTATAGAACAAGTATAGATGATATGAATGTAAGCCAAAGTTTAAAATAAATCACCTTGCATCCAACTAATATAAATGATGGGGAATAAGTTTGTAAATTAGGGCAAGTGGAAAATATTTCATACTGAAAAATTCCAAATAAATGATGTTGATCCAAGGTGAGGTGGACAATAGCCCACCCCTCCTCCTTAAGTGTGACTTCCTTCTAAAAGGTCCAATATAGAAAAGGAGAAAAGTAGTAATGTTACACTAAAGAAACCTGATAAATATTACCTAGAGAAAGCAAACCAAGTGGTAAGTTTCACATCAATAGTGCTAAACCATCTCGATGGCACATCCCTATTATGTGATGAAAATGACCACTTACCTATATGGACTGCCTTTAAAACCCATAATCCAATGAGAAAAGCATCAGACCAACCCTAATTAAAAGGTACTCTACAGTATATCTCACCAGCACTCATCAAAACTGTTAAGATTATAAAAAACAAGGAGAGTTTGAAAAACTGTCAGCCAAGAGGAACCTGCATAGTTCTCCATACTAAGAGGTATCCAGTCAGGTGCCCCAAGGTAACTTCTTGAGTTCAATGCTGTCTTATCTTGTTCTTGGGTTTTTCCTAATGTTGAAAAAAAATGTTGTACCTTTCTTACCATTTTTAATATTTTGATCAGTTTCAATTATTGTGAAAAATATACCCAATAGAGACGTATACACAATAAAGTTTTGTGCTTAATAAATGAGTTGATTGATATCAGACAACTGACTCAATTTCTAGCACTTAATGATACATATCAATTATATATATATATATATATATATATATATATATATATAATCATTTAAAAATAAATTTATTTATTTATTTTTATGTGGTGCTGAGGATCAAACCCAGGGCCTTGCATGTGGTAGGCGAGCACTCTACCGCTGAGCCATAAACCCAGCCCCACACACTTAATGAGTTTTTAAAAATCTTCTATAGCTCTCAAGAAATTGAATTTCTTCTTGGTTATTAATGGGTTAAAGAATGCTTGGCTCCTGTGCTACCTAGGAGCTTGAGACACAAACATTTTAAATAGAAAATTTTGTATACAGTATATTCAGTGTTCGAGAAATGCCTTTGGCTTAAAGAAGTAGCAGTGGTTACAGAGTCCAGAGGAAATCAAGCAAGAAAAGCTCCTTAGGGCTATATCATAATTTGTTGTATAATAGAAAAAAAGAGAGAAGGAAAGAGTGGGAGAGGGAAAGAGACAGTGAGCACTATATTCATGAAACAGACAGACAGAAAGACAGACAGACACATTGGGTGGGAGAGAAAGCGAGCCAGAGAAACCTTAAAGAATTTCATTGTATAGAGAACTACTAAAACAAGGAAAAAGTACTCCACTCAAACCCTGCAAATATGGCAGTAAAATGTGCATTCAACTGAGGGTTCCTCCATTTTTGCATCCTCAAAACTTTAGTAGTAAGGAAACAACTAGGTATAAGTGATTTTTAACTACAGAGAGACATTAACTTCTGATAATTCAATATATCTTGAATTTGTTCTTTATTATTTTCCAAAGAAGGCACATTAATTTATAATCTTATTGGAAATAATTCTTTTTAAAACTATGATTTATATGACACTTATAGGTCTATCCCCAAATTACATGAATATGTCCCTTATGAGAAGTTGTTAACTTTTTAATTTTTCCCTACAAATGAGGCATAACTATAAATTATCCTAATTCTAGTGTTGTTTTTTTTTTTTTTCCTACAGAAGTTTGCCTTGGTTTTCCATTATCAAATGAGTCACTAGAGCATATTATATTGAAAAAATATTCATATATATCAGACCACTAGATAAATGGGCATATCTCAGTCTATGTTTATACTGTACTAAAAATAAGACACAAACATTGTCATTGGTTTTGTTATCAAGAATGTCATGACAACCTTAGCTCTGAGTTGCCTCTTGCTGGATTAAGCTTGTCCTGAGGGGTTCGGCTCTCCTACACTTCACTAAATAATCTCATTCTCTTTCCTTAGAGAGCAAAGATTAATCATTCAGAAACTTAATGAGCTGGAAAAACAAATACCAGTAGAAGAAAGGTGCCTCAGAACTTTAAATAAAATAAATTAGTTTCCATTTGAAAAGTAAATTAGTTGATTTACAAATCTCTTTTCATTTTTTCCCATTTCCATTTGCACTTCTGTATTTGCCGTCTTCATCAAACTCTTTCCCTCCAAAGATAACGTTCATTTTAACTGTTTCATTTTTATCAACCACTTTAGAGCATATCTTACTACTACCATTTTTACATTTAACATTTCTTTTCCCAAGGCTGTCTTTATTTCTAAGTATTTACTGATGTCTTCACAATTCAACAACTATAAGTCATAGAGATATCAAGATAGGAACATGAAAATCAAAGTTAAAGAACTCTTTCTATTATTATTATTAACCAACTAGAAAATATAAATTTTTTCTTATTAAAGTTGAAAACACTTTCAGTTTTACATATTCTTAAATGTAATTATCATATTTAAATTTATATAAATTTATATAAATTTTAAATATTTTGAATTTAAATATTTTGGTTAATAAAAGGCCTCAAAATATGACATTGTAGGCAGTCTGAAATAGTAGTACCCTAATTTACAAACAGGATGCTTGAACTTGAAATTGGATTTGTATATTCATTCTGTAAACAATGTTTGGAATTTTGAGCTTTTTTTAAACTTAACTAAGTTTAATTTTATTTATAATTTTATAAGATGAAAGTTACACTTTTCCTAACATCTCATGGAAATTTTTTATGAAAACCAAATACCTATCATTACTTAGAACATTAACTCCAAATTCCTTCAATTTCCTTCTGTTTTCATTGGTATCATCGCCGCAGCAGAATATGACTAGTCCCTTAGCTTTTGCCTCTTGGATATAGGACGGATTTCTGAGCAGGTCTTCAGTATGTGCCTTAATCCCCAGAAGATTTTCAAACTGTGCAAAGCTCATTGAGATGAGGATCATCCGAGATCTGAGATCCATAAGTTTGGGGTAAATGTCAGATTTTCCTTGAGTCAAAAATAATATGGGATATTTGTTCTGCTTCTGTTGAACCATTGTACAAATATCTGCATCAAATGAAGAAAAGACTATTCTCCTCTTTCCAAAGTTTTCTAAAACAGTTTTTAAAATTATATCCAAAAACATATTCATGTCAAAATATGTTGATAAGTTAGCATCCCACATTCCATCCCTTTGTTGGCAGATCCATTTTATTTCTATGTTAAACCCTACATCTTCCGGGAAAGATTCTAAAACCATCTTAAGAGAAGGAAATAGCTGATTTTCAGAAAAGGAATTTTCTTCCTCAATCACAGATTCTTGTTGATCTTTAGATTTTAATGCAGTCACATGGGCGAGCTTTAACAACTGGAGTTGGTCAAATGTTAGTTCCTTTATTGGGATTTCAGATAATTCAACTGGATCAGCATCAAACCTCTTCTTCATGGTCAAACAATAGGTGGATCACGATATACCACAGGCACAACGTCTTTTGAAAGACAAACATTAAATTCTACAAAGGTTGCACCATGACTAGCAGCATTTCTTAAAGAAGCAATAGTATTTTCTTGAACTTTAGCCAGCTGGGAAGTTGTTTTTGAATTCCCTGAATCTCTGTGTCCAACATCCCGTGGTATTCTTGGCTTCTAATACTTGGAAAATGAAGATTTCATGTCACAGTTGTATCCTGGTAATGGCTTAATAATGATAAAGTCAACTCTCACTTTGCCTATTGTCTTCCTGGAATTTGTGCTCATGATGGGAAGAGTAAGAATTCCAGCACTCTTCCCACTCTCTATAATGGTGGATGATAAGAGACAGGCTGTACCCACATGTCCAGGAAGGGCATCACCCTGAACTACATGTTCACTGAGATCTTACCCCCAAAAGTCAAAGATTTATTCCAAGTTATCTGGTTCCATTGTCTGCATGCTATAGTCTGTCCAGAGATCAGGCTGTAAGCCATAACCACACTCTGGGTGTGAATGCCTGCACTTGAACTCATTGTCACTCATTAAAGATATCTCCAAGGTATTGGACATTTTGTGAAGAACAGTGGGAGATATCCTATCATTATCATCTTCCTATGGACCCTCTAGTATAAGCTTTACCCTAAATCTAGACTTTTTAAATTTTTTCTTGGTTATTGAGATTGAAGGTTTTTCAGAATAATGCAAATGTAATGTTATTTCAGTCACGTCAGCCACCCAGAATTCAGAGTTTCAACACCACTGTGGATTCCAAATTGACCATCATCAATAATAATTTCATTTTCTTTCACCAGTCTTGTTCTCTGGAAGAAGAGCCACAGCATTTTGTGGATTCCAGTTTCCCAAAGCATCATAACTTCCACATATCACAAAAAACTTCGCCTGGTAAAAGATTTCTTCTTATTTCAGAGGTAACTTGAGAAGGTGTCATTTTGATGGATTTGTTTTATGATGTCTTGACAAACAGAGGCTGGATACTCCACAATGGCTTTCTGCAGTCTGGAGAGCTGGAGGAACCAGCAATGGCACAGTCCAAGATGCTGAACCTCAGATCAAGAAGAATCAATGATGCTACCCCAGTCTGAGACTAAAGGCTTCTGAAAAGTCCCTGATGAACCACTGGCAGAGTCTACTTTGGAAGAGTGAAGGAACTAGAGTCTAATGTTCTCAGGAGATCACAGCAGCAATCATCACCTGTTTAAGAAGAACCAAGCTTCCATCTGCTAAGGAATTTTGAGCTTTTAATCCAAATTATGCAAGAGTAATATGAATTATTATAAGGTGAAAAGTTTACAAAGGCAAGTATAAAAACAACCTGCCCACATACATAAATAGCAAATTATTACTCATAAAAATGTTTTATATTTCTTAGAACATGCTCCATCATATCATCATTTCCCTGTTATTCCTAGCTAGTTACTACATTTTTTATTACCCCTTAAATATGATTTTTCCAAAAGTAACTTTTGACCCCTGAAATCTAAAATTTCAGTTCAAGACTTGTGCTCCCAAATATTTTCATCAACCTTGATTTATTCAGTTGCTATATTCCCTAGCTCACGGATAGAAGGATTTTCTAGTCCATTGATAGTGTTAAGTTGTCATCTAGAAGATTCGTAACTGGCCTAGATCTTGGGAACTTCTAAGACTTTGCCTATGAGTTTACCTGTTTTTAGGAGGCCAAAGACTGCAATTTGGGGAGAAAATCACTGTGGTAGATAATGCTTTCTTACAAATTATGGATAGCCCTGCACCTAGTATTAAAAGTTCTGGAATTTAATTCATAAAATTTGTGAAACTACAGAGGAAACTTAGGCAATGATGTACCATGATTAGTTTTCCTCTGGAGGGCCTCCTCTGATAGTGCTATGAAACATAAAGCATATATGAGATGGAAAGGGTAAGGAATTGTAACTAATCATACACGAGTAGGAAGAAGAAAAAGCAAGAATTGAGATGATCACTTCCTCAATAACACAGAAAATTAAAGAATCCCCACACATTATTAACTGATTGATTAATTCTTGTTCTTGTGGTATGTGTGTGTGTGAGAGAGAGGGAGAGAGAGAGGTAGAGAAAGAGAGAATGAGTGAACTTTAAAGAGAAAATTATTCCACCTTTTACCATATTGAAATCTATGAGACTTTTTCCATATATTTATATTTTTCAATATTTTAAAGATTATTATTCTCTTATTTCAATCATAATGCCTTTCTTTGCCTTAGAAATATTGTGGTTAATGATCAAATACACTTGTTAGGGGTAAAACAGGGATTAGATAATATATAGAATATGAGGTTATTTATATTTTTAAGAAAATATTGTCGTTATTTTGAATCCTTAAATTTACTTCTGTTTCTAACTTACATCTAACACTAAAAATAAAGTGGCTGCTATCTATATCTGTCTACTATGTCTATAAATGAATTAACTTTACATCTTACTCATAAACTCCTGCTGCCAAATAACATGAATTGATTCTTGGAGTGGGCATGGTAATGCACACCTGTAATCCCAGAAACTCAGGAGACTGAGGTAAAGGTTTGCAAATTCCAGGCCAATCTGAGCTATTTAGCAAGATACTGTTTCAAAGTAAAAAGTAAAAAGGTCTGGAGACGTAGCTCAGTGGTTGAGTGCCCTGGGTTCAATCCCCAGTACCACCAAAATAAATAAATAAATAAATAATGAGTAGATAAAAATTGGTGCTCTCAGAAATCAATTTGGTAAATAATATCTGTTACATAGGTATGTATTTATGTCAGGTATAAAACTGCATAGAATGCTGAGAAGCTAGTAAGGCATAACCTGTCTTCTACAAATTTAGTTTTAACATAGGAACTATTCTCTTCTTTCTTCAAAATACCCCAGAATTTGAGTAGTGTGTCTGTGTACATCTGGAAGTCTGACTATAGGTAAAGTATAATCGATAGGTCATTTTTATTAGCTGATTCCTATCTGACAAAAATTGTGCTATTATAATTTTTATAATGCCATATTATATATGTATGTATGTGTGTGCACAAAATTATACTAGAGAGGACACAAAGATTATCATAAGTACCAAAACATGATAATATGGTTTCTGTTACATAGTGAAAGGGCTCCTAGGATGAAAGCACTTTGAAAATGAATAAAATAAAATATTATGAAGATAGTTTATTTTTCTAAATAATAAAAGTCATGTTTTCTGCTTTTGAGTTTGCATGACTTTTCAGAGTCATTAAGTTTTTATGATAAAATTCTATTCAAATAAAAAAAGCTCAATATTTAATTTTTAAAATTCATTATTCAGTTGTATTAAAGGCTTTTATCATAAATAATTAGTAGGATTAGAAAGCAGAAAAATAGTCCTCATTTTATTTAATCTTACTCATATTCCCCCAAAATTTGAATTAAATTCTGAGTATTTTAGTTCAACAGCCTTATTTTCATTGGAGTAGAAGGTTTTGTTTTGCTTTGTTCCTGTAGCATATACACTCTGTTTTCTTTCTTTGCTGTGTCTAATTTTTATGTCACCTGGAGTGTGTTTATTAAGATGGATGTGTTCCTGGGGATTTTTGACTTGTGGAATGATTAATGATCTCTTCTTGCTCTATTTCATTTTATACTTACTATGAGGTATTTTCGTACTTCCGGGTTTAAAAAAATATATTTACCTTACACTTTATTATTTGATGCTATTTTTTGTTTGTGTCCTGATCTTCAACCCTTGAAGATTTCGTAAATGTCTTCAGATTAAAGTTCTGGGGGCTGAGTGTTTGATATATTGGATTGGTGTTATGCCTATGTCTTTGATATAAGAGCATTCATCAACCTCTATATTTATTAACTGCACATTTCTGTATATAGCTTATCACTATTTTTAAAAAGAATTAGATTTCAAATAAACTAAATTCACAGAAATTAAAAATTCAGAAAAATATATAAGGAAAACAAATTATTTACTCAACAAAATTAAATACTGCACTAGGATTTTGCAAAACATCAGTTTTTAGGTTGTTAAACAATTATATTAAAGATGTAAGACAAGACTTTGCTTGTTTGATAACTAAAGGAATGACTAAGGCCTTATGTCTTTGTGCCATTCAGCTAATTTATGAGATTTCTGCATAAGCTTGTGTACCTTTGAATATGCCTTCAGAAACAGGTTTACTAGAAACTTACACTTTGTACCATGTTACAATTCAGAGACACTAAATGGAATTTTGATACTAATGGATCAAATTTTACCCTAAAATTTTTATAAATCAAAAGTAATTTATTGAAATTTATATTACTACTGTTTTCTATTAATTTGTTTATTACAGAGGACTCATAAAGAATGGTCTAATTATTTTCATCATTTAAATATAGACTAAATGTTTTCAATTTCAAAGTTTTAGAATAATAGTTTAGATTCTGGTAGAAAAAATAATACAGACTAAGACAAGGGAACCTAACATTAGCATACATTTTCTTCTCCCATAAAGAGCATGCTGAACTTCCTATATTTTTACAACAAATCCTGATCAGAGTTACAGCATTTGAAATGGATACATCATTAGAGATTGTTCCATGTTCTTTTATGAAAAGGTCAAAATGAGAGAAAATTCTGAGAAAGGAGAATCAAGTTGTCCCCTTGCCCTTTTTTTGATTCCCTACTCTCTGAGTTTCTGAATGTCATGTAAAATTCTAAAAAAAGTATCAGTATATAATCAGAAAAAAATATTAACATTTGTTCTTTTTACAAACATTTTTAAAAAAATTTCAAGTGTATTAACAACAAGAATCTTAAGTCTTAAACAATAGCAAAGGTATCATTCCTAAAGAAAAAGGGAACTGTAAAACATCATCTCCCTGAATATCCCTTTTCTGTTCCCACAAATCTTGCTAAGTTAAGGGAAAAATAAGGCCAGAAAAATCCAGATACATATTATCATGGAGGACATCAGCTTTCTCTTATGCACACTAGGAAAGAAGGTAAGTTAGTGTTATGTGTTGAAAGGCATTTTCTTGCATGTACTCTTGTACAGATGCTCCTTGGGTTTCTGGTCAAACAAGCAAACTAAGCAAAATAACGCTGATGATGTCACTGCTTCTTCAGCCTAACACATGAAACCCTTTCTGAGTTTGGATGAGTGTGGAACTGAAGGAAAGGGTAAGTGTCACTCATCCAGCTGGGTGTTACTAAACAATACACAATGGGGGATCGAGGGTCTATTGTTCAGTCTATCACCACTGAACACTGCTGGGAGCAGTCATGGATTTCTTGTAAGCTTTCCCCAATAACCATAGGTCTCATGTGCCATCCTCAGGCAATTTCTTTGACTTCCCCACAACATACCCCACTGTCCTGGCACAACTGGGGTGTACATGAGACAGCAACAAATATAATGAGGTTTGATTATATGTAGGAAAATGTATTAATCTACTCCATGAGAAAGAATGAATAATATATACTCTGAAAATTTCTATAGTTATCTTCAACATATATTATTCAAATGTATCACATTTTAAAAGAATGTCTAACAAATAAAAGTATATTGCATGAAATTGCATGATTATGTTTATAGAATATAACTTTGTCTTCCAACGTAAGATATTTAATCACTTTATTTCCAGTTTTTTTTTGTGGAATCACAATTAAATTATGTAAAGAAAATTATACTTTTTCCCAATCTTTTATTTCATAGAAGTTATTTCAATTACCTTTCCCAAAATAAAACCTACAAGCTTTTAAGGAAGTACTAGCCCACTGCATTTGTAAAAAGACAAGTCTGAACAAAACTAAGGTCATTGAAGAAGTTTTTCATCATGGACTATCTTAGTTAGTGGTTTTTAAATGGAAGACTAGTGTTGTTCAAGATTAAATTAATGCACTAATTACCATAAGTCAAAATATACAAAAATTCTCATAAACATAATTTTATAATTAAATATGAATGAGAACAGCTAGGGGAAAATCTTTTTAATTATATGAGTAATGTCATCACTCAAGATTGAGATAAAGAGATAAATTTCTAAAGATTATTTTCAAGTGTTTGGTTAGTTCCCATTTTAATTTTCCTTTTTCTTTTTTTACTTATCATTTTGATAATGATCCTGAAAAAATAATTTAAGACCACAATGCAATATTGTTAATTGTTATGGTAAAATAAAGAAAGAACAAAAGTGAACTTAACATTCGAATGATGCAGTTAAATCAAGAGAAGTCTAACAGTGTGGCACTGTGGACTTCATAAAGTTTACAGGCATCTTAATGCAGAGAAATGGTCATAAAACTAACTGAAGTTATATAATCAGACATATGAAAGCCACAGAAACACATATATATTTGGGATCATATGATATTCTTGTAGAACTTGATTTCAATGAAACATCTGTTCATACACACACACAAACACATTTAAATGTACAGATTTGGTACTTATCTTTTATACATACTATTAAAATGAGATGAATTTTAAAAGAATATCTAATAGATACAATAGGTTGTGTGCCATTGGGTAATTACAGTTACAGAATATGGCTTGTGGAATTTGTCATTACAGATTGCCTGCTCCTAGACCAAAATTCCAGTGTCTGCATTTGCCAAAATGGTCGACTTGCACTAAAGATTCATGAAAATAGAAGGTATTTTCCAGGGCATTTCAAATAGTATTACTTTGTTGCCTTTCTTGGTAAATTTTTGTCAATCTTGCTCAGAAAATTTGTTGTTCAGCATTAAAAGTAGCCTATAGACCAGGATGTGAGTTTCTCTCTTGCTTTCAATCTTCTTCTTGTGCTTAAGTGACTTTTTCATTTTTCCCATTTTGCTGTTTAATCTTTCAACTCCAATATTTCTATCTTTGTTTATTTACTCCCTTCAAGTCAATGTCCTTGGAGGGAGTAAAAAAATCTAATTTTTCATACTTGCATCCAACCCAAAGGAGGCTTATCAATGACATTTACTATCACTAAATATCTTCTAAATAAGAGAATATCTAGGTCCGTTGTCAAAAAATATTATTTCCACACTAATTTACAATGCCTGGAAAGATTCATAAGTTCTATGATTTACTTTGGTATATTTAGTGCTTTTATTCAAGCTCAAGTTAGTTAAGAACTCATTTAAGAAAACTATGAAAGCAAATTATAGGACACTGGTTACTAAGTAGTTTATAACAATTTATAGATCAACAATTTTTTAAAAATCAGCCAAGGACATGTAGTAGGAACTAATATTTACAGAAAAATTGGGCACATAGTACAGAATTTCCAAATATCTTTTTTCCCACATCCACTTTCCCTCATTTATAACAGTTTATATAAATATGGTGCTTTTTATCATTAATTAACCAATAATTATATATTTACTAAGGTTTGTAGTTTATTCATATTTCCTTTAAATCCAGCATTCAGGACACTGTATATCACATCTAGTTATCTTGCTTTATGCTCTTAACTGTCATAATTTGTCAAACTGTCATTGCTTTTGATGACCTTGATTATTAATATACCCTTGTTGGGTAACGTTATACAAGACCCCCTGTTAGAATTTGCCTGATATATTATTATTATTATTATTATTATTATTATTATTGGGCTGGGAATACGGGTTTGGGGTAAGAATATCACAAAGATATAGCGCCGTTTTCATCATGAGTCAAGTGTACGTCTACTATCAAGATGACTTATGAATATTGATATTAACCTTGAGATCTGGCTAAAGTAATAGTTGTACATTTCCACTTTAAAGTTATTTCCCCTACCTTTCCATTTTGTACTCTTTGTAAATATGTCAGTAATTACAGTATTTACAGTGCCCCACACTTAAAAAGTAAGAATTATATTCCCATTCAATTAAGATGTTATATCTACATACTTTATTTAGAATTAATTTACACTGGAGATTTGTCTTTTGTCCACCTTTATTAATTAATTCAATCATAAACATATGAATTTATTTTATATTTTATATTATGGGTTATAATGTTTCTTTTATATTTTATTTTATGAGTTATAATTCAATATTAGTGCACTAATTTTTTGGCTCAAATAATTCTCTTTGACTTATTCAGTTGGCTCCCCCATGTTCCTTCATCCTACCCCAGCTGATATTGTGAGATTTTTAAAATTACTTACTTTAAGAAATGCCTTTAAAAAAAATAACTGCAGCATATAGATTTGTTCTAATTTGACTACATAGATGGCAAATACATATACACAGACACCAACATAAAGAAATGGACAGAAAGAATGATAGAGAAACATAGGAGAGATTTTTATTATAATGGGTATGTTTGTTTTATCCAGGAATTTAAAAAGGAGTTATATCCATTACAACTGGAGAACTTAGTCTACCATGGTTGCTCACACCAGTAATCCCAATGACTTGGGAGGCTAAGGCAGATAACAAATTCAAGCCTTTCTCACCAACTTAGCAATACTCACCAACTTAGCATGGCCCTAAGCAACTTAGCAAGAACTTGTCTCAAAATTAAAAAAAAATAAATAAATAAAATAAAAAGGGCTGGAGATGTGGCTCAGTGGTTAAGTGCTCGTAGGTTCAATCCCTGGTACCAAAACAAACAAACAAACAAAAAGCCCTTGAGAACTTCTTATTCAATTAGCCAGAAATACACCAATCAAGCAATATAAAACTAACTCAAGTTCTATTACTATAATACATGAGATAAGCTTTGAATATCTAAAAATACTTTATGTCCATGTATGAGGGAGTACTCAGAGAAGTGATTACCATTACAAGCTTGTGAATATCTTGTCCTACATCACCTCTAAGCTTCAGAGTCAAAGAACACAGAATCACTGATTCTGCATTTATGGGTTTTGGTTCATTTAAAAAGTTTGTCATAAGAGAATGAAACATAGAAGTTGTGCTCTACTTGTACATAGGTCACATCATAATTAACTCTTGTAGATTACATTAGAGTGACTGCTAATTAAATTTAATGGTTAGTTTCATTTCTTATTACAGGATATAAAAAGTAACGCTGGGATAAATATTTTTACTCATTTATTTCCTTCAATTCCACTAAGTCATTCCTGGGAGATGCTTATTTTTCATGGTGGTTTTCGTAAAAATCTTAACATGCAGTCTTCCAAATGATTCAGAACACAAGATTATGCCATCAGCATCTATTGGCAGCAAATATTTAGCAAAATGCTCACCGACCTGGATATAGAAAATTCTCATATTCTGTATAATATTTTTAGAAATTAGTCAAATATTTGCAGAGTATAGCCAAATATTCATTATGTGGTTTACATAATACCCATTATTCCAAAGAAGAAATACACATCACTACATTCATGAAAGTAACATGCATTCTTTATTATAGGAACCTCATAAATTTTGTTGGTCATGTCTGTGTAAAGATATTAATATAAATGTCTCATTTTTAAAAAGATGAGCTTTTACATTTAGTTTTATTTTGTTCTGCTGTTTTCTCCCTCTGTCACATCTGCAATTATTCTCTGTTAAACTATATTAAATTTGGCCTATTGCTGCTTCCTTATGTAGTTTAATGTTGGCCTAAAGGTTTCTCTGTACGTAGTAAACCATAACCTCATTTGATGTGTAAACAGACTGCAACCTACTCTCATAACAAGTATCTGGATCTTAGCCAATCACAAACAGCCAGCTAGCTGTTCAACCATGTTCAAATAGGCAGATGCAAGTTGTAACCAGTGGAGCTGTCTTTGTATCTTTCTTTCTTTTTTTTGTCCTTCCCTTTCTCTGGTTATAAATATAGCATGTGCATTTAGTGGGCTCAGAGCATGATGAACCATTTCTGGTCCAGACTGTTGCCTAATTCTAAAATTGCAAATAAAGGCAATTTAAATCTACAAAACTAGATTTGTTATAATTTTGTCCACATGGAATATTTATTGCTATGCTCTTCGGATACTGTTACCAAGTGCTTAGAATATCCAGTAGCAAAAAATTCTAATAATTTTCCCTTTTCTCAGCATAAATCATCATGTCCAGAGAAGAGCAATATTTTGGCTTTCTAATATACCTATTATGAACCAGGGTTTGGAATCAGATAAACCTGGTTTAAGCACTTACATTGTAATCTTTTCTAAGTTACTTAACCTTTCAGCACTTCTGTTTCTTTACCTGTTAAATGGTCTCATTAGAAGTTTCATAAGGATTAAATGTTATAATCTGTGCAAAGTAAATAGTGCAATGCCAGAAACCTTCATTGTAAAACTCTCTATGGGAGGTCGAGCCTTGTATAGAAAGTGAGTGATCAATGGTAATTATTCTTCTTATCATCAGCATCATTATTATTTAAAACACCTTACTCAGCTACTCACAGCCAGATGTAGCATACAATTCCAGAAGAATATTTCTCAAATTTTGCTTCATACCACATGATCACCTTAAACTATAGAGAAAATGAAAGGTTCTATTCAATTTCTAGGCTGCTTTAGTAACAACAGCAGAGGTCAAGGCGAGGGAATGATGGGTTGTCAAATAAGACCCTCCAACTATACAAGACTTTCTTTCAACATCTAACTTGAATCATAGCAATTTTAGAGAATCTGAATTTAACCCAGCACATAAGAATTGGTACATAAAAATAGACAGAAAAAGTAGGCCCAGGAAGCTTTGTGTATCTTCCATACATGTGCCATCCTTGAAAAACACCACTACATGGATGAAAGATGCTATTTCATATACTTACATCCAAAATGTAGACTTTGTGTCTGGAACTTAGTACCCAAACAAAGGAATTCAAAATGTTACAACTACCAAGATATATAAATATTGCTAGGTAATAAAGTCCTAAAATTAAAGCTTTACAAGCAATGGATAGAAGAAGAAAGCTCCGATTAAGAGAGTACTGAATTGATAATAGGATACAGACCCACATTAGAGATAGATAGGACATTATAAATCATTGATGGGCAAGATGGATAGCTGTTCAGAATTCAACAAACCTGTTTAAATTTTCCATGCTGGTTTTAATTCCATTAGTTGAAATATTTCTTCAGTGTGTGTAAATGTAAAATGAACTCAGTAATCTTCAAGATACATGAAATAGAAATTTGAACAAAGAATAAATTATTAAACTATACAAGTCTTTTGGAGGGAAAAACATGAAGAAGATGAGCCCAGAGAAGAATTTTGAAATAAAAAGAGATGACAAAGTTTAATTGTTAGGAACCAATTCCTAATACCAAAATACCTTACTAAGTTGAGTGGGTGCCTAGATGTTAGCACATCAGTCCGTCCTAACAAAGCTGACTATATAAGTAAACGTGAAAAATTGGTAGTGGACTTAATAACCAAGGACCTTGAAGGCAAGGATCAAAAGATTAGACTTGAGAAGAAACACAACTGGCAACTACCTGAGAATAATGAGAACCGAGGTTGTTTTGTTTTGAGAGAAATGATTCTCAGTGCCCAGGTTTGAATAAATTGGAAAGAAGAGAGGTTGAAGACAGGGCTCTACCTTGAATGCTGTCCCAGAAGGCCTGGCACAAGGTAAATGAATCCTAGATAAAGACTGTGGCAGTGTGAATAATGAGTTCACATCAGCAGTGTCCCAAAGGGCAAAGTGACAGAGAGTGATGTACTGGATGTCAAAGTCAAAGGAAAGAATGAGAAATCAACACAATTTTACTCCTGACTCTCAGACCTGCTAAGATGCTGGTATAAGAAAATTTCTTACAGAAGTGTACTGATCTGAAAGCTCTGTTTTGTCCAGCTTTTTATTAGTAAACATGAGTATCAGTAAAGGTACCTTGACATATAGATGATTTATGGAAATGTACATGGATTAGCAGAAGAACAAGTGCAAATAAGAAAATGATGATTCACAAATTTTAATATTCTAGAGACAGTACACCCACAAACCCAACTTAATTTTGTGATAATTCTGCTAAATTCTGTACTGATAGAATTTATCCCTTGGTAACCAGTCCAGTCCTTAGTTCTTGGTATATAAAATATTTGTTAGTAAGATCAGTATAATCTTTGTCTTTGATGTAAAATATTAAACAAATTATTTGTTATTTATTGAATATAAACAGAATTAATAAAATGTGAGTTAAAGTTTGTGTGTGTGGTGTTGCGGTGGTGCATGCCTGTAATTCTAGCAACTCTGGAGACTAAGGTAGGAGGATCACAAGTTCAAAGCCAGCCTTAGCAATTTAGTAAGGACCTAAGCAACTTTGGAAACCCTGTCTCAAAATTAAAAAGGGTTGGGGATGTTTCCAAGCGCTTAGGCATCCCAGAGTTCAATCCCTGGACAAAAATAAAAGAAAGAAGTTTTGTGTGTTGGGGGATGGGTGATATAAAAAATAAAATAATTAGTAAGAAACAATTTTTAAGATTGGGTAGGTATCATTTGTCTCCAATTTATCAATTTGCAAGTTTTTCTCTATTAAGCAAGTCTGCTTATTGACTAAAATAGTTGTGTTTTCTTCTCATCTTTAAATGAGTTAAATAAGTTAAGTGAACTAAAATTCAACTTAGCCTTTTCCAAGATCAATACTGGTTTCCTAGAACATATTATATATTTATTTCACAGCTTGAAAGAAAAAAATTTCTTTTTTTGATTTATATAATGAAAACATGTTTAAAGACCCCACATTTTAAAGAAGTATGAGGAAGCAGTATGATTATCATAAAGTTTGAATTTTGAAAGGCAAGGCAAATTACAAACTTTTGTTTGACCTACTCGGAGTACTTATTATTTCTTCTTTCATGTATCTATTGTGTTTCAAAGGAGAAAAGAAAAGGGTGATAGGGACAGCTCTTTCAATCTTCATTGTAAAGTCTTCCATTTCAAGGGAATGAAAGAATGTTTGTACCCTTCCTAATCATTAATGATTTTTGGAAATCAATACAAAGATAATCTGCAAAATACATTCCTTTGACATGTCAAAATATAATCCCATTTTATTTTTTAAATGTTTTGATAAAATTAGGACAATCTTGTTACAGCCTAAAATAATGAATATTTTAAAATTCTTTTTACCAATATTTTCTAGGAAAGGGAAAACAAAAACAAAAAATAACACAAAACAAAACAAAATCTCCTTTACTAATTTATGTTTTTATAGGTCTGTTCATGAATTACATGAAATGATCAGTGAAACCAAAATCAATATCTGACTTGAATCCAACTATGTCATATAGCTCAATAAATTATATATTTTAAATCCAGCTGGTTACAAAGTATTCCTCCATGGACCTCGTAACTCAATTTATGAGGGATGAAATGAAAAAAAATTTAAAATCTCAACACAACTGTTTAAGTGCTTTTCTCAAAGTAGCTATTTTCGATAAGAAATTCAATTTCCACCAGACATCCCCCTTTCTACTCCTGCAGCTCTCAGTGCTCTTCTATACAGTTTTCTCCTTTTGTTCTTTCAATCCTGGGCATCCCAATGCCTTTCATACTCTTGCTGCTTTCTTCACCTTAAGCACACCTCTGCCAAGCAGTCTTTTCCATTGTCGAACCTGCCTGGATCTTGATTGAAACAGTCATTGGCACCAGAAGTACCCTAAGGAAATAGACCCTCAAGATAATTTTCTGGTACAGGATTTTACATATATTTGAGATATGCATGAATAATCTCCTTGCCAGGGAAATAGCACTAGTAATAGATGACATTGTGGTATCATTTAGACTTCATAAATTATGATTTTTCTAACAGAAATCTCAAAAATATTCTTGTACAGACTTCTATTTATTTCTACAGAAATCCTTAACAAATCCTCTTATCCTCAAAGTAAAAATCTTAATCTATTCACAGTGAAGAAGGCAGTGAACTACTCCTATTGCAGAAGCACTCTATTCCTATTTTGGTGAGTAAATAGGTTGAGATAAAAGGCCATCCACGCAGACATCCAAATTTTAAAACTGGAGGAGGCTACAATCCAGAGAATTGTAAATGAAAAAAAAGCAATGTGCAGAATGTGTACATCGCTGTGTGTGTGTGTGTGTGTGTGTGTTTCTCTTCATAATTCCTATGGGTAAAGCTACCTAGTAGATTGAATGTATATGATTCACTTATTCATTAAAAAATTGTTTAAATCTAAAGCCTACCTTATAATTCGACATGTAGCTAAATGGGATAGGTGAGGGAGCAAAGCCCAAAGACAAGGTTTGTAGGTGAGATAAGGAGGGTTAAGGTGCTGTGGGAGATAAGTTGGCAGCGATGAATGCATGTTAGGAAAAGGATGGGCTGCGACAGCTGAACAGGGGACATGAGCAGCATTTTAACCAGTGCAATACTAGGAGGAATCTATTCCCCTCTGCTCAAATGCCGTGATGAGCTTTATATGCACACGATAAGAAGGAAAACAGCAGCCAAAAGTGAACTAGGTCCAAGGGAAAGCAAGAGTGGTGCTAAAAATATAGTAAAAGACACAGACCTTATCAAGCTAAAGACACATCTTAAAACGTAAAGCTTATTACAATATAATTATTATTCTGCTTAAAATTATAATTAAAATCTTAGTAGGAACATAAGTAGACACAGAAAAAAATTTACAGAAAAAACATAAAAGGTGTGTGTTTCTGTAATGTACATACAGAAATATGTAAAATATATGCACATAATGGATGGATAAATATGTTCTACATTTCATTTTCCCACGTATGTATGGCAGTAATCAAGCACTTCAGATGAATCAAGGAAACGTAAATAACAGTTGTTTTAAGTCCATACCTTCCAACCCTCAGTTAAAACTGTTAGTTCTAGTACAATCCTGTGTTCTATAAGAGTGAATTTCTGATTATTTATAATCCTGACTTACAATGTTAAATATAACACAAATAAAATCATCTTCTCACACATGTGTTAAATCTGGCCTGAGCATATCTTCACATCCATATAGCACTGAAGTCAAAAATCATTGAAAAGCTATAGAAATATTCACTGGTGTTTTGTCAGGACACTAAGAAAACAATGGTATAGTACAGCACACAGCATAACTTCTTCACACATATCATTGAACATTCCCTTTTCTCATCCAAGTTCCACTCATCATGACAGCCTCTTAAATCTTCCTCCTATTCCATCTTCCCTGCTCACACAACCACATATTTTCTTGCCCTTTCTTCAGTATCTACTTGCTCCTTCCATGCCTCTCTGAGTATTTCTCTCTTACATTTTCTCATATAAAAAAGACAACATCTCTCACTACTTGAGTTCTGTTTATTCACATACTGTGCTATCTAATGAAATAAAAACATACTAGCTAAGTATAACAGTCTCCTTAGAAAATGAAGCTCTGGTTTTGCTATTGTTATATGAGTAACTGTTTTAATATTTTCTGGTTAAAATAATAGCCATTTAATTATACATCATGTAAGTCAACATATCCAAAAAGGTTTGGCATGGTGATTCTTTGGCCTCTTGTGATGTCAACTGGAAGTCATTCCATGCTATTCAGGTAGTAGCTGATCTATTCAGGGGTCTAGAGTGTGTTTATGTATACATGGGTATATGTATATATATATGCTCTTCCAAAGGAATATTTGTATGGCTTGGCTGAACTAAGATTTTCTTCCCATGAGGAGTCTACACTCTACTTGTAAGGCTAGGGATCCAAGACAAGTGGTTCTAGAGATTCAATAGGGAGTTGCAGGACTCCTTATGACCTAGTGGCAAATATCCAAGAAAGTCACTTCTGCTTCATTCCATGGATCAAGCAAGTCATTAAGATCAACATGATATAGAAGGAATTAGGATCCATCTTTCAATGGGAGAAATAGCAAAGAAAATATTTAAATTGCCTCAGAAGGTAAAGAAAACAGGTTGGGAAAAAAAAGAAGCTTTTTATGTGCCACGTCTCTTTCACACACAAAATGTCTGAACTAACTAGTGGTGCATAAAATAAGGAATATTGCACAACATCATGTTGAATGAACTAAGGAAACTAGAAAGGAAATAAAATTATACTTTCCAAAAGAATCAAATTAGTTTTATATTTTTAAAGTGAGGCAATGGACCAGGATAAACAGCATTACAAAATGTTAAATAATAATAAAGTCAACAAAAATAGAAAGTTTGTTTCCTTAGATTAACATATCATCCAATAGGAATACTATATGAGTACAACATATATTATAAAGTTTTCTAATGGCCACATTAAAGTTGGAAGAATAAAAATGGGAATTAATTTGAGTAATACACTTTGTTTAGTTCAATACACCTAAGAATGTTATCTGTTAAATATGTGATCAATAAAAATAAATTCTAAATGAAATATTTTATCCTTTTTCATTTAGAGTCTCCAAAATCTGGAATGTATTTTATAATTACACTACATTGAATTCAGACTCACGATCATTAAAGTACTCATTAGTCACCTGCAATTAGAGATTAATTTATTAATAACAAGGATGACATTGCTACTTAAAGTGGTCATTAAAGCAGTAACTTTGGCATGACCTGCAAGAAATGCAGAATTTAGGCTCTACCTGTGATGTGCTGATTCAAAATCTGCATTTTAATATGATTTCCAGGCGACTTCTAAGTTTCAGAAGCACATACCATTGCTTAAGCTGCTTTTCTACATGTAATGAGCTTTCCCTCCTATGTTACACTGGAAGACCATCTACCATAGCTGACTTAAACAACATAAATTTATTTTCTTACTATTCTAGGAGATAGAAGCACAGGATCAAGATGTCAGAAGATCTGGTTTGTCATGAGGCCTCACTCCTTGCAGACAGCCACCTTCTCATGGCCATTCGTCTATGTGTAGGCATCTCTAGCATCTCTTCCTATTTCCACAAACAGCATTCACATTGGACTGAGACCCCACCTCAAGGGAATCATTTTAAGTTAACCCATGTTGTCTCTTCATCCCAGTTGTGGACTAGACAATTTCAATTGAGTAATAAATACACCACTTATGGTCAATTTTAAAAAAAATAATTGAATTATATTATCATCTGAATTGATAATTTGAGACTTAATACATTCTTTAAAGACCCTATTTTCAAATACAGTCACATTCTAAAGTTGTGGTGGGGGAAGAATTCAACATGTGAATTTGAGGGAACATAATTTAATCCATAACACTTTTATAGTCACCTACTCATTCCTAACCACCATATTGCTCAATTCTCATTTCTTTTCATTTCTGATCCTGCCTAGGATGGATTATATGTCTTTCCATAAAACAGAGCTTATAACACTATCACTACATTCTATGTTTTATGATAGTCTCCAAAATTTAACTTCTAACAAACTATGAAATTTGAAGTGAATGGTATCTATTGCTTAGAGAGCTGTTCATGGAACTTATCACATACCTGGCATGTTAACAATAAAAAAAATGCATGAATAAATTAAATGTCCAGTAAACACTAGAAAAACATAAGTACAGAACAAAGAACAATTATTCTTGGCATCTGACTGCATCTCTTACTTCCCTGGGAGTAGATGGAGTAATTCCATTAGAAGAAAATTGGCTCACCTTCTCAACAGAAAACCTTCAAATCTATATGGATCTGAAATAATCCTTTACCCTTTGTTATTTTCATTTGAACAGAGGTCCCATATCTAATCTAAACTCAAATCTTCTACTTGTGCTATGGATACAATCCCTTTCATCTACAAAGGGTTGCATTTCTTTGATTAATTACTTTCTCCCCTGTATCCTCAACCCCTCTTTTTTTTTCCCTCTCTCTATCCAAAACAATTAGGTATCGTACATCCTTGGCAAAAATGTGCATACTGGCTTAGTCTAACCATGTCAACCCCCCCAACCATCCTTCCTGAACAAATATCTCAAAAGGAGAATCTACTTCCATTATCTCAAATTCTCATTACATGGGGTAATAAATTTGACATTAAAAGTTTACTCAAACTATTCTGGAAAAAAATCATTACTTCCATGTCACAAAGCCAAATTAATAGCTTTTAAATTCACTAAATTTTCAGCAATATTTAATCCTGTTAACTAATTTTGCATTTTTAACTACCCACCTTTCTTAAGTTGTAATAAACCCTCCTGATCTTCACTCCACCTTTTTAGCTGTTCCTTTTTGGACAAATTCATTCTTCTCTACCTATTACATGTAAATGTGTGGTCTAAGTCTGTCTTGATATGATACATTTCTATGCAATGATATTAATTCCACTATATCCACTTAACATCTATGTCTTTACTCTCAATGCTAGCAGTCTAAAAGATATTTTTCACTTGTACATTCCACAGAACCCTAAATTCAGTATGTACATAAATTAACCCATTATTTTCTCACCCTTCCTCCCTTCAGTTGTACCTCCTTTCCCTATACTTTTTTTTAAGATAATAATAAAGCGCTACATATCCACTCGGTTGCATGTCAGAAGCCTAAAGTCACTTTGATTCTATTTATTTTCTTTACCTTCCAATTTGCATCAGTGGTCTTCTAAACATTTTTCAATTTGTAAAGAAAGCTATTCTCGACACCTGTTTTTGACTGACCGCAGCTCATTCAGCCATAGAACAGGTAATTTCAGGCTGCAATTCGCCTGCGGCTTGCAGACAGATTGCTAGGGTTCAGCGCCTGGGGGCTTCTTAAAATCTGATCTTATCGGAGTGAACACGGAGCGCGGGGCGGCCGAGTTCCGGCTCCCGGAACCGTCCCGGAACCGCCCTGGCTCAGGGCTGCGGAGCCCGCGGAGGCTGCTTCTTGGACCCTGCTACTATCAGAGCATACACCAAGCACCAAGCGGCCGAATTCCGGCTCCCGGAACTGAGCCCGCGGGGGCTGCTTCTTGGAGCTTACACTTATAGGAGCTTACACCGAGCACGGAGCGGCCGAGTTCCGGCTCCCGGAACTTCCCTGGACCGGGGCTAGGAGCCCGCGGAAACTGTGTCTCGGTCCGGGTCCTGCTGAGGGCAGGTCAGGACTCACCCATTGCTTGGGTTGCCTGGCAAGGGGAACGAAATGCTGCCATTCGCATAGGATACCAACATGGCAGAGATCTGATGTCAGCAGAAAGCGGTGGAGGAGAGATCTTCATCAATACCAGCGGTGACATAAGCAGTTGGTCTCCTGGTAAGGGGGGTGAGGCTCAGTCACCCGAGTCTCCTCAATTTGTCCTCGAGCCAGAGGGAAGGAGCCGGGCCGCCGCCAGCCCCCGGAGCAGGCCCAGCGGCTCGCCAGCGTGGTGACCGCGTGACCCCAATTGGAGAGGGGGCGGAGCGGAGCCGCCACCCACACCCGCCAGGTGGGCAGACCCACGACCCAGTAGTACATGGGCGTGGTAGGAGGGGCAGGGCAGAGCCGCCCTTCGCGCTTGCAAGGTAAACAGACCTGTGACAGCCTGGCGGGTCAGGCCCAGTGGCCTGCCAGTGTGGTACACACGTCACCCCAACTCGAGTAGGGGCAGAGCAGATCCTTATCCCACGCCCGGATCAGGCCCTGCCGGTGTGGTGGTCACGTGACCCCAATTGGAGTGGGGGTGGAGCGGAACCGCCACCCGTGCCCCCAGGGTGAGCAGACCAGTGATCAACCTGCAGATCAGGCCCAGGGGTCCGCAGGCGTGGTAGGAGGGGCAGGGCAGATCCGCCGCCCGCGCCTTCAAGGTAGGCAGACCTACAACAGACCAGCGGATCAGGCCCAGGAGCCTGCCGGCGTGGTACAAACACCACCCTAATTGGAGTAGTGACAGAGCAGAGTCGCCTCCCTTGCCAGGAA
The DNA here is from genome assembly GCF_021218885.2 of Marmota monax. Taxonomy (NCBI): domain Eukaryota; kingdom Metazoa; phylum Chordata; class Mammalia; order Rodentia; family Sciuridae; genus Marmota; species Marmota monax. Next base: position 104,290 of record NW_026694168.1, read on the forward strand.
CAGACCCAGCATCCTGCAGGCGGGGTAGTCACGACACCCCAATTGGAGTAGGGGCAAAGCAGAGCCTCCACCCGTGCCCGAAAGGTGGGCAGATCTGCGACAGACCAGCGGGACAGGCCCAGTGGCCTGCTGGTACGACAGACACGTCACCCCAATTGGAGTAGGGGCAGAACAGAGCCGCCACCAGCTCCCAGAACAGGCCCAGTGACCTGCCGGCGTGGTAGCCACGACACCCCAATTGGAATAAGGAGAGAGCAGAGCCGCCGCCCGCACCTGCAGGAAAGATACGCAAGCAGTATGAAAAGACAAGGAAAGAAAGGACCACAAGCAATGCAGGTCAACGCAACTTTAGAAGAGGTAACAGCTGCAGCAGATGGAATGTCAGATAAAGAATTCAGGATATACATGCTTCAGATGATCTGGAGTATCAAGGAAGACATTAAACAGCAAAATCAGACAATGAAAGATCACTTCGACAACGAATTACGCAAACAAATCCAGGAAGCAAAGGATCAACTATACAGGGAGATAGAGGTTATAAAAAACAAGCAATCAGAAATCCTAGAAATGCAGGAAGCAATAAACCAACTTAAAAACTCAATGGAGAATACTACCAACAGAGTAGAACACTTAGAAGATAGAACATCAGACAATGAAGACAAAGTATTTCAACTGGAAAAGAACATAGACAGCTCAGCAAGACTGTTAAGAAACCATGAGCAGAACATCCAAGAAATATGGGATAACATTAAGAGACCAAACTTAAGAGTCATTGGGATACAGGAAGGTACAGAGCTCCAAACCAAAGGAATGAGCAGTCTATTCAATGAAATAATACAAGAAAACTTCCCAGACTTGAAGAATGAGACAGAATCCCAAATCCTAGAAGCCTACAGGACGCCGAATGTGCAAAATCATAAGAGATCCACACCTAGACACATTATAATGAAGATGCCCAACATACAGAATAAGGAGAGAATTTTAAAAGCTACAAGAGAAAGGAAGCAGATTACATTTAGGGGCAAGCCAATCAGGATAACAGCTGATCTTTCAACACAGACTCTGAAAGCTAGAAGATCCTGGAATAACATATTTCAAACACTGAAAGATAATGGGTTCCAACCAAGAATTGTGTATCCAGCGAAATTAAGCTTCAGGATGGAGAATGAAATTAAAACCTTCCACGATAAACAAAAGTTTAAAGAATTCGCAGCTAGAAAACCATCTCTTCAAAACATCCTAGCCAAAGTATTACAGGAAGAGGAAATGGAAAATAACAATGAAAACCAACAGTGGGAGGTAGGACAGTAAAGGGGGGGGGAAACAATCAAAGAGGAAAACAAACAATGTTTAGTAACAGAAATAAACAAATATGGCTGGAAGAACAACCCATATTTCAATAATAACCCTAAATGTTAATGGCTTAAACTCACCAATTAAGAGACACAGGCTAGTAGAATGGATCACAAAACAAGACCCAACAATATGCTGCCTACAGGAGACGCATTTGATAGGAAAAGACATACATAGGCTGAAGGTGAAAGGTTGGGAAAAATCATATCACTCATATGGACTTCGGAAACAAGCAGGCGTGTCCATACTCATATCAAATAAAATAGATTTCAAGCCAAAGTTAATCAAAAGAGATAAAGAGGGACACTACATACTGCTTAAGGGAACCATACACCAACAAGACATAACAATCATAAATATTTATGCCCCAAACAATGGTGCAGCTATGTTCGTCAAACAAACTCTTCTCAAGTTCAAGAGTCTAATAGACCACCACACCATAATCATGGGAGACTTCAACACACCTCTCTCGCCACTGGACAGATCTTCCAAACAAAAGTTGAATAAGGAAACTATAGAACTCAATAACACTATTAATAACCTAGACCTAATTGACATATATAGAGTATACCACCCAACATCAAGCAGTTACACTTTTTTCTCAGCAGCACATGGATCCTTCTCAAAAATAGATCATATATTATGTCACAGGGCAACTCTTAGACAATATAAAGGAGTAGAGATAATACCATGCATCTTATCTGATCATAATGGAATGAAACTGAAAATCAACGATAAAAGAAGGAAGGAAAAAGCATACATCAATTGGAGAATGAACAATAGGTTACTGAATGATCAATGGGTTATAGAAGACATCAAGGAGGAAATTAAAAAATTCTTAGAGATAAATGAAAACACAGACACAACATATCGGAATCTATGGGACACATTGAAAGCAGTTCTAAGAGGAAAATTCATTGCTTGGAGTTCATTCCTTAAAAAAAGAAAAAACCAACAAATAAATGATCTTATACTTCATCTCAAAATCCTTCAAAAAGAAGAGCAAAACAACAGCAAAAGAAGTAGAAGGCAAGAAATAATTAAAATCAGAGCTGAAATTAATGAAATCGAAACAAAAGAAACAATTGAAAAAATTGACAAAACTAAAAGTTGGTTCTTTGAAAAAATAAACAAAATCGACAGACCCTTAGCGATGCTAGTGAAGAGAAGAAGAGAGAGAACTCAAATTACTAGCATACGGGATGAAAAAAGCAATATCACAACAGACACTTCAGAAATACAGAAGATAATCAAAAACTATTTTGAATCCTTATACTCCAATAAATTAGAAGATAGTGAAGGCATAGATAAATTTCTTAAGTCATATGATCTGCCCAGATTGAGTCAGGAGGATATAGGAAAACCTAAACAGACCAATATCAATTGAGGAGATAGAAGAAACCATAAAAAGACTACCAACTAAGAAAAGCCCAGGTCCGGATGGGTATACAGCAGAATTTTACAAAACCTTTAAAGAAGAACTAATACCAATACTTTTCAAGCTACTTCAGGAAATAGAAAAGGAGGGAGAACTTCCAAATTCATTCTATGAGGCCAACATCACCCTGATACCTAAACCAGACAAAGACACTTCAAAGAAAGAAAACTACAGACCAATATCTCTAATGAACCTAGATGCAAAAATCCTCAATAAAATTCTGGTGAATCGGATACAAAAACATATCAAAAAAATTGTACACCATGATCAAGTAGGATTCATCCCTGGGATGCAAGGCTGGTTCAATATACGGAAATCAATAAATGTTATTCACCACATCAATAGACTTAAAAATAAGAACCATATGATCATCTCGATAGATGCGGAAAAAGCATTTGACAAAGTACAGCATCCCTTTATGTTCAAAACTCTAGAAAAACTAGGGATAACAGGAACATACCTCAATATTGTAAAAGCAATCTATGCTAAGCCTCAGGCTAGCATCATTCTGAATGGAGAAAAACTGAAGGCATTCCCTCTAAAATCTGGAACAAGACAGGGATGCCCTCTCTCTCCACTTCTCTTCAACATAGTTCTCGAAACACTGGCCAGAGCAATTAGACAGAAGAAAAAAATTAAAGGCATAAAAATAGGAAAAGAAGAAATTAAATTATCACTATTTGCAGATGATATGATTCTATATCTAGCAGACCCAAAAGGCTCTACAAAGAAACTATTAGAGCTAATAAATGAATTCAGCAAAGTGGCAGGATTTAAAATCAACACGCATAAATCAAAGGCATTCCTGTATATCAGCGACAAATCCTCTGAAATGGAAATGAGGACAACCACTCCATTCAAAATATCTTCAAAAAAAATAAAATACTTGGGAATCAACCTAACAAAAGAGGTGAAAGACTTATACAATGAAAACTACAGAACCCTAAAGAGAGAAATAGAAGAAGATCTTAGAAGATGGAAAAATATACCCTGTTCATGGATAGGCAGAACTAACATCATCAAAATGGCGATATTACCAAAAGTTCTCTATAGGTTTAATGCAATGCCAATCAAAATCCCAATGGCATTTCTTGTAGAAATAGAGAAAGCAATCATGAAATTCATATGGAAAAATAAAAGACCCAGAATAGCAAAAACAATGCTAAGCAAGAAGTGTGAATCAGGCGGTAGAGCAATACCAGACTTCAAACTATACTACAGAGCAATAGTAACAAAAACAGCATGGTACTGGTACCAAAACAGGCGGGTGGACCAATGGTACAGAATAGAGGACACAGAAACCAATCCACAAAACTACAACTATCTTATATTTGATAAAGGGGCTAAAAGCATGCAATGGAGGAAGGATAGCATCTTCAACAAATGGTGCTGGGAAAACTGGAAATCCATATGCAACAAAATGAAACTGAATCCCTTTCTCTCGCCATGCACAAAAGTGAATTCAAAATGGATCAAGGAGCTTGATATCAAATCAGAGACGCGCCGTCTGATAGAAGAAAAAGTTGGCTACGATCTACATTCGGTGGGGTCGGGCTCCAAATTCCTCAATAGGACACCCATAGCACAAAAGTTAATAACTAGAATCAACAAATGGGACTTACTCAAACTAAAAAGTTTTTTCTCAGCAAAAGAAACAATAAGAGAGGTAAATAGGGAGCCTACATCCTGCGAACAAATCTTTACTCCTCACACTTCAGATAGAGCCCTAATATCCAGAGTATACAAAGAACTCCAAAAATTAGACAATAAGAGAACAAACAACCCAATCAACAAATGGGCCAAGGACCTGAACAGACACTTCTCAGAGGAGGACATACAGTCAATCAACAAGTACATGAAAAAATGCTCAACATCTCTAGCTGTCAGAGAAATGCAAATCAAAACCACCCTAAGATACCATCTCACTCCAGTAAGATTGGCAGCCATTAGGAAGTCAAACAACAACAAGTGCTGGCGAGGATGTGGGGAAAAGGGTACACTTGTACATTGCTGGTGGGACTGCAGATTGGTGCAGCCAATTTGGAAAGCAGTATGGAGATTTCTTGGAAAGCTGGGAATGGAGCCACCATTTGACCCAGCTATTCCCCTTCTTGGTCTATTCCCTAAAGACCTAAAAAGAGCATGCTACAGGGACACTGCTACATCGATGTTCATAGCAGCACAGTTCACAATAGCAAGACTGTGGAACCAACCTAGATGCCCTTCAATAGACGAATGGATAAAAAAAATGTGGCATTTATACACAATGGAGTATTACTCTGCATTAAAAAATGACAAAATCATAGAATTTACAGGGAAATGGATGGCATTAGAGCAGATTATGCTAAGTGAAGCTAGCCAGTCCCTAAAAAACAAATGCCAAATGTCTTCTTTGATATAAGGAAAGTAACTAAGAACAGAGTAGGGACGAAGAACAGGAGAAGAAGATTAACATTTAACAGGGATGAGAGGTGGGAGGGAAAGGGAGAGAGAAGGTAAATTGCACGGTAATGGAAGGAGACCCTCAGGGTTATACAGTGGAGGGGGTAGAGAGAGAGGAGGGGAGGGGAGGGGAGAGGTGGGGAGGGGGGAGGGTGGATGATGGGAAAGGCAGCGGAGCACAACAGACACTAGTATGGCAATTTGTAAATCAATGGATGTGTAACTGATGTGAATCTGCAATCTGTGTATGGGGTGAAGGTGGGAGTTCATAACCCACTAGAATCAAAGTGTGGAATATGATATGTCAAGAAATTTGTAATGTTTTGAACAACCCACAATAAAAATTAAAAAAAAAAAAAAAAAAAAAAGAAAGCTATTCTCAAATATCTCATTTTAGTTGTCTCATTACCCTGTCCTCCTTCAGTCTATTCTAGATAAAATACTCAAAAGACCAAAATGACTGAAAAGTCACAGTATTCTTCCCAATAACAAAACTGTAGATCTATCGATCTAGCCAGTAGGCAGAATTCTAAAGTCATCCATAAGATTCTCACCCCATCAAAACATGCATGAATAAATTAAATGTCCCTTTCTCTTTCCCTCCCCTTGAGTGTGAGTAATACCTATAATTTTCTTTCCAATAAGATAAAGTAATAGGGTCTCACTGTATGATTATATCACCATTACATGGCAAAGGTAAGGGGGGGGGGGTTCCAGGTGTGATTTTGTTCTTAATCAAATCCTATAGGTTAGAGACAGGGAAGTTATTCTGGATAGACCAGACCTACTCAGATGCCCTTTAAAGAGACTCACTCCTGCTGACCAAGAAGCCGCAAACAGCTATTGCTGAAACTGCAATGGAGAGAAGTAGCCTCTTGGAGTCAGGTGCCTGGGTCTACAACCCCTAGGAACCCAATCCTGCCAACAAGCTGATCATGTTGGAAAAAGAGCTGAAGTCACAGGATCACAGCCAGGCCAACATCTGGATTGCAGCTTTGTGAGGGATCAGAGGAACCAGATAAGCAGTACCTGGACCCCTGACCCAAGGAAGGCAAGAGATAATAAATATATGTTGCTTTGAGAGGCTGTTATTTAACCTTTTGCTTAAAAAAATTTTCATGGGTTCACTGACCTCTCAGAATTAAATCTTTAGCATAGTGTATGGAACTCTCCATGAAGTCAGCTTTGTCCCTCTCTCTCCAGCCTTCTCTCTTCCCGGCTTTTCTCTTGATGCATTGGAGCCAGTTATTTGAGACTTCTTTCAAATTACCACGAGTTTGACTCTCTTACCCTCAAGCCTTACATTCATCTCAATTCTGCCATCTCTGTGCCACCACTCAGATAACAGCCACCACCATCTTTTTCCTGAACTGCTGTAACAACCTCCTCACTGATCTTGCTGCCTGAGTCCCTTTCCCTCCCGCCACACCCTATGACTCACTAACCTGTTAGACTAAAACTATGAAAACGCAAGTCAGATAAAAAAAATCTACTCCGCTCAGAACTTCACGAAGTCTCCCAGTTCTCTTTGGTCTTTTACTCTGGTAAAAACCAAAGTCTTCAAAATAACTTCAAAGGCCATGCACAGTCTGACCCCCTGTGAGCTCTTTGATCTCCTTGCTTTCTGCTTTCCCAGGAACTCCCTGGGCTTGGCCTGTCTCTTTTTTGTGCTTCTCTTTATACTCCTGCCTGTTCCTCCAGAGAGAATATATTTTCAGTCTGAAACACTCTTCATCCAGATTGACACATGCTATTACTCTCACTTATTTCTGGTCAGTCAAATGGTATCTTATAGGTGAGTCTTTCTTCAGTCATGCTATTTAAAATTTAACTACCTCCCCCAGCGCTTCTTAACTCCTTATCAGATTATTTGTTTTTTCTATTGCATGTATCATCATCTTTAATTCTATATGCGTATAGCTTTCTGCTGACTAGAGGATAAACTCCCATGAGGAAATGGATTATTGTCCCCTTTGCTGCTGTATTCCCAGGGTCCAGAATGCTGACTGTACTCGGTAGGAAGTAAATACACACTTATAAAAATAATTGGTTTTGTTAATTATTTTTCTAACATACTCTCCTTCCATCCTCTTCTCCTTTCCCTAATCCCCTGAAATACCAACTTTTAGTTTCCCTCCTTAGTGCTTATATATCACTCTCACTCGTAGAATAGATAGTGTCTCTCCATAAAATATTTTTATAAAACTTGCAATTCAAATACATTAATACATATTTAACTACTCCTGCTGTGAGTTAACTATTAGTGTCATTTGTTGAAAGTTCTATTAGTAATTACTTTGTCCTCTGTGACTAACATAGTAGCTACAGTATTTGCTGTATGGGTACTTGTTGTGAGCATTAAAGCATACAGCACACAGAGTATGAAAGAAAAAACAAGGGAATCTTTCTTCTTTTTGTTCAAGTCTTAAATTTTGCCTAGCAGAATGTCAAGTACTTGATGCATATTTTTTCATTAATTCATTAAGTGATTTGAAGATTTTTCAAGGGTAGTTATCTATTTAAATGTAAGAAGTTTGAGATATCATCTCATTTTGCAAAACTAAATGCTTTAGCATATCCTTCACCAGGAAACAAGTAGAAAGTGACTAACTGCCTCAAGTACAACAATAACAGTGACAGTCCAAAGTTTAGTTCTAGAGAAAAAAATGGTCAAGGTAACCATGAAATAATGAGATAGAGCCATATCTTCAACCAGCTGTGAAGAGAGAGGGATGTCTTCATGACCAAAACAATTCCCTCCAGTTGTCACCTTGGAACGCTAGCATCTGAACATCTATCCTTAACATCACATATGAAAATTAAAAGCTAATAAAGCCAGCATTTGGAAGTATAAAGTGAATTCTTTTCAAAGTAGGTCACGGGTTATGCTGAGATTTAAAATATGGGAGGAGATATACACAGATATATGTGCATATATATCATAGTCATATATGACTATAAATTTTAAATAAAATTGTTCAGTGGAATTTTAAAATTATAAAGCTTTATTGTACTGTAGTTTCCCTTCAAATGATTTATTTACTTGTATTCTGCTTTTAAATATTTTTATGAATAAATGAATATGTTTTTTTACAAAATGGTTTTAGTAACAATTGACACTAATTTAATATGAATATGGCATCTTTAATAACCACACAAGCTCCCCTTATTTATAAAACAGTAAAACATGGAATTCCTCAGTTCCTCCATTACTGACCTCTGTCATAAAGCTTTGCAATGTCATAAGACTTTTCATGCTGTTTAACTTCTTCATTGTAGGCTTATTCAGAAAATTTCAAACTATACGAATCCTGTAATGATTTAAATAACCCATTTAACCATGTGTTGGCCAGCTCATAAACGATTTACATGAATTTTTCAATTTACACTGAATTTTTCAATTTACACTGCTCTTCTTGCTTTTTATTTCAATGTTTAACATATCCAACCGAGGGGAAAAAACAAATGGCCTATGATACATGAACACAAGAAATACATGGCTTAATAAAAAGTATTTTTAATATTTTAGCTTTCTGAGCTGAGAAAATTTATAGGCACTTCTGCTTGGTATACACATTGCACTTTTATTAACTTGCCTATAATATATTATACACTCATATTTAGTTGAACACTGTTTAACATCCTTTATTAAGGAATACAGCTATCCTTTAATAGCTGTATTTTGTTGGACAGGATTTATTTTTTTGAATGTTGTCAGTTTTATAATAGTTCTTGGTGTGTCATTTAGAAGCATCTATTCAACATAATGACAAATTATAAAGAAAGAAGGGATGAGAATAAATGACTATAATAAGAGAAAGTAGATGAAGCAAATGTTCCTTTTTAATTCTCTTAATCATAGTTAAAGCTTTATGTTTGTATGTTTTTTTTTCACTCTGTCTTGAAGTCCTACAATGAAATAATAAGGGAACCTATAAGTATTTAATTTTCCTTCTGCCATGACAGACCTCAAAAGAGGACAAAAAAAATCAAGATTTTGTTTTTGGATAATACTAGACTTCTTAGTCTGAGAAATGGGTTGCTTCATTGTGTTTTTAAATTATTCTTACACCTGCCTAATTGTATTGTCCTTTCTATGCTTGATAAAATCAGTGTTTTCACCTAATAATTAATTAAGATGGCATGTAGTAGGTAATGTATAATAAACTTGAACCCAATAGCCAAGTGGAGACAGGCAAATGATCAGTGTGAGGACACAAAGTAAATTTACGAAGAGTTGCAGCAAAGATAGATGAAAGCCAAGCAGTGTGCGTCTGTCAACTTTCACAAATGTGATTTTTCCTGTGGGGAGTGTTATTTTAAGGCAAAGTAGAACCTCATTGGGGACAAAATTATACAGAAAAGGAAGCAATGCCAACATTCTGCTTTCTATAATAAAATGTTTTTATTCAAATTACTGAAGAGAAAACCAATTCACACTTTGACATTGGAATCACTTGAGGCCCCAGGTTAAAAGGACAGTCTCCATTAATGTTAGCACTTTATAGGCCTCATTACTAATGTTTAATTCTTACGTAAAATTATGATATTATCTTATTACCTGGAATTGTCATTTATAAATGATAGTAGTGCTAAAGTGTCAAAAATTCATAATTTTAGAGAGTATAGCTCACAGAAATATTCACTGTTTCATGAAAGGAAGGAAACTCAAGTCCTTTAATTAATAACCTACCCTGGAAAACCATCTTTCTGGAAAAGAACCAAAAAGACTTAAGGATAGACAATAATAGCCTGACATCCCCTTTTATTTCAAAAGGAATCATTTGCTATTAATAATGTTAAGCAGGGTTTGAGGACATTTTATGGGTGCATCATTTCTTTAACTTTTCAGTGGATTTTATGTGATAGAAGAGAGGATGATGGGGTGAACCAAGGTTGCAAACATATATAACATTCTGGAATGTGAAGAATCTATGATGCTTCATCAGACAAGTCATTTTATTTTGTTTTTGAGTCATAGTAAACCGTTGCAATCTGAGGAATTATTGAAAAGGTATCATCTGCCACCTTAGGTTTTGTGAAACTATTTTGCCTATCAATGTTAATATCACTTTATACTATCACATCATTCAAGGAAAATTTAGATAGAAATAGTTAAAATATTTTGCCTACAAAATTATAAATATTATGTTTAAATTTTTCATTACTTGACATCACTGCTATTTGCTGAGGATTATTACACTTACAAAGAACATATTTTTTACTCCCTCTACTCCAATCCCACCCTCTTCTGTAACCCCTAAGTTGTATTCAAAACTTCTACATTAGGAACATAACAGTAACAAAGAATTAGAATATACAAATTGCAGGATATGGAATTATAGGTATTACAATATTTACATAGCATTTTTCAAATACAGGCAAAGCCTCTGAACAAGCAAGAAATGAGAGATGATTTCAATAAGATTTTATTAGTTGTAATATTAAAAAAAGACTTCTATCAATTTACAGATATTGTAAGCAAATTTATCATGTGAGGTATTTATTCACTTAAAACAATGTGTTGAAGAGATTGTTTACTTTGGGGGAAAAGACTAAGAGTAAGATCGCTCTCACTGAGTTGTCACCACAGAATAATAGATAATGACAAAAACACACTTTGTAATACTTTCATCAAATATGTTACAGCTAGAGTTAAGTGCTTTGAAAAAGAAATACAATGGAATTCTAATACAGAAAGTAAGTGGGGAGGATACCAATGTGCCCGTGGAACTATGTTTGTGAAAGTCCTTTTCAATGTAGCATTTGGCTGAAACCTGAATGATTAAAATAGGATAAACCAGTGAACACTAAAGAAAAGCATTCTAGATAGACAGAACTGTAAATAGCAGAATTTTTGGTGCCATGTTTGTTCTGCATCGTGAGACTCCAAGTTCTTATCATCACTTTTCAGTCTCTCAGTCCTATGAAATCTTTAGCACGACCCCAACACTGAGTCCTTGGGCCTTGTAGAGAATGCTGAATTTCTATCATATTTATAGTGCACTAAAAATATAAGCTCTTATAGTCCTTAGGTAAATTAGGCATTAGAACTCAGCTAGCTTCAAAATTAAAAAAGATAAAAATACAGATGTCCAAATATTCAGAATTATTTTGCCTCAAAATACTCCAGCAATGAACAATTATCTGCTTCCTTTGATTTCAATCCCATTTTTATTTAATATTAGACCTTGATATTACATACCAAAAATAGTAAAATAAAATCCCAATGGGGGTATTTTGACTTTTTAAAATGTGAATACATATCATGAGGAATATGTGAATACCTGTTTATAGTACTTAGCATCATGACATTTAAATCAGGAAATCCAACACCTAAGAGAATCCTATTATCATTAAAGCTCAAGGTTCAACACATGGTCTTCATCAATAATATGCCCTGTAGATCTACAAATTCCCTTTAAAAAGGCGGGAAAGAAATTCATATTTATCAATGAATACAATATTTATAATAGTGGGACAGGGGCAGAAGGGGACTCCTGTAGGAATGCCCGTCTTGCAATCTGTTAAGGCTTCCTGATTCCCACTTACTAAATGTTATTGCAATTACATGGTCTTTGTGACAGTGGAAAAATAAAGTGTTTCCACATATTTCTAAATGTCCATTGAACTAGATGATCATATCTTAAACTATATGCCTAGTTATACAATCCTGTGTGGTATGCATTTGTGTTACAACACAAAAATGTGTTCCTAGGTCAAGCATTATCTTTGGCATATAATGTGTCAAAGAATAAACCAGTATTCTTTTTAGAAGATTCCAGAAAAAAAATCAAAAGAATAAAAGTGAGGCAAAGTGTTTATAAAATTTCCTACGTTTTTGGGCCAAAATTTTTAGGAATTACTTATGAGAAATAAAGTAATCTTTAAAATTCACCCAACATTACTTTATTGATCATATAGTCAAAATTTTTATTTATCCTGTTTTGGGTAATTCTTTTCTGAAAGACTTAAAAGCCAACAGAAGAGAAAGTTCTTATGAAAAATATTTAATATACAGAAATAATCAAAATAATCTAATGATAATATGTTTCTTACATTCAGAAAAGTAACATAATAGGTTCTATGTTGAACATTTTTCTTACATATTCTCTTTGGATATGTATAACAACCCTACAAGTAAACTACTTGTCTTTAACCCTCAGTGAGCAAATGGAGACAGATAATTTTCTGTGTTAGGGTATCCACAGTTACTGAGAATGCTCAAACCAGATGGAAGTCTCTTTTTTGTTCATTTCATAGGAAAATGTGGGTGGGTGTTCAAAGGTCAGTAGATAGCTCAGATTCATAAAATCTTCTAGGGAATTCATTTCCTTCAATATAATTTCTGAATGATGCATCTCAAATCTCCTATTGTTGTTCTCACTTGTGTTAAAGCTAGCTCTTCAATGCCCTATCTGTATTCCAGCCAAAGGAAATTGAAAGTAACAAGGAGGTGGCCAGCTTTTAGAGAAAGTAAGTCCCAAACTTGTTCCCTGCCAAAACTTGGTAAGGGAGGGAAGACTTTCTATTAATAGAAGGAAGAAAAAGAGAATGGATATTGGCAGGGAATTTTCAGTCCCTGCCAAAAAGAGAAAGAAAATATGACAGTATCAAATATATATTTGTTTTTTGTCCAGTTGCTCTCTCACAGCTCCTATAAAGATTATAATTTCCTAAGTGACTAGAGCAAGAAGAGAAAAAGTTTGGTCTCTGCCGCAATCTTTGTAACAGAGCTCCTAATGCTCTTTTAGATAGGGATGTTAGGAGAATCTTAGTCTTTGTTTGGTCTTTGACCCTGGTTTCTTATATAGATTTTCTAAATGCCTGGGAATTTTGTGGGCATAGGGGTGTCTTTTGTTCCAATGAGGTGATACTTGTTGGGCCTCTGTGTTGGGGCTGATCACCAAAAAGACCAAGTCAAGATTATATATGTGGTTCTTTCAGCTCTACCCCCAATCTCCAGAGAGAGGAGGGGGCCAGCTGTGGAGTCACTAATGAATCATGCCCATGTTATGAAGGCCTCATACAAATCCCTGAATGATGCATCTTAGAGAATTTCTGAGATATGAAATATATCCACGTACCAGGTTGCCACACCCCAATTCCCTGGGGGACACTTTCAGATCTCATCCTGTGTATCCCATTAGCGTTACTTTATCACTTTTTAATAAACTGATAAATTTAACTGAAGTGCTTCCCTCAGTTCTGTGACCCGCTCTTGAAAATTAATCTAACCTGAAGAGGAATTCCTGGGAACCCAATTTATAATTCATCAGTCAGAAGAAGCTCAGGTCACAACTGTTGCTTGCAATTCATTTCTGATCCCTCAACCTGTAGGATCCAGCACTATCTCCAGGTACATAGTATCAGAATTGAGTTGAATTAGTGGATCCAGCTGGTGTCCACTGGAGAATTGTTTGGTATGTGTAGAAATACCTTCATACACCTCCAGTTGAAAGTGTTTCCTGTCAACTGTATAAGAGGGGAAAAAAGAAAACTTTTTTATCCTCCATCTCTTTTAGAGGGAGAGGGAGAAAGCGAAACAAAGACAGAAAGAAAAATAAAAGATCTATTTGCACTGAAACACAGTCTCTCAGTATACAAACCAAATTGTATAATTGCATTAATAACTACATAAACACTTTTAAAAACTGAGTTTGTGCTACACACTGTTTAAATACTCTTCATACATACACTAACTTAGTTATTCTAATAACCTATGTCATGGTTCCTGTTACCATCACCAACCTACAAATGAGAGAATTGAAACAGGAATTCAGTGACTTTCTTAGTAGAGGCACACTCTAGTAAGCCATGGACCCAGAATTCTAAAACAGGCTCTACAGCTCTGTCTGTCATCCATGCTTTTTAGTATGTTGCTCTGCTATTTCTCCATGTCCATTTTTCCAGAAATAGATAGATGTGCTTTTCACTTAATCAAATCATTTTTAAGTGCTTGACTATACTGTGATACAAACTAAGAGTGGCTTTGTTAGAGAAGGTGGAGAAATTAGGACGTAAGTTTTTGATAAATATCTTATTTGTTTTACATTATAGAGGCAACAATAAGAGGCTTATCTCATTGATAGATGCATTGCATTATACCATATTAAATCCAGTTATCTACATGGTGTGATATTCAGCATCATTGGGTTTCAGAATTCAATGTGATTTGTCTCAACATAGAAAATCATCATTTACTGCATACTTTTATGGGATACTCTGCTTATCTACAGTATAAATACATCTATATCCCTAGGTTTTTCATTTTCTTCAGATATACTCTTTTGGACTCTAAGTGGAACAAATGTACTTAATAGTTTGATATATCTTCAAAAGCCCTAAATATTTGATATTGTGCCAGTAAACCTATTGTGATTCTATCTTGGTGATTACTAATGAACCTAAATTATGCAGTTCTGGAACTGTTCTGCTATTATTCCCAAGTGGAAGGCATCTATGAATACAACAGCATTGCTCTGAACAGGAACCATAGTGTTCAAAGGATAGTAATATTGGTGTCTGCATCACTTAGGAATTTTAATGGGGCTCTATATCTCTCATACTAAAAATCCAACAGGAAGAACTTAAACACACGAAAAGGGAAAGGACACAATCTTAAAGAATTTCAACACATTTTTGATGTATAAAGTGGAAAGTAGAAAATATGAACCAATAACTTGCTTCAGTATTAACTGCCATGTACCATGTCTGTGTTTCTCAGCCTGATTAAACACATGGCTAATATGTGCACATACTCACTCTGCTAATTTTCTCAAAGACCCTATCCACAAGAAACTGTTTAATGTGAAGTCTATAGATTCAGAAAAATATAACTTTGCCGATTATTTCTAATTTCAATTTCTCCACATGCATGCCCTATCTAGACCCTGCATTAGTTGGTCATTTAGTTGGTCAAATACAGGTCATTTCACACATACTACTAACAAAATCAGGTAAAGTGGTTTTTCATTCATAAATAAGTCCCCAAAAATAAAATGTAAGATTTTGATTTTTAAGCCCAGAGGTTAGTTTTTAAAGTTTTATTAAGCCATTAAAAGTTGTCCAGAACCCATTGCACAAGGGAAAAACTGTCAGCTGTATCGCTTTTATTTCTAGATCTCTTTTTTCCAGTAATTTGCTTTCACAGTAATCTAAATTATTATGTATTAAAATGCTGAATTTGGTTTGCATTCAGCACTACTTGAGAATAACATTTCCTTTATAAATGTGAAGCAAAACTGCAACCTTTAACTCTTAAACAGGTACAAACATTTTCTCTGGTTTAAGTGAGATACTGCCCAAAGCAACAGTTGTAAATAGATAAATGTTCTAAATATGAATACTTTTTTCTCATACTTCAAAGAAGCTTCTAGCCACAGGAAATATGCAAGAGGGCTTTTATATTTCTTGAATATTTGCTATTTTTTCTAAAGTTTGACCTAAAGTGCATGAGCAAATTAAAGTCACACAAATTTCAGTGGTTTCCTTTTTGCTTTCTTTAAATTTAATTTTATCAGATCCTGTCCCTGTAAAACTTATAAACTCTAGTCTCTGCTCTCCTGTCCTTTCTGCACATCCTCTTTTTCCCCTTTCCTGATCCCAATCAATATTCATTGACCCACATTCCTCTTAGGAACCAAATACCCTTTTAGAATGGTCTTTTAGTGCATTCTTCAAGAATATCATTTACAACCAAGGTTAACCTAGTGTCAGCCCTATTTTCAGTTCAGTATAATTGGGGTTGTTTGTGTCTTTGAAATATTCTAAAATCTTAAGACAAAGGTATTATTGTGAAGCTATGATTTTTCAAAGTTGGGATTAAAAGAATGGGAAAATGTTAATGTTAAAGTCCACTAAAGATTCCGAACTAGAATATTTAGTCTCTCAAGAAACTAAACTATTGGAAGGAATTCACTCACTAGGTTAAGAATTCATTAATAAAGATGACACATGTAACCTTTAATTATGGGGTTTATTTATTTTTACCAGATGGAACTCATTTGAATCTGCATCAGACAAACCTTGACAAGTCTATGCTGTGTGGACCCTGATCAACAGTAATTAGCAAACAAGCAGAGATGCATTTCACTGGACAACTAACCATCCTTTGAATGGGCCTGTTAAGCAATGTTCTAGAATGAGATTGGACACTCAGGCATCCTTTAGTCTTATTTCTTTGTTTTATGTACTTTTTCTAACATTATAATTCCTTCCTTTAATGAAAATGGTCCACCATGATGAGAATGAAGCTTTAAAGCATAACTGACAATAAGCTTTTTTAATATGTATTTGTCTTCACCAGAGAACAAACTTCTAGATTATACTTAGTTTCTTAAGAAGTGAGCTTTAACAATACATTCAAAAAAAGAGATATTGACTTTAGGAACTTCTAAAATGATTATGATTTCATATAATGCTATTTTTTTTTACCAGAGGTCACTTTTTTTTTAATTTTTTATTGTGGGTTGTTCAAAACATTACAAATTTCTTGACATATCATATTCCACACTTTGATTCAAGTGGGTTATGAACTCCCACCTTCACCCCATACACAGATTGCAGAATCACATCAGTTACACATCCATTGATTTACAAATTGCCATACTAGTGTAGCATTTAGTTAGACATATTTAAAATCCCTGTCAGACTTTTTATGTAAAAATTGACACATTGGAAACAATATAATTTAAAAATGTGTTTTATTATTTGTTCATTAAATAAAATCATCCAGTTGTTAAGTATGTTTGTTTCTTCAGCCAAACAACTATTTACTGAATACATACTGTATGCAAGGTTGTAAGGAAAGGATGAAAATATTAACAAATCCTCTTTGTACAATATTGCTATCTAGATGATGCGTGAAAACATTTATTATATATTATTCAGTTCCTTAGTTTACTTACTGTGCATAGTAGACTTAGGAAGCTGGTGAGAGGTACCAGACTAGAGTACAGTAAGGTGAAGTCTCCTTATAACTAGCTGGGACAGTTCTAATGTAAGACATGAATCCATCCTGTGAGATTCAACAGGTTGAGATGAAGCAACAGGTGAAGGTAGGTTGTCAGGGAGATCAAGAGTAAAGTGTGCAGAACTAATGGGAAATTTCCAAGAAATTATAGATATTTGGCTTCAGGATATGATACATTTGAAAAGAAGACTAAGATGAATTATATATGAAAAGCTAAGATGGAGCAGTTTTCTCTTCATATTAAAAGTTCTGTGTTTCCATAAAAAATGAGACTGATG
The DNA here is from genome assembly GCF_021218885.2 of Marmota monax. NCBI lineage: Eukaryota > Metazoa > Chordata > Mammalia > Rodentia > Sciuridae > Marmota > Marmota monax. The sequence goes on from NW_026694168.1 coordinate 121,775, forward strand.
TGTTTAATCACTTGGAGAGAACAATGTAGATATTTAATCAGTTCTCTATAAAGTATAAATGAACTAGACTGTCTCAATTCTTTCTTAAAAATTCTATTATTCAGGTGTTTGCATTCACAAACCACACTCAAATCTCATATAAGATGCCCTATTATTAAACTATTACAAAATATAGCATTAATAGTTCCTCACATTCTATCAAGAACACTGGGCATTCTAAATAATCAAGTGTGAAAGTTAATCATATAGGTACTTTGAATCTACTGGGGATTTTATAATAAACAACACAACATATCAAACAATATCTACTTAAAGGAAATCACTTTGGTCACATTGGAATGAATTTTAATAAAGAAGAAAGTGGGTGAAGCAAAGCGTTTTAGAAGTAAAGTTATAAAAAAAACAGCAATTCTTTTCAACTTTAGGAGAACTTGACATAGAAAAAAATGAAAACATGACGTTGATATTAAACTACAATTCTGTTCCATTATGAATTGTTCACTTATTCCACATCAAAGAAACTACAATTTACTTACTATATAACTCTTTGCATTTTTTGCTAAAGTTTGCACTATTTTTTCCACTATAGATTGACTTAGTTCTTAATCTACCACTGTGTACCCACAAGCAGCATTATTTAAATTATTAATTTAAAAGGTATTAAAATAGAATACTGATGAAGAGGCCAATACTCAAATTTAAAATGAACACAGCAGACAAGATACCCCTTCCTGTATAATAAATCTGCAAATGTAGAGTAGTGAAGTATTTTTAGAGAGCAGCATCCTCATTTTCCCATGTGACAAGTAGTGAAATCTACATAACACATATTCTGGACTTATTAAATATTTAGGAGCAATAATGAGTGACCAGTCACTGTAGAAATAATCTATTACTTTAATTTTATTTATATTCAAGTAACAGGCAAACTTTTCTTTATGAGAACATTTAAGTGAAATAATGCATATTAGACATTCATTGAGAGGATTATTAAAAATACTACACAATTTACCTATTCAAATACACTTATCCCTATGTATGGCAGTTAATATGAGGTATAGGGTTAATAAATTATTTGCCTGAAGTTCTACCGGTATATAAGAAGCTATGTCAACTTTAGATAATTAAAATCTAATCTAAGAGTTGTGGGTGTGGCTCAGTGGTAGAGGACATGCTTAGCATGCAAAAGGCCCTGGGTTTCATACCTAGCAATAGGGGGAAAAATAGGCAGGACAGCAGAATAAAATAGACACTAGTATTGCTGTATGTATATATGTGACTGTATGACCAATGTGATTCTGCAACCTGTACACTCAGAATAATGAGAAAGTATACCCCATTTGATTCAAATGTAAAAAAAAAAAATACAATAGAGAAAATTAAAAAATAAAATGCTTTTAGGCATTATATTACACAATAATATTACATAGCAATATTTCTTAACTTACTGCAGTGGATTTCAACTGGTAATAAACCCCTTGTCCCTGGCCAAGGGACATTTGCAATGTCTAGAACATTTAGATATGTACAAGCTCAGAGTGCTACTAAACATCTTACAATGACATAGACAAAAAATACTCAAATTCCAGCACTGAAAACTCCTGACTTATAGTGTTCATTAAAAAATGTAGTACAAAATGTACATAACTAAATGTATGTAATTTAATGCATTCTATCGTGATGGATGGCAAATAGATTGTAAAGATTAAATAGCATTCTTTATGCATCAGAATTTGCCTTAATTCAACCAACAGTCTTTTTTTAGTGCACACATAGGAATATGGTGACTGATAATGTTCTTTCCATGTTTATGTGAAAAGTTATGATCCAGCAAAAACATTCTCCTACTTGTTCTCTCTGAATGCAAATGCTTTCTTAAATTTTATTATTTTAACATGAGATTTTCTTTATATTTATCAACAAGAGGGATTTTATTAACCAGCTACTAGTTCAAAAATAAAATCAATATCATAAACAAAGAAAGCATACAACTAAATTATAAAGGCTTCTGCCTTGTAAGATGGCAAAGTCAAATTTTCCATTAGTTTGGACTCATGCAAGGGACTCTAAACCTGGTAAAACAAAACATAGAATTCTAAAATTTTTTGGAAAGAATTTTCTTAGTGCTTCTAGATCCATCTCTAATTTTCTTTTCCTTAAATGAAATTTCAAATCTGGCAGTCAGTTTCATTTTTACACTTATATTCCATACTTTCCACCTACACATACTCTTATCATTTATAGTATTGTAAGAATGTATAGAAGAGGGCTAGAGTTGTAGCTCAGTGGTAGGGTACTTGCCTATCACAGGTGAGGCACTGGCTTTGATCTTCAGCACCACATAAAAATAAATAAAATAAAGGTATCATGTCCATCTACAAGTAAAAAAAATATATTTAAAAAAAAAGAATGTATAGAAAACATTCAGTTAACTTTCCAGATTGGTTACACCAATTTGCAGTCCCACCAGCAATGTAAGAGTGTGCCTTTTCCCCCCACATCCTCACCAACAATTATTATTCTTTGTATTCTTAATAACTGCCCTTCTGACTGGAGTGAGATGAAATCTTAGAGCAGTTTTGATTTTCATTTCTCTAATTGTTAGAGATGTTGAACATTTTTTCATATATTTGTTGATCGATTTTATAGCTTCTTCTGAGAAGTATCTGTTCCGTTCCTTAACTCATTTATTAATTTGATATTTTTTGGTGTTTTTTTTCTTTCTATATCCTGGAGATTTGTGCTTTATTGTGCATGTGGTAAAAATTTGCTCCCTTTCTGTAGGCTCTTTCTTCACCTCACTGATTGCTTCCTTTTCTGAGAAGAACTTTCCAGTTTGAATACATCCCATTTATTTATTCTTGATTTTATTTCTTGCACTTTAGGAGTCTTGTTAAGGAGGTTGGGGCCTATTTCAATATGATGAAGATTTGGACCTACTTTTTCTTCTATTAGGTGCAGGGTCTCTGGACTAATTCCTAGGTCCTTGATCCACTTTGAGTTGAGTTTTGTACATAGGGAGAGATAGGGGCTTAATTTTATAAGAGAATAAAATCATGGCATTTGCAGGTAAATGGAGAGTTTGAGAATATCATGATAAGTGAAGTAAATCAATCTCAAAAACCCAAGGCTGAATGTTCTCTTTGATGATTGGACGCTAATCCATATGATGGTAGGAAGTGAGCATAGGAGGAATGGAGGAACTTTAGATAGGGTAAAGGGGAGGGAGGGGAGGGAGGGGAGGGAGGGAGAATGGGGGTAGGAAAGATGATGGTATGAGATGGACGTCATTACCCTAGGTCCATATATGAAGACATGAATGGTGTGACTCTACCTTGTGTACAACCAGAAGAAATGAAAAATTGTGCTCCGTATGTGTACTATGAATTCAAATGAATTCTGATGTCATGTATAACAAATTAGAACAAATTAATTAATTATCTTGAAATAAAAAAATTCAGTTAATTGTCACCAGGCTACTGATAAGCAATAATAAACAGTCAAGGGAGTGCAACTGACAGATTTGTTATGTCTGGGTTTTAGTTAATCATGCAAAACACTGCAGTTTTCTTGTTAGTATTTTCAAGAAAGGCTTTAGATATGTATTTAATTCAGCAATCTTTGGTGATGGTCTTAAAAGATGCCTTCATAAGATTATGGTTTCAAATAGTGGAGCAAACAGATCTTTGCAAGATATTGCAAAGATTTTGCAAAATCAGTTATTGTAATTGTGCATAGAAAGAAGTAAAAACAGGGTAGTAAACTCTGTACTCCATGCAGTCTGAGGAAAACACTGGAGAAAAATAAACAAACAACAATAATAGAACACTGGAAATGAAGATTTATGGGATAAGCACCTAAAATTTAGCAAAGATTAAATGCTACCAAAAGTGTCCTTTCCAATTTGGGATACTACAATAAAAGAGAAATGAAGAGAACTGAGAAAGGCTTTAGGGAGTAATGATAAAGATTAAAATATAAAACAAAGCACAGAGATGAAAATATTAATATGACTTCAGTGGAAGAGGGAAGAGTAGAATGATATGTAACAATAATAAGGACAAAAACTTATTTTCACACAATACTGGTGGCAATGTATTTTGATACAAACTTCTGAAACAGTATGGCAACATCAATTAAATTTATAAATGAAAATCTTAAAACGTATTGACTAAAACTTAATAGTGACAAATCTGAGGATAAATCTGGGAATAGACATATATGTATATAATTAAGATTGACAAGTAACTGTATCCTTCCCTAGCACAACCCTTATTTTGAATGAGCATCTGCATATAACTGAAAACATTTGGCCTTTGGTTTGGCGGGATTGGCTTATTTCGCTTAGCATGATAATCTCCAGCTCCATCCATTTACAGAAAATGCCATAATTTCATTCTTCGTTAAGATTGAGTAATATTCCCTGGTGTATATATACCACAAATTCTTTATCCATTCATCCATTGAAGGACACCTAGGTTGGTTCCATAATTTAGCTATTGTGAGTTGAGCTGGATTAGATAGAGAAGAGGGAAAGGAAGAGAGGGATATGGGGGTTGGGAGGATAGTAAAATGAATCTGACACTATTACCCTATCTACATGCATGACTACACAAATCATGTGATTCTACATCATGTACAACCAGAAGAATGAGAAATTATATTCCATTTATGTATGATGTATCAAAATGCATTCTACTGTCATGTATAACTAATTAGAACAAATTTTTAAAAATCTAAAAATGAATAAATAAATAAATTTTTAAAAGGCAGAGATAAAAATACTATGTAAAATAATTACCTAGTATTATCATTATTGATTTTTTATTTTCATTTTTCATATAATTAGCAAGTATTAGTGTGTTAATAAAAACATATTGAAAGCGTTTCTCAGGTGTTAAAATATTCTTTGATATTTTTCTTAATTAGATTCTATCATATGCATTGCAATTGATCTAAGAAATTGCCTACTAATAAATATTTAGTCTTCTTTCCTTAGTATAAATAAAGCTGCAGCAAACATCCTTATTAAAAAATTGACAAAAAGCAAAACAATTATACGTATAAATGTTGTAATTTAACATATATATTTGTGTACATGTATTGCTTAAAGAAGTTATCCATAGAAAGCTAGTTTCTAATACCTTGCATTTTATAAAACCCTGAAATTTGTTTCTATCTCACTATAATGTAGTCAGTTAGAATAATTATAGTAAAATAATATTTTTCTCAAAAGTGCTAGCCATGCCCTGTATGACAAATATAAATGTTTCCCATTCTATTATTATTTAAAGATAAACCAGAAAAATAAAAATAAATAGTAATCCCCAACTACTATTCAGACAGGTACCTTGGTGAGAATACTGTTTTGGACATTACAAATTACAAATATGTTCTACTACTATCAAGGAGTTGTCCAATGATTAAAAATGGCATTCATAGGAATTAAGAGTTGTATAGAAACATGTTTATACAGACTAGTTGGTAATAGTGAATTACTTATCAAATTAGTTCTTTCACAATTTATTGAGCTGTAGTGTACAAGTATTAATGAAATGGATAAGAGTAATTAGTAACAATGACTATCTCCACTGAGCTTACAATTCTAGTAAGAAAAAAGAAAAATGAAAAATCAAAGAATTAAGATTCTACAAAGAATTATTTTAGATAATAAAAGACATAGGGAAAAAAGATAAAAGAATGGGGATATAGTAAGTATGGGGGCATTAGTGAAGTGAGGAAATTTTAAGTAACATGGTCAGTAAAGGAACTGCAGAAGCATTGACATTTAGGCTGAAAAATGTTACAGCTCAGAAGATAAGCATGTGCTAATACCTGAAGGTAAGCATGTGCTAAACCCATGAGTACTGTGGCAGAGGGTGGAGGGAGAGACAGAAGAAGGGAAGAAGGGAGGTAGGGAGGTGGGAAGAAGGGAAGAAGGAAGGAAAAGTCAAAGAGAGAAGGAGGGAAGAAAGATTCACAGATGTGATTAGAGATGGGATCTTGAGATTGTGGGATTATCCTGAACTATTCAGTTGGGCCCTAGGTGCTAAATGCCATCATGCATCTTCTTAAAGGGTAGGCAGAGGAGATTTTTACTCATAAACAAGAGAAAGAAACATAACCACAGAGGAAGAGACTGGAATAATATAGCCACAAGCCAAGGGATGCTAGCCATCACCAGAAGCTGGAAGAGGCTAGAATCTTCCAGAAGACCTCCACTAGAGCTTCCAGAGGGAGTGTAGTCCCGTCTACACTGTGATTTTGGTCCAGTGTCACTGGTTTCAGACTTCTTTCCCTAGAACTGTAAGGAAATACATTTGTTGTTGTTGTTGTTCTTTGTTAACCCCCTAAATTTGTGGTAATTTGGTGGATCAGCTGTTGAGAATTAATAAATGAAGATGTAAGTCAAGGACATCTTAGGTCAGAACAGATTTGGGTGGGAAATATTAGGAGTTACCATTTGAAGTTTGGAAAATCTACTACACATTCCAGTCAGAATCTAAAGGAGGTGGTCAGGAGATCAGAGGAGAGCTCTGGAGTGTCTAGATACAATTGGGATTATCAGCATCTAGATAGTAGGTAAGCCATTGGGCCAGGTTACTTGGACAAAAAAAGAAAAAGTCAAATGACTGGGCTCAAAACCCCTCTAATATTAGAGATTGGGGCTGTGAGAATGGAGTGATTATCATGTTAAGAGGAAAACCAGGCAAGTGTGATACTCTAGATTTGAATGAAGAAAGTATTTCAAGAAGGATTGTATGGTCAACCATATCAATATTCTATGCCCAGTGTAAGATGTGAAGTGTGGAATGATTTTGCTTTTAGTCATAAAATTATTGATAAACGTTTTGTGGTTCTGGAGATTGAACCTAAATGAACTTGACCACCAAGCTACATGCCTAGCCCTGTGTTTTTTTTTTTTTTTTTTGTTTTGTTTTGTTTTCGAGACAAGGTCTCACTAAGTTGCCCAGCTGGCCTTGGACTTACTATCCACTTGCTTCATCCTCCCAAGTAACTGGGATTACAGGTCTGTGCCACCATGCAAGGGTAACTGACAAACTTTAAGAAGAGTTTCAGTGGAAGGATAGGAGCCGATATCTGATTGAACCAAGTTAAAGGAAAAAAAATGGAAAGAAAGAAAAGCATAAATATGATCAACAAGTCTTAGTGATTTAAAGTTATGTGAATTTACTCTCTTTAGTTAATGTAATCTAATCTTTAATCGAAAATGAGGCTATAACAATACCATACATGTTGATAACCATGAATGAATAAAATTAGTCATGCATATGTTTTGTTCATAATGCCTTAAAAACAGCAAGCTATACAAATTCATTATATATCAGTCATAGTGTTTTCTTCTTTTTTCCCTAAGTAACACTATAAAATAGAATAGATATAGTGAAATAACTTGAAGATATCACAGTATACATCATTAGCCTATCTTTCCAAGAATATTTGTGGATTTGTACCATAAATGTTTATATTTATCAATTTATTTATTATTTACATTTACATTTTTTTCTGTTTTTATATGTCAGATGTGTAATTAAGATATATATTTATATATACATATATTAAAATATATGTCATATTTGTAACTAAGGTATATATACTTAAAGATATATACATATATACATATATTATATAAAATCAGAAAATTATGAATGCAATAAGAAAAATCATAATTACCTTACCATAGCATCCACACTGAACAGAACACTGTCTGTGAATGTGGTTAACTATTTGATAAAACTATATTGAATGGAAAAAAAAGCATTAAATCAGTGAAAGATAGTTTCTATTTATCATTAAGTTTTCCTTATTATTATCTTGGATGCTCGTAACTATCAGATCCTCAGACTACCCACCTGAAAGTAGATGGAATTCTACTAATCTTACAAATAAGTATAAGATGCTAATAATGAGAAACCATTTCACCTTTAGAAAACTATTTTAAAATTGTATATTTTGAAACTATTTAAATTTGTATATATTTAAAATTGTATATTCTGAAAATATCAAAGGAATAACTTAGAAGATGCCCTGTCTAGGGTACCTTTACATAATAGCCAAGGCTGTTATTATCCTGTTTCCTTCAACCCTCTTACATTTATTTCTTTAACATGTTATTGAAATATTTAATAGCTTTTATACCTCTGCTACCCCTAAAAACACTTACCCCATTAATTTTACCTTTGTGAATTTATTTTATTTTATGTTATCTTAGTGTTGGTATTATAAAAGGATTTTCAAACAAATTCACATACCTAGAATACCATCCTATATTTGAGGCTTCACAAACTTTATACTTCTAATATATTACTGAGTTACAAACTGTATATACTCACCTTTGCCAACTCATATTCTATGGATCTAGTTTTACCTACATGGATAAAAATATCTGCTTTTGCCAGGTGAGATAGCGCACACTGGGCCAGCTATTCAGGAGGCTGAGACAGGAAGAACACAAATTCAAGGCCAGCCTTAGCAACTTAGTTCAATCCTGTCTCAAAGTAAAAATAACAAGGGCCTGAGGATGTAGCTCAGTGGTAAAGCACTTTATTAGCATCTAAACGTCCTGGGTTCACTCCTCAAAAAAATAAAGTTTCTCCAATTAGTTACTCATATTTTCTAGTGGCTCTTGTGACACAGTGACTCCCTAAAGTAAAATGATAGTTATACATACATAACATCCAGCATAATTTTGGCTCTTAATAAACATTTCATAAATATTTTTAGTAAACAAATACATTCTTAATGAATTTAATCCTTACAATGTATTTCTATAGTTGTTAAATACATTGACATTAATATTTTGTGAATATTTTATGACAATCTTAGGCTAATTGTTTATTAGAATAAGTTAATATTAGTATTCAGATTCAACAGCTCAGCCAAGTTCTCCTCACTGAATAAGATGGAAAGATGATGGCTTCTCTAAATAATAATAATTTTAAAAATACAGTTCTAAAAGGCTGAATTACTCAGAGTCTCTGCTTTCCATGTGCCTAATAGAAATCATCTCATTGGTACAGAAAATTTAAGTCAAGTTCATGCATTATAGTTATTAGTGAGCTTTAAGATACAGTAACAGGGTATCCCAAGGGCAACACCTATTCTGAAGCTGCCTTATTATTACTTTACTTATGACAAGAAGTTAGCAAAATGAAGAACAAGTTGCTGTGCACAATGTCTCCTTCCTTGATAGCTGAAGATATTAATTCATGAGCTGCAGGCAACTACATTGATCTTTCTAGCCAGCCAGAAATAAAATGTCATGTAGAGCAACTACTTTTTCATTGCTATTCCAGCATAGCTTTTTTTCCTCTCTTGAGATTTTTTTCCCCTCACATTAAGAATAAAAATATATCCTCTCTTTTCTGAGGAAAGGTGGCAAACATTGCCACAGGTTCGGAGGTATTCAGTCTCATTAGTGTCCTGTTTGATGAGTATAACTATATGCCTCAGGTACTAAAAGCATACTATGGTTAGCAGTTCCTAGGAATCAATGTTCTTAAATTTCTTCATATTGACCCCAAAGAAACTAAGTCTGGGTCAGGACAGATACCCAGTTATGCATATGGTGGAAAATATGAATTAATGAGAAAAATGTGTAGAACCTCTCAACAAATGTTTCCCAGCAAAATTTCCTAATAATAGACTAGAAGGTTAATATGCAACCTGAATTTCCTGCCTAAGTTACATTTATTTCCACAAACAACTTCAGTGTTCTTGAATATTGTCTGATAAATGCACATGCACACACATATACACACACGTTTACTTTGACCCTCATTCTAGAACATCTGATAATATACAATATCATACTGATCAATGGAAAGAAGAGAAAGATGAGAAAGTGTTACATATTTTTGATTATTAAGAAATCTTCAATTAAGTGGGAGAATAAGAAATATTGCTACTTAATATGTATATATGCATATAAATATATGTATATATATATATATATATATATATATATACACACATACACACAAAATAAATGAGTGTAAATAAATATACAAATATAGAATATGTACAACTTCTGAATATTTAACCCCATGTTGGATGCATACTTTTCTTACAGATTCCAAACAAAATGTCATTGAAATTCAGGAAGTACTGAATTAATATTGTAACTGAGTTTGAGTAAACAGTATTTTGAAAGCTTTTGCTGTAAGAGCAAATTTTTTAAATCATGTTCTTTAAAGTCAGTAAAATCTGTGAAACAGTTATCTCAGATCTTTACCACTTTGAGCAACTTTGTTTTCCATAAAGGTAATTATTTCATATAAAAGTTGACAAAAGTAAAACCTTCCCTAGTTCAGTGAGTTATGTGAGAATTAGGTAATGTATTTAAACATGTGATCCGAAACAGGCACTTGATATATATGAGAAGACAATATGATGCAATTAAAAGTTAAATTATGGAGTCAGAATTACATTAAAATTCTGGCTTTGCCATCTTTCAGAATTTTTAAATATATTCAGCATGCTATATAATCTGGGCCTCAGTTCCCTAATCTGTAACAGTCATGACAGTAAATATTTCTCTCATGTGCTCCAATGTAGTCCTATGTTTAATTTTTATTATAAAGTATTACACGTCTCTACAGAATTACTTTTACTTTTCTGCATCCCGAGAAAATAGGAATAAATGTTCCTATTTTTGAGTTCTGTACCTTGATCAGTAATACATAACCATAATCTGTCACACAGTACATGATCAACATATATGCATGCATTGGATCAATGGCTGAATTAATAATAGAACCCATCTCATAATGTTATTGTGCATGAAATGGCACTTAGAAAACAATCATAAGAGAGTACTATGGTTTTCTTTTCTTTACTCTGGGTTCAAATAAATTTTGAAGCACACAAAATGAATCTAATCATGGGAGAATGTTTTAAGTGAAGAAAAACAACATAAAACCTGATTTGTTTGTAAAAGTCTATAAGAGTGACCTACAGGGGCAAAAAGAGAAATAATATTCAAAGAATCTTTCATGCAGAAAGATGTAGGGAGTATATTCAAAGGTGTAAAAGAGGATATATAAACTGACTTATCTAATGAGTTGGGTCAGTTCATAGAATTGAGGTTTATACTTCTATACAATCATGGATTCAAAAATAGATAAGAGTGTAGTCTAATTGCAAAATATTTTCATCACACTTTTAGCAATCTTAATTTAAACAACTCTTTTGTGTCAGGCAACAGTCTAGAAAGAATGGATAAAACAACTGAGTTATACAATTAAAAGTGCTTAAGAGAATAAACTTTAAGTTACATTTTTTATTTGTTCTAATTAGTTATACATGATAATAGACTGCATTCTGACACATCATATATAAATGGAATATAATTCACATTCTTCTGGTTGTACATGATGTAGAATTATACCGGTCATATAATCATATATGCATTTAAGTTAATAATGTCCAATTCATTCTACTGTTCTTTCTTGCCCCCCATACTCCCTCCCCTCCCTTCACTCCCTTCTGTTTAATACAAAGTGCCTCTATTCTTCCCTAGACCCCACCCTTATTGTGAATTAGCATCTGCGTATCAGAGAAAGCTTTCAGACTTTTGTTCTTTTGGATTGGCTTATTTCACTTAGCATGATATTCTCCAGCTCCAACCATTTACCAGCAAATAACATAATTTCATTCTTCATTAAGGCAGAGTAATATTCCATTATGTATCTATACACCACATTTTCTAAAAGTAGCCCCAAATCTCCACCATGTTCATTTAGGAACTGACTTTCTTGACAAGAATCTTAAAGTGCAAGAAATAAAACCAAGAATCCCAATAAATGGGATTGCATCAAACTATAAAGTTCTTCACAGTAAAGGAAATAGAAACATAAAGAAGACTACAGAATGGGGAAATAAATCTTTGCCACCTGCACGTCAGATAGAGCATTAATTTCCAGGATATATGAAGAACTCAAAAAACTTAACACCAAAAAATGAATAATCCAATCAATAAATGGATTAAGGAACTGAACAGAAATTTCACAAAAGAAATACAATTGAAGAACAAAAGGATGAAAAAATGTTCAACATCTCTAGCAATTAGAGAATGCAAATTAAAACTACATTGAGATTTCATCTCACTCCCAGAATGGCAACCATCAAGAATACAAGGAACAATAAATGTTGACAAGGATGTGGGAGAAAAGGTAAACTCATATATTGTTGGTGGGACTGAAAATTGGTGCAACCACTATGGAAAACAGTATGGAGATTCCTCACAAAACTAAGAATGGAACTACTATTTGGCCCAGTTATCCCATCCTCGGTCTATACCCAAAGGACTTAAAATCAGCATACTACAGTGATACAGCCCCATCAATGTATACAGCAGCTCAATTCACAATAAACTATGAAACCAACCTAGGTGCTCTTCAACAGATAAATAGATAAAGAAAATGTGGTATACACACACAACGGAATATTACTCAGCCTTAAGTTATGTGTTTTTATGAGAACTAAAAATGCAAAAGTTGAGCTTGACACACATGCCCATTGCTTTGATGGAAACGTATGTAGGATGATATGAATCAATATAAATAAGTAAAGAGAAAGTGGGGCAAACAAAAGAGATTGTCATTAGTAGCATGCATGGAAAAAGGAAGAATGATTGAGACTTGGAAGAGGCGCAACTCTACGTTGAATAGGGTGACTAGCTCCTTCTGAAGTAGTGACATTTAAAGTAATCGTTTTTTTTTTTTTTTTCAGAAGAAGGGGACACCCTTTATGAGAAAAAGAAGAACATTCAGAGAAGAGAGGATAGAACATGAAATATAGCAAATAAAATGCAATATAATAGCAATGTAGAGAATGGAGAGATTTGAACAGCCAACTCATGGTTTCATTCACATTGGGCTCCTCAGGTACTATACATTGGCTATGAAGTATGAAGAAGATAGTTAATCAGCTGCTCACATGGATCTTGTATTATTGTTAAAAGTGATTAGATAACATCATACTAAAACAGACAATTCAATGCTATAAATAGAATTATTTATTTGGTATTATGCTTTAATTTGAATTTGGAATGTCTCCCAAAGACTCATGTGATATAGACTTTAATCTCAGTCTGTGGCACTATTGGGAGATGATGGAATTTTAAGTGGTAGGATCTTCTGTGAAATCTTAGGTCATTCTTGATATTTCCTCAAAGATTATGGGACCCTCTTCTCTCCCATTTTCTCATGCTGTAGACACCATAAGTGAACAGCTTGTTCCATCATGATGTACTGCCTTGTCAAAGGTCAAAAGCAACAAGGCCAACTAACTTACCATGGAACAAAGTTTCCAAACCTTTAAACCAAAATCAACCTTTCTTCTTTTTTAAGTTTATTATCTCAGGTGTTGTTTAACAATAATGCAAAAAAACAGTGACCAATTAGACATTTCAGGCGTGATGATATCTTTATGAGAAGATAACATTTGAGGTGTGATCTGAGTGATGAGAAGATATGAACCACTCAGATGGAAAGACCCCTTCGGTTTTTAGTTGTCCATTTTTGGGGAAGGAGGGGGTTAATGAAAGAAAGATCAAGATGGCTGAATAATTGGATCCAGGAGTAAGAAACAATGCTGAATAAGTAGGACTCTGATTATGTAGGTCTTAAATTCCAAGGAATTCAGGTTGAGTTCTGTTCTAAAGTAGAGACATGGAGAAAGATTAATGCAGCTAAGTTGTGAAGCAAGTTAAAAATGGAGATTCACTAATTTAAAATCTCTGAGATCTTGATAGGAAAATTGTATTATAGAAATCCCTTTGAGATATCATGAATGTGAAGAATTGAAGAAGGGAAGACAAGATAAAATTTGAAAGAAAAGTTAATATAGAAGATAATGGAAAATGTGAGAGTGACTTAAGAAGAATAAAAAATTATTAGTGTGATTTTTTTTTTCTCCAGGAATAATCAATTTCTCCACTGCACATATGGAAAAGCTGTGTATTCTGCCAGGGTTTGATTTAGCCAGGATAGTAGGATGGAGAGAGGTTGGAAAATGGAATCAATTGTATACCAATGAATTGAATGAATGCAATAGCAACAATATATGACTGAATACTGACTGGCCAAATCAAAATCAGCCAGAAAGGGACTATAGGTAAGAGGGTAACAAGAATTTTGTAGTGATGGATTAAAGGTTGTTAGAATAAGTTAGGTCAAAGGATGAAACATTGTGACAGGAGAGTTGGGATCCAATATTTAACAATATATGTAGGTGGTGAGACAAATTAGAAGGAAAGTTCACTAAAAAAGATGGAGTAAAGAGACTGGAAGCAAAGGTACTCCACCAAAGATAGTAAGGTCACCCAAATTGATAATATTAACATTGGACTAGTGTAAAGGAAGAAGGATAACCAGATAAGAACTTCCCAGCAATGAGTTGGCATTTTCATTGTGTGCATTGTAATATCCAAATTGGGTTACGTATTTCACATGTATTAAGTTCCAGCCTATTTACTCACAAATGGTAGCAAACATTAAGTAATATTTTAAGATTTCACTAAGAAATTAATTAGAAGTTATATGTAAATGTGTGATTATTAATTACATCATCTGTAATTATTTAATTGCTATTTTATATATGCCAGTGTAATATTTGAGTGGATAAAAAAAGTTCAAAGCACTCATATCTTTTCCCTTTCCTTAGTTGTTGGCATATCTTAATTGATCATGGTAACCTAAATTAATAAACCAAAATCATTTTTCAATAAACTAATCCCCCAAAATCTTTTCTGTGATTTGAAACCATGTTTTTCTTAGTTTAGAAGACCTGTGTGTCTCATTAGTGGAATAGTTATCTTGGGACACCGTTGAAGAGGGAAATGAATGATAACTAGTGGATTATAGGGCTTCATCCAATAGCATCCTACACTAGTTTAAAGGAAGATAGGCTATTCTTTGAAAGCCAAACCCATCAAGTGGAATAATGTGAATATGTTTCATTATAAAATTTCTCTCACTCCAAAGAAGACAGAGTTGAAGAGCATATTGGCAAACATTATATTCCCAAAAAGACAGTAAATGAAGTCTGTCATTTTTCTACATTTTGAGTATTAAGTACTAAGTCACTGGGATTCCAAAGGAATATAGAGATAATAGCAGACTCTCCCTACTAAAGGGGTAATTGTGAGAACAAATGTTTAAAGTCATACTTTACTTGTTGTATTCAGTTATTAAGACATTATATCTTAGTTTATTTTTCCCTTCAGTGGAAAATATAATATTCTATCATCTTACAAAAAAACTAAAATGAATTTAAATTATTATATACAGATAACTAATCACATGACTAAGGATAGTTTAGTAAGTGACAGATAGATATTGTTTTCTTGATTATAACAAACCTCTCTTATGAAATGGATATTCTAACATAAATTCCCCTGATCATTGTTCATCACTACAATGTTGGAGAAAGAGTCTGTGTTAGTTAGCCTTCTGTTGCCATAACAAATACCTAGGTGGGGGGCGGGGCTTAAAAAGAGGAAATGTTTATGATCACTTATGATCTCAGAGGTCTCAGTTGACGGTCACTTGTTCCTGTTGTTTTGATTCTGTAATGCTATAGGACATTGCGACAGGAGTACTTGGCAGAGGAGGCCTGTTTGCCTTGTGATGATTTGGATGTGAGATGTCCCCCAGAAACTCACGTGTGAGACAATGCAAGAAGGTTCTCAGGAGAAATGATTGGGTTGTGAGAGTCTTAACCCAATCAGTGATTTAAACCCCTGATAAGGACTAACTCAATGGTAACTAAAGTGGTAGGATGTGGCTGGAGGAGGTAGAAATTGGGACCGTGGCTTTGGGTACATATTTGTGTCTGGAGAGTGGAGTCTCTCTCTCTGCCTCCTGGTCACCATGACCTGAGCTGATTTCCTCCACCACCCTCCCCCAACAGGATGTTCACCCTCACCTCAAGCCCCCGAGGAACGGAGCCAGCCTTCTATGGACTAAGATCTCTGAAACTGTGAGCCCTCAAATAAACTTTTCCTCCTCTACAACTGTGCTGGTCAGATCTTTTAGTCACAGAGCAAAAAAGGTGACTAAAACACACCTCATGACAGGAAGCAAAGAGAGAGAGGAAGGGGCCAGGTCCCAATGTCCCCTTAAGAGGTTTCCCCTAATCACCCACCAGGCCTCACCTCCCAGTATTTTGACTATCTCCAGTAGTGACACAGGCTGGGGATGAAACCTTTAACATAGGGGCTACTAGGGACATTTCAAATCCAAACTGTACCAGAATTTACTTTAAAACTTACACTTTGCTTCAGAGAACAGAAATTTTTACCATGTTAAACTATATTGAGGGAACCTCTGGATATTTCATTTTAAAATACATAATATTCTACTAAATAATTAGGAGCTGTTTTACTTAATCAAAATTCTAGGTCAGCACATTTCCTAGGGAGATTGAAGCTAAAAAACTGAATCAAAACTCGAATTTTTGTTTTATCTGCAGAAACAAGACAAAATCATTGGCCAATGGGCCAATGCCCTTATCCTAACCTTTGACATTGTTTTTTCAGCTGTGAAAGGATAAGCATACCAAGTTTTACTTTTCTGAGTCATAAATTAAGTGGCATTTAGATAAGAATATGGGGTTTTACCTTAAGAAGCTAACAGAAAAATAGGCAAAAAGTAAGCAGAAAATAATAAAAGTACATACTAATGAGACAAAATAAACACAAGGAAAAAGTTTTTAAAAGAATATATGGATTTTGTTTTAATATTTACTGAGTGGCATGAAATTTACAAAGTATGGCTTAAACAAGACTACTGTATTTACATTATATTCAGACAAAATTTTGCTTAAAAATCATCCCATTTTTTAAAAAGAAAAATAGCATACTTAAGAATGTTTAGCAATCTTAACCCAAGTAACTAAATAGTAAATGTAAAAAACAAAACAAAAAAATTTTTATATAGATAAGAGTTTATTGAATTGCAAATGTATATTATAGAATACAAAAAAAAAGGAAAGAGAGGAAGGCAGGCAGGAAGGAAGAAAGGGAGGGAGAAAGGGAAGGAGGGAGGAAAGATGTACCTCAAGAATGCATGCCTTCCTTCTAGCTCCCTGCTAAAGAATATTAACACAGGGAAATTACAGGTTTTTTTTTTAAGAACATGTTTCTAAAATGCTGAAAATAGATACTGAATAATAAAGAACAATTCAGTTTTAGAGAAAATTTTATCTTTAAGAATGTTAAATAAAATTATTGGGAGTCTGTGATTTTTTATTGAGCTCTTGCTCTAGGACCCCAAAGACCAAAAAACTCTGTAATAGGGTCACTTGTGCTAGGTGTCGGGTAACCAACCTGAACTTAGATTTAGGTCAGTTTTTCCCAAAATGCAAGAGATTCACAGCAGTCAGTCATGAAAGAGGCAATCAGCCTGAGCTGGTGTATGCTTTTACGCTCACAAGGAATATAACTTTGAATTGACCAATCCACTTCTGTTCTTGATTTTGCTTTCTTCATCCTTTTATAAATGGGCTGCTTCCAATTTGTTTATTAGTAACAAAAGCCAATTATATTTTTAAATACAATTTGTTGAAATTTTATACTTTGACAGGGGAAGAACGAACCAGCTTTAACAAGTGATAACATATTGTATATTTCAAAATTGCTAAGAGTATAAATTTAGAATGTTATCACCATAAAAGATGGTATGTGAGGTGCTGAATATGCTAATTAACTTCATTTAATCTTCTGCAATGTATTTGTATACAAAAATATCACATTGCATCCCATAAATACATACAATCACAATCACTGTAATTATTATTTATCAGTTAAAAAGAAAAAAAGTTGTTATAAATCAATAAATGAACTAAATTTTCTAGAAGTGATAACACATATAAAACTTTTTTTAATATTTTCTTGTTAATCACTAAAAGGGAGACCAGGGCTGGGGTTGGGCTCAGTGGTAGAGCGCTTGCTTAGCACGTGCGAGGCCCTGGGTTCAATCCTCAGCACCACATACAAATAAATAAATAAAACAAATGTAATGTGTCCAACTACAACTAAAAAAATAAATATTAAAAAAGGGAGACCAAACATACAATTGTTTGAAATAGTACTTTTTTGTTGTTTTTTGCTTTTTAGTGGTGCAAAAGCATGTTCAATAGAAACTGTATTTCAAATTTTCCATTTTTTTATCTTGTGCCAGGATAGCAATATGCAATATTCTACTCACAATGCTGGCAGGAGTAGTGAGCCACAGCTTCCAGTCAGCCATGCCATCATGAGAGTGAACAAACTAGTGTACTGTGTCGCCAGTGTTTTTGGATATATTCAATACGTTACATGAGATATTCAACACTTTGTTTTAAAGCAGGCTTTGTGTGAGAGGATTTTGCCCAATGCAGTCTAATATAAATGTGTTCTGAGCACACTGAAGGTAGCCTAGCTAAGGCATAATGATATGTAGGCTAGGTATATTAAATTTATTTTTGATTTATGGTAATTTCAATTTACAGTGGATTTATCAGAATACAATCCATCATAAATTGAGGAACATCTGTATAAATCATATAATATTTATAATTTTAGGCTGATCCTCTTGCAGATTAATTTTTGAAGTTTTAAAAGCTAAGTATTATTAGACTCATTTTATCTTTTCAAAATAGAGGGTTAAAATCAAGTCCCCCCCACCCCAAGGCATACAATTTCTTCTTACATATAATAAAAACTAAATGAAATTAATTTAGAGGAGCCTAATTCATCCTAGCCAGCAAAACTTGCCTGAAGCCACAATGAACATGTCATCCTATGTGAGAAAAGATGCCATGGATGAGACAAGAGATTGACTAGTATTTTATGAGCAAAATAAAAATCATCAGAATCACATGTTGACTGTACTCATTTAATTACTAACCTGAGAAAAGGGAGTCTTAGTTCTGTGTGTTCAAACCCACTGGTAAACAGCTGGCTGTCTTTGGCAGGGTTGTGATATAGATTCTCATTCTGATTTATCTGTCAAGTATACATCTAGCAATAGAACCTCTTCTGGTTGATAGGAGTACTCTAGTTCCCATGACAATAATATATCTCTTGGAAAGTAAATTGCCACAGTCCAGCTGCAGCAAAATAACCGGGGGGTGACGAACAACTTGTGCACGTTGATACAGCAGGAGAGGGAGCCGTTTATTGCAGGACAGGAGCAGTATTTATACATTCCACACAGCTTATCTAATTAGCATAAACTAGATACATCAGTCAACCAATAAAGAATCTCCACAATTAATGGCTGGCTTTGTTACTTCTCAAACCACTCCCTCTGGCATTTTGCCAGGCACCATCCAGACTTGTTTACAGACTCTAACATTCCCCTGGCAAAATGCCAGGTGTTATTTTTGACTTGTTTACAGACTCTAACAGTAAATAAATTAGCATTCTGTACATGGGACTGTTTGGGTGTATGTGTGTGCATGCCTGTGTGTGTATAAAATTCTAGCCTTTGAGTTTTCTTGGGATACTCCTATCAAAGCCACACCCTATTGTCCTGTGAAGATTTCTTTTCATATTGACCTCTGTTTCAGTGTCATCAAAATGACTAAACTGTATAAATCTATGTTAAATTTATGCTAACAATGAAATTGTAGACTGTTTTTTATTAAAGGAGCCCTGAAAACCTTTTATAACCCTTAATTAAAATTCTGTCAGGAATATTATGATATTAGAATGCTTCTTGTTATTATCATAAGTTAGGGCAGTACAATGATTTTGTGATATTTTGTCCAGGCACCACTGATACCGCCAGTTAAACTTGACGAGTTCTGCTTCCTCAAATGTTGAAGTACAACACAAGAGAAGCTCAGGGCAAGCATAGGGTAGAAAGTAAGAAGTTTTTTTTAAAGAATAATAAAACAGACTTCTCCAGAGAAGAAGAAGGGGACCCAAAGGCGGAATCCCTGGGATGAGGAAGTCCTGTCCTTTTTATGCATCTAAAGTTTCCTTTGTTCTCCTTCATCTTCTTGTTTACCTTGTTCATTTCCCCCTATCCTGCACACATGACTGGAAGATGCTGGTGGGGTGGCCAAAAGGTGAACAGGTGTGCTGGAAGGGCCAAAATGGAATGCTGGGCAAGAAGGGAGCAGCAGCCAGGGCAGCATTAATTAGCCTCTCCCTGTCTGCTCAGGAGCTGCTTCATTAACAACCTTTTGGGAGGGGTAGTATAGGCAGCTATACTACCAAATAACTAAAAATAATGAAAATAAATGTTATAGTGAAAAAACTGATAAATAAAATTAATGTAAGGAACCCCAAAAAATCAAATATAAGCATTATCAGGATTACTGGTTTTCATTTTGCCTTAGGCTCCAATATGACTCTGACTCAAAGTTATTATAATATCCAAACTCTGACTAACTTAAGCTTCACTAGAAGTGTATTAGGTAAATCACAGAATTTTCAGTAACTTAGAGAACTATGCTCATAAAAATAGAAAGCAAAAATTTTAGGCAGCAAGAAAAGCACTGGTAGATCATTCTTACCACACAATTACTGCATTTTTTGACCATTGGATATATCATTAAAGAATTCTAAACTTAGCAATTGTAAAATCTCCCAACATCCTTCTAACAGTCTTTCGGATTCAAATTCTTAGAAAAATTAGTTTGTTTTTCCTTGATGTATGAGACTTCATTTACTTGATTTATTAGAATTTACTTCTTGTTAATACCACTAATGAAGGATTCTACAGAAACAAGAAGTATACTCAGGCACTGAATAGTAATAAAATTGTCTGTGTTTTCTACGTGCATTTTACCTGGAGCCTTGGAATACATCAAAGCAAAAGCCCATTGTTGTCACTGGATAAAATGTAAAGATAAAAATATAGAAAGGCAAACATTATAAGATGTGTTATAAAAGAAAGAGTAGAATTTGAACTGGTCATGTTGATTTATAAATATGGTGATATTGTCTTTTTTTTTTTTCCTATACTGAGAATAATCCTCTAGGGAAGAATGGCAATTTTAGAGACATTTTGTGATGATCACACTTGAGGGGCAGGAGCTTATAGCATCAAGTGGTTAGATAAAACAAATGTTACTAAAAATGCTGCAATGCAAGGCAGCTCTTCCACAAAGAACTGCCTAGTCCAAATTGACATGACATATGATCTGTGCCAACAATGTCAAACTTCAGAAGCCCTGGCTCATTGCATCTAATTTTCAATATTTTGGAAAAAATGAAAAACAGCATCAGTAACCACTTTTCATATTTTTCCTCAGACAATCCCCTACCGATCTCTTTCTGGCCTTAAGGGGAAAAAAATTGTATATTGTGTGCAAGGAGACACAAAATATATACTACTCAATTTGTTTCTCCTGATTGAGGTTGGGAGTTCAGAACCAACACCTCTAGTATGGGTCAGCCAAGTATTTATGTGAGAGGCCTTTCATGACCTGGTAAATGCTTCCTCATATCTTCTTGTCAGCGTTTGTGAACTCCTGGTGAAGACAGCATAAGCACCTTTTCCATCTGTAGAAAACACGTCCATATCCTATTTCTTATTCAAATAGTCAACTTTAATGGAAATAACATAATTAATTAATAATAACACATGTATCCTGAGAACAGTTAATTTCTACGTTACAGATAATATTTATTCATCATCATATTTACTAGTAAAAAATATTAAGTGTATTATTTTTAGCCAAGAAATCTTAGGATGGAGGATCCCAGAACACTAATGTGCCTAACTGGAAATATCCGTGCAATATTTTTAAATGGATAATTTCAGTCGTCCTTATAATTCTAAACTGTCTTTCCTGATTATATTAGTTTCCTATTGCTACCATAGCAAATTATCACATTTGGGTGGTTTAAACCATAAGAAATTTATCCTTTCACCATTCTGTAGACCAGAAGTCCAAAATTAAGATGTCAGCAGAACTCTACTTGCCTCTTCTACCTTCCAGTGGCTTTTAATATATCTTTTCCTGACTCATGCCAACCTTGGCACAGAAAGGGGGTTCAAGGAGAGCCATCAGTTAGTTTGGTTCGTTAGCCACAAACTGGTGAGTAGTGAGGGACAGTAAAGGGCAATAACTTTCAGAGAAAAAAATCAGACATAGGCATCAAGGAGAGGTCATAGGTCACAGGACTAGGGATAGCAGAAAACTTTATCACAGCAAGCAAGGACAAAAAAATAATCTGTTACGAATCAGCTCTAACACTGGCCGGGCAACTCTAATACTAGGCTGAGGGGCAGTGGGGGAGCTAAGTTTATAAAGCTCTCTGCTCCAGAGGTATTCAAAGTCAAATTGGTAGGAAAGTGGTTTTTATTTAAAGTCAGCTTTGGGGGAAGATGGAAAATTTCATTGTTTCAAAATTTTCATTTCCTAAAGTTCTGGAAGAAAGAGAGCTTTTAGGACAGGGAAAGGTTGAAGACAAAATGTCACAGATTTCAAACCGGTTTTCACTTCCTGGAAATGCCCCTGTTTTTAACTCCTTCATTATCTTGTCAAAGGGAGTAGGATTCCTGGGTCAGCACCTACATTTTCTAATGTTGGAGGGGAAGAGCTTCCAATTCAGTGTTTGAAAAACCACAACTCTCTAAGGTCTTCTTTAACCTCTCTGAGGTGACCCTTTCAGTCTGGAAATTCTACTCTCCATCACTCTAATTCAGTATTACCTGCTACTATGCACAACTTATTTGAAAGTCTTCCTGTGAGATTGCAAGAACTGGTAAACTGAGAATCTCTGCTGGCCACTTTGACTATATGGGTAGGTCTTTCTCCTCAGTTCCTCCAAAAGAGAGAAGAAGACTTCAACCTGGCCTGGCAGGTTCTTGACTTTTGCCACAGAAAAGAATTTCACAGGCATGTCAGATAGTAAATCACTGACAGATCTATTCAGTGAAAGAAAGTAAGAGGGCAGCATATATGGTCAAAGAAAGAAGGAGTACAAGATAGTCCAGAGTGAGTGACACACCTTGGTGTTCTCAGGTTTTTCTTTCAAAGGAAACTTGGTGAAATGTGGACATGGGGAAGTGCGCAAGAACGATATAAGTCCAGAGAACTGTTTCTTTGGCTATGGATTTCAAAGTATTAACAGTAGTTTGGTCTTCTTCCAGGAACTTCTGGTTGACATGGTGTCTCTATCTAGATGATATTTGGAATGTGTCTATATTATAAGATTCTTAAAATATATTTCCCTTTGCTTTTTCTAATCTGAGAATGCATTGTGTAGGCCAACGGTGCACTTAAGCTTTAAACAAACTTCAGTAATTTTTATAGATGAGAGAATTTATAGTAACTCTAAAATCTGTAGATTTCCCAGGGATTTGGGAGTGGCAGGCCCAGAGGCAGGAACAGATCTGTGGAATAAATATAATCATGAGGCTGTTAGATTTACAACTGGTCCCTTTTTCCTTCCCTTTTATTTCCTTTCTACCTATCTTTCTTTCTTCTATCATGCCTCACCATGATGCTAGTATCTGCTCTGTCTTCTTGTACTCTTTTCTGTGTATTTGTTCTCCGTTATGTCTCTTATAGGGATGCTTATTGGATTTAGGGTCCACTCTGATAATCAAGGATGATTTTATTTCAAGATCTTTAACTTAATTATGTTACCAAATGCTTTTTTTGTGTGTGAAAGAAATAAATATTCAAAGATTTCATACATCTTTGAAGAGTCATTTATTTCACCTAATTACATTGATCATTTAAGCTTTTGCTTTGATTTTAGGGATTAGTGTAACAGTGGTCCACTTTATGCTTTGAATATAGCCCTTGCTGCTCTATCACTGTGACTAATTTTTAAAAAGACTTTTTCTTTTTTTCCCACTTTCTCTCTCTCCTCCTTTCTAATCTCTCCCCTTCCATAATCTCAGGAGGAAAAGGATTACCTTTCTTCCCCATTCTAGGCAGAGTCATCTATTCTTCAGCACACACCCACCACAGGAAAGAAGTAATTCAGACTTTGGGGACGGTACCAGAAGATCTCACAAATCACCACCTCCCAAATTAACAAGTGAGTTACAACCCCAACGAAGAACACTTGGTCTTCTTCCAGGACATTCTGGTTCACATAGTCTCCTCTATCTAGATGATATTTGGAATGTGTCTATATTATAGGATTCTTAAAATATATTTCCTTCAAATCACCTCTTTAAAAACCTCCAATTCCTGGGCTGGTGTTGTAGCTCAGTGGCAGAGTGCTTTATCTCACATATGTGAGGCATTGGGTTTGATCCTCAGCACCACATAAAAATAAGCAAAATAAAGATAATGTGTTCATCTGTAAGTAAAAAAAAAATACATATATTTAAAAAAAAAAAAGCTCCAGTTCCCTCTGATGGGCAGAACCTCAGCCTCTGAGACATAAGTCCCTGTGCTTCTCCTTTGCTAGCAAAGCAATAAACCTTTTTCCTTTATCTCAAAATAGGGTCCTCTTACTAGATTGGCATTGGTTCCTAAAATATTCCATACATCAGTCACTTTATTTTAACATGGTTAATGTTGATGCATAATATGTCTCATAGGTCTCTACCATTAGTTGTATTGCTATATTTTTCTAATATTTAGCTGGTAAACATCTTTTACATTTGCTGTTAATATCAGCTATGTCACTCATTTACATTAGTAATATAACCCAGAGTATTAAGATCAAGATTGGATCACTCTTTTCCCAATCCTGAAATCTACTGTCTAGACATAACCACTGTGGTTTGCGGGCTATCCCATAAACATTCTCCAATATTGTGATCACTATTATTGCTAAAAGCATAAATATTTTTGAAAAAGATTCCTAGAATTTCAAGAGGAAAGAAAATAAATGCTTCCTCATAATAGACCTATGAAGCACTATGAAAGTTTATTATTTATTATAATTTACGAAAATATTTTAAGACAGGAAAAAAATAAAAGAAGACACTAAGGCAACATATTTATATGAATAAAATACAGTATATATTTGCATTTACTTCAGAAAGATCTAACTTTAATTTTGTAGCTAATAAAACATAAACAAGTCCACATACACACAATCCTTGAATTACTGCAGATTTTTCAGGTGTGAATAACATGAAAGGCTGATTTGAGGTGCACAGATAAGACAACACCTAAAAAGGCAAAAAAAAAAAAAAAAAAAGTTTGTTCTGATTTGTTAGCTTCCAAGTAGATATTTTTATATAAAAGGGTACATTTTTAAAGAACTGTGAGGGAGTTATGTGCAAAAATTCTGTTCATGTATAACAGGATTTGTGCTAATACCTCCTACACACCACTTTTTAAATGTACCCCTCTCTGTTTTATAGACTATTGTCTTGGGAGGGACTGTGACTTGAAAAGAAGTGGATATTTGTAAAACAAAATTCTTCTTACATAAAACTGGTAATTTAAAATAATAGAGCTTTAAGTAAATAAATGCAGATAAGTAAAAAAACATATCTATCCATATCTTTATGTATATTTATTTACATATAACAATATAAACTACAGGTTGCTTTGAAATAAACAAAAATCTAAAGCTAAATGAAAATTTCAGATTTGATAAAAAGTCAAAATCTTCACAGTGCAGTTTTCTGATGAAAGTTCCTATTTTTCCAAAATCTCTTAATGATATTATATTGAAATGAAATTTGATATGTAGTATATGGGAATACTGGTATAATATGTTGAACGCTAGTTTTTTGATCAAGAAAAATAAACTGTTTATATTGGTAAATACCCAAGTAATCTCTTTTTACAAAAGAATAATTACCACTCAGAACTATAGGACTTTTGTTGAAAAGCCTCTGGTCAAAAGCAAAGGACATTTGACTAGAATCCAGGGAGGCAGGAAGTAAATGAAGACACACAGGAGGAAAGAAGTGTTTGATTGTGACTGAGAGACTGGGCACACAAAGCCATGCGGATTAGCAAACCAAAGGTGCCAGCATTCCTTCTGAGCTGCAATTTCCTGAGAAAAAAATAGGCATTAACTGGATATCCTCAATTCACAATGACTACTAATTGCCAGTGATAAAAGTAAGGCTCTTGCTTTTTATCCCCAAACCTCCTACCATAGTTCTGTGAATACCATTTGTGAATTTGCTCACTCTGTTTCCTGTATGAAAAAAGGCACTCCTGGAAGTAGCATGGCTGTTTTGTGTGCTTCTATATAAAAATAGATCTAATCAAAACAAGAAACAAATGCAAGAAACAAGAAAACTTTTGTAAAGTATAAATACTTATTTACATAGTAACTTGTTGTCCACTCATTTAAAATTAAGCACCCAGGGAAAGACCATTTTGAAAAACAAATACTTTCTAATTAATTTTCTGATAAAAATGCAAATATATATGCTATAATTAGTGCTTAATAAATGTGAAAAACAAAGATATCTCACAGGCTTCATGAGATTTGAAATAGCTGAATATGGGCGAGGAATTGAATTTTTATATGGAGCTGCTCCAATTAGATTTCAAATTTTGTGTTTATCACTTGTTATTAATGTTAAACAGTGCAATTTATCTTTTGGTAAGAAATTCTGGAGCTAAGTTAAACACTATGAATAAAAATGACAAGTCTTTAATATGCATTCCAAACATTTTTGTGTTTGCTAGTGGTTAGTTGTTAAATATTTTACAATCAGGCCTTTGTAAAATTAGTGAAGTCTCTACTTTTATCTGGGGATGTGGGAGGTCAGGACACACAATCCAAAAATATGCCTCTTTGGCACAAAATTTGCTTTGAGCTATAGGTAATTAAGCAGATGAAGGAAAGCTTGAAAATTGTTTAATGCTGGCTCATCAAATATGACCAGCATAACTGCTTGATAAAACAAAGCTAAGCTAACACTTACAAGGGTAATGAAGAACACCACCTTTGGAAAGCATTGGCAGTGACTGGGTAGAAGAAAGGCAAGATCTAAATGTATCCAAAATGGAAGTTTGGTTTAAGGAGGGTTTTAGGGAAGTTTGGTTTAAGGAGCAGGTGGATCTGATTGGCTTTTGCCTGGAATCTTCAATGGGATTAGTGCAAACTACCAACGTAAGAATTTTGAAGCATTGTACTAAAATTCTTTTTTTTAATTGATTCTATTTTTATTGATTTTTAAAAAATAAATGACAGTGGAATGCATTACAACTCATATTACACATATGGAGCACAAATTTTCATCTCTGGTTGTAGATAAAGTATGTTTACACCAATTTGTGTCTTCATCCATATACTTTGGATAATGATGTCCATCACATTCGATCATCATTGCTTCTCCCCTGCCTCCTCCCTACCCCTCTCACCCTTCTGCCCTATCTAGAGTTCTTCTATTCCTCCCATGTTCCCCCTCTCTACCCCAGGATGAGTAATCTCTTACTTCAATACATCATTTGCATTACTTTAATTTTCTAAGATGACCTAGCCCAAGAAAAGGCTTAATTGTTGATTACAGGATCTTAAAGAATGCTCCATTCAATCCATTCCATCTTCAATGGAAAGTGATGCTAAGGAAGAGAGTGGAATAGCAAAGTCATGCATTTTTCAGTGTGGAGTATTGGGTATGTATTGGTGGAGAGTGGTATGGTTAGGATTCTTAGAGTCATCAACACAGGCTGCATATCTATTTACAATTATTATACAATAATTTATTGACAGAAGGCCAAGAAACAAAGTTACTAAAGGAAGAAATTAGTATGAATGAAAATCCAGAGTGTCACCTACCAAATAGCTTCACTGTATTAGATGAAAACTTCTGCCATTCTAATTTATGAAAATCAACATAGCCAGCATGAAAAATATGTAGTACATTTCTGAGGAAAGTGTAGAAGGAGATAGTTGAGGAAGTCAGGGGGAGGTTCAGGACAAGGAACATGGAGAAGGTCCTCCAATGAGGTCAACTTCCCAGATGACAATAGTGCTCAAGGACACAAGCAGGAGAGTAGAAACTTTTGTACTCTTGCACCTATGTGGGTCAAACAGACAAACTAAAATAAACTCATGGACATGGAAAACACCCATGAACAACAGAGAGGAGAGCATGGACAGGAGAGAAGAAAAGGAGGAATCCTAGAGACCATAAAAAGAACAATCCAAACGTCTCTAACAGACTCCTGGCTCTAGGTCCCTTCCCTTTATAGAAGTCTGTTGCTGTTCCTTGAAATAAATCTCTGTCAGCCTTCTATCTACCTGTTCTTCAATTTTTACCGAATGGAGACAGCAAACACAAGGCCCCTACCTTAGATGGTCTTGAGGGTAAAACCACTGACTGAAAGGTTAGTAACAGTCATGTTGAACAGCTGACTAGACCTGGAGAGTGACCACTGATTGTCCGCATTCTTGTGGCTCCCTAAGGCTTAGGAAGACCCCAGCCATGACTAGCATGGCTGAATTCCCAGACTGACTATCTTTACTCTTCTCTCCAGTAGACACAATGAGGAATTGGCCCCATTGTCAACAACAGAATCGGCAATATTTCTTTTTCTCCTTATGAAGCCAGATTTAAAGACAGGTAGTTAGGTAGCTAGGTGAATGGGTCAGATTGAGAAAATGGAACTGGATTTGGGTCAGAGAAGTTGGAAACTGCTCTTGGGAGATTGGAATACTCTGGTCTCCAGATCTCTTTGATACTACTCCTACCAAAAAGGTTGTTAAAGCAGCAACTCTAGAGCAGGCAGGGAATTACTAATCAATGCTGCCTGGGTTGCCACTCCCTTCCTGCCTAGCATTGCACCTAGGCCCTTACAGCCCACCTGCTCACCCCCTGGCCACGCCACCGACATGCCCCAGTCACTATGCAGGTTGAGGGGAAATGAACAAGACAAGGGAGAAGAATGCAGGAGATCAAGGGAAACTTTAGATTTATAAAGGGAACAGAGCTTCTTCATCCCAGGGGTTCTGCCTTTGGCTCCACTTCTTCCACCCAGGAGAAGTGTGTTTTACTCTCCTTTAATAAAGCTTCTTAATTTATACTCTATACTTGCCTCAGTGTGCTTCCCTGATGCTATACTTCAACATTTGAGGAAGCAGGACTTGGTCCAGGTAACCTGTAACCGGTAACCTGGGTTATCACTTTTGGGAATGATGTTAATTGGTTAACAGTAGATTGCTCCTAATTTGTCTTTGCTTTAAACAGAGACCTTTTCCTTTTTGTCTGGATAATTACCCATGATTAAAAGGCACTAGAATTGAGTCACTTTCTAATTTTTAAGACATTTGGGAGAATATCTATCAATTTCTTCTGTCGCTTTAAGGACCCTTAACAAGGTCAAGGACCTTAGAGAAAAAGGAGGAACTCAGTATGATCCTCATGAGACTTCTGTTAAAATTAATGTGTTGTAACTGTTGGGAACCTCCTTGTTCAGGTGATGAGGATCCCTATGGATTGAAAGGTCACACTTACATTTTAGGGGAATGAAAGGAAAGTGGGGAACCAGGAGATAGGCAAGCAAGTAATGGGAGACCAGGCAGAGATACAAACAAGAATTTATTTGTCAGAGCTGACAAATAAAGGCGCATACCTCCACAGACTTGGGGTTGGAGACTTATGGGGGAGGCTCAGGGATTAGAGCTGGGTGGGTCCTAATGTGGGCAATTAAGGTTGGGATTGGTATACACTTGGGCAGAGGAAAGAAAGCCAACAGTTCAAGGTTCGGCTGGTCTGAGGGAGTGGTGAGCCTTTCCTGGAAAGGATCTTGGGAGAGAAAATGGTGGCTGTCATTGAAGATGGCCATCCAGATGCTAAGCAAGGACCTTATATGGACAACCATTGATTCATAAACTCCAACTAAAAGGTTTTTCTAGGCAGCTGCCTCCCCTCCAGATTTTTGTTTTCTTGGTAATCCTGGATCCCTTTTTGACAGGAATATTGTGAGAATTGCATGCTTTCCAGGAATGGAGGCATCATAAATACCTGGGTTACAAGAAGAAATATCGGACCTGGTCCACAGACCAGGGGTCAGCTTGGTTAAATCCCTACTTGGCCATGCTTCCCCTTGGATAGATCTGGACTAAGCCAACTTCCTACCCAACTCCCTGAAGGGATGAGCAATTCTGGGTGGACAAAATTGTGAGATGGGGATTGGGTGACCTACATGAAGACCTTTTCCTTCTTTTTGTTCCTAGATGGGATTGGGATCAATTCCATCCAAAATCCCTCTCTTCTTTTTGCTAAATCCAAATTGAACTTCCAATTAAAAGAGAGAGAGAAAGAGAGAGAGAGAGAGAGAGAGAGAGAGAGAGAGAGAGAGAGAGAGAGAGAGAATTTGTCTTTTTTTTGTTCTGAGCCTGGCCTTGGTAGCACTGGGAAATGGAAAAAAAAAATGGCTGCTTGAGAAAACCCTAAATGACAGTAAGATTCAGCAGTTAGATCTTTTCTATAAGTGGGAGGGTAAATGGAGTGAAGTTTCTTATGTAAAATTATTCTTTCATTTAAGAGATTGATGGGGGGGGCAGTCAGTGTAGGTAATAAAAGGTTAAGTCAGATAGGGGGTGATGGGAGCTAGTTTAAAAGGAAAGGAAATGAAACGCTGATGCCTCCAGAGTCTTCCAGCTTCTCCACTTGTTGTCAAGAATACCTGCCTCCAAGGAATTGCTCATCCCTTTAGGGAGTTGTAGCAGTTGTTAATGAAGTACCTCCTGGGCAGCTCCATTCCTGCCCATTTGTGCTGACATGGACAGGCACCCCTGAAAAGCTTCTCTCCCACCTTTTGGCCCACCTTTTGGTCACTAGTCACATAGGCAAGATAAGGGAGAAGAAGGGCATGAGAGCAAAGAAAATCTAAAACCTATAGAAGGGGCAGGACACCCCCACTTCTTCAGACACCCCGTTCTGGGGCCCCTTCCCATCAGAGATGGCTATCTCTTTCCTATTCTTTAAATAAAACTTGCTTTCTACGTTTGCCACAGCATTTCTCAAGTGTTCAATCGTGACATCAGGGAAACAGGACCTACCCCTGATTCTCATCACCAGCATCAAGATCATCTGAACTAGCAAAGTAATTGCAATCTTGACAGTAACACCTGAGCAGCAATGTGCTGCTCTAAACCAGATACAAGTCCCCAGAGAAGGAAAACATATTGACAGAGGAAGAGAGATCTTTAACCAATAAACAGGAAATTCTCTCGGCTCCACCAAAGGAAAAAATAATGAGTCCTAGGACCATTCTTTCCTTATATCCTAATCTAAAAGGCCTAACACCACGTCCTCCTCATTCTCAAGAATACATATCAACAGGTTCAAGAAAAATGGAAAGAAGTCCAATGTAGAAGGCCTATGCCAGGGTTAGACTTTGGACATGTGGTAGCACATGTTCCTTTTTCACTAACTGAATTAAAGGACACAAAGGATGACTTAGGAAGCTGCATTGAGAATCCAGAACAATAACTTCAGACCTTATAACAATTATTGAACCTTTATGATTTAGCATGGAAGAACATTAGGTTACATTTGAGTCAGGATTTAACCTCACTAGAAAACACAAAATATCTTGGAGAAGGCCACTGAAATAGGAAATGATTACTATAGAGCAGGAGGAGGTAAAGTAACCATGGAGGGTAGGGGCTACATCATTCTCACAGGGAGCCAAGTAGTTCCCCTCACTGAAACAAATTAAAATTCTGACTAGAAAGATAGAGATGAGGGGGGCATATATAACTATAAATAAATAAATAAGATATATGATATATATATATATATATATATATATATATATATATATATATATATATCATGAGAAGGCTTGAGAAAGGCCCAAATTAAGCCTTTCAATTATGCTTAATTAACAAACGTGATTCAGGGTGAAGGAGAGCCACAGTGACCTTCTTGCAGAAACTCTAAGAGGCTATTACTAAACTAATATTAAGCTGAAGTCATAGAGAAAACTATCCTTAAAGACAAATTCTTGATCCAATACTCCCCAGGCATATGAAGAAAACTCCAAAAACTGGTTGTAGAAGTGGGCAAAATCTTGAACCAGTTAGTACAGCCTGCTACAAAGTCTCATAATAGGACCTAGAAAAGGATAAAAAGAAGGATAAACAACAAGGAGAATTGGAAGCAGACCTGTGGGTGGGGACACTGGGAAACTCTCCAACTTCTTATTTCTCTTGCAGAAAGGAAGGCCATTTTAAAAACGTAATGTCCCCAGTGGCACAAATCTCCCAGACTACCTACTAGACCTTGCTCACTATGTGGAGGGAACCATTGGAAGTCTAGATGTCCTTGGAACTTGTAGTGATCCAGACCATTGCCAACTACTTCCCATGACAGGTCCCAGGAGCTTTCTTCATGACTCCTATGACAGAAATACAGCTCCAAGAGCCCTGGGTGACCTTGCTCAAGTCTAGACAACAGATAAACTTCCTTCTCAACAAGGAATTTGATTCTCAGTCTTGTCCTTCTTTCCTGGACTTCATTCACAAGATAAAGTAACGACTCAGTGCGTAGCAGGAGAGATCCTTGAGCAAAATTTTACTAGACCTCTTGCTTGTTCATGGGGTGATTTCCATTTCTGTCACTCCAGTCTCATTCTGCCCTATCTTAGGGAGAGACCTATTATCTCAATTAGAGGTCAAATTACTGTTACCAACTGGGAAATATAATTGCATGCCTCTGATAGAAATGGATATAAATCCCACTGTCTGGGTCAGACTATAATATAGTGGTAAGAGCATGAACTGTGTACCCCTGTGAACATATATCTCAAGAATCCCTCATATTTCCCCCATCAAAATCAATATTCCTTAATACCAGAGGTCAAAGAGGGATTAATACCTCTTATTATTATGCTAAATTTGAAATGGCAGGGACTTTGGGTAGAATGCTCTAGCTCCTATAATAATCCTATATTGGGAGTTCCAAAGGATAGAGATTAGTTTAGGACCTTCATGTAATTAATGAAGCAGTAGTCCATTTGCATCCAGTGGTTCCAAATCCATATACTCTTCTCACCAAGATTCCCAAGGGCCCTGCTTAGTATACAGTCCTAGATTTAAAGGATGCCTTTTTCTGCATTCCTTTATATCCCAAAATGCCAACTTCTATATGACTTTGAGGATCCTTCTCATAAGGTGGGACAAGATACCTGGACAGTCCTTCTCCAGGGATTTAGAGATATATCCCATATGTTTGGACAAGCACTGACACAAGGCCTCAGGGACTGGTCATATCCTGAAACAGGATTACTTCAATATGTAGACAAGCTTATTTTGTGTGGATCTTCAGAAAGAAATAATTTCTGAGAGCACTGGTTCTCTTCTCAATTTCCTGGCCTATAGGAGGTATAAAGTCCCAAGAGAAGGCTGAATGCACCTACCCCAGGTGACCTATTTAGGGATGATACTGGAAAGTGAAATTCAAAAGCTTGACCCAGAAAGAATTAAACCTATATTTTCACATCTCCTTCCTCAGACAGGAAAACAACTTAGGGCCTTTCTGGAAACCACTGGATATTGTACAATTTGGATCCCTGGATATTCTGAGAAGGAAAGACCCTCTACAAGTGCCTTAAGGAAGCACAGGGACATCCACAAACAACTATTAATTGGATTCCAAAGGCAAAGAATGCCTTAGATACATTAAAAGCAGTTCTTACACAAGCCCCTGCTGTTGGTGTGCCCACTCAGTCAACTTTTCAATTATATGTTACAGAAAGTAAAGAACTGGACAACGTGGCCAAGGGTGGCCTGGATGCCTTAGAGCTATGGCTTCAGTAGAACTATTGCTTCCTGAGGCAAAACAAATAAACAAACAAAAACAAAACAAATAAAAACTTACTTTGGGAAGGCCCCCTGTACTTACCTTCCATGACATAGGAAAATTCTAAATTCTAAAGGCAGTCTTTGGTTAACAGACAGCCATATACTCAAATATCAGGCTCTTTTGCTAAAAGGACCTGAAATCACCTTAAAGACTTGTCAGAACCTCAATCCAACCTCTTCCCTACCAGAATTAGAGATAAACCTTTTCCATTCCTGGGAGCCAGTTTTAATGGAAACTTACACTGCCAGAATGGATTTATCCAATCATTCTATAGATAATCCCAATCTCACTCTATACACTGATGGGAGTTCATCATTTACTGATGGGATTCAGAGATCTGGGTATGCGGTAGTGACAGATTTTGAGGTTCTTGAATCAGGGCCACTTCCTACTAATACCAGTGCTCTACAGGCAGAATCAGTTGACCTCGTCTGGGCACTAGAACTTTCCAAGGATAAGAGGGCCAATATATATATATATATATATATATATATATATATATACCAATCCTAAATATGTTTTTCTTACACTTCATGCTCATGCAATATCTGGAAAGAGCAAGGACTGCTTACTACTACAGACACTTCTGTAAGCATGCCAAGGAGATTCTTCACCTCCTAGAGACAAGCTCCCTGCCTTCTCAGGTAGCAGTTATCCAAGTTCCTGGACATCAGAAGGGAAAAGACAAAATAGCTAATAGAAATAAGGCTATGGCTGTAGCAGCTAAGGCAGCTGTTTATAGGGTTCCAGAGTTGCCCCATTCCTGTGGGAAAATTCATTTCTGTCCTCTGAACACCCCCAGTACTCAACGGAAGAGGCTTAGCAGGCTGTAACCCAAGTATACCAATTAGATCATAGAGAATGGTGGGTCTCTCCTGAGAATATTCTTTACATTCCCAGGCAACCCAAAGGAAGGCTTAAAATATCTCCATCACCTCTCTGATTTAGGAAGAAACATTATTCTTAATACAGAAAATGTTTTCAGAAAAAAAGCTTAAAGGACATAGTCCAACAGAATTTCCAAAGCTATAAAATCCGCCAATGGTTACTCTCTCTAATAAATGTCCCCACCCTCCCAGACATCAAAGAATGGATTACTATATTGTAGTAGACTGGCTGTTAGAACTTATTGGTATGCCTGGTGTACCAAATTCAAAATATTTACTAGTTCTGGTGGATACATTCACTGGATAGGCGTAAGTCTTTCCTTACAGACCTGAAGAAGCTGTCCAAAGTTATGAAAATGATCTACCTCAGGAGATCATTCTTCAATTTGATCTCCAAAGTGATAATGACCTGCTTTTAAAGCAGAAATAACATAGAAACTCTCTCAAGCATTAGGGATTAAATTTCATCTTCATTGTTCATGGAGTCCTCATTTCTCAGGCAAGGTAGAAAAATCTAATGAACTTCTTAAGAGCCACTTACAAAATTGCTCCAAGAGACTAAGATCTCATGGGTTAAACTCCTGCCCTTGGCTCTGATAAGGTTTAGAAATATTCCTGGCCAACTGGGTCTAACTCCATTTGGGTCCCTGTATTATAATCATTTTTGTCTAACAATTTCCTTTTGAATTCTGAGATTGCCCATTTGATTCTACATGTAACTCATTAGGCTAAATTTTTCAAAAATTCTCAGAGATCTGACAGAGTCTCCAGTCAGGAGGCTATTAACGATGTTGTTGTTTTGTTCAGATCTTGTCTTAGTAAAGACAAGAGATCCAAATAAGGGATTACATACTCCCAACTGGGAGGGTCCCTATCTTGTAATCTTGTCCACTCCTCTAGCAGCTTGTGAAGCAAGGCAAGACTCTGGGATACATCATACCCACCTCAAGGCCTGATGACCTCCCTCTGAGACCACCATGGCCATTCCTACAGATCGCTACATCTGCAAACCTATAGAAGATCTCAAGTTTCTCTTTAAGCAAGCTAAATGATATGTTGATCTTTTTGTCTTTCCATTGTACTATCAGTGGCCCTGCTTCTTGCTCTTGGATTAATTGTAACCACTTCCTCAGATTGGAAGGGAGATTACCAAACTCTCCTAGCTATTCTCCTGGGCTTATTCTATGTTTAACTGGCAATGCTGCATATATATTATCCTCAATACTGTAATCATGTTTTACTTGATGTTATTGCTACTATTCCCTGGGAAAACAATAAAATAATCACCTTCCAAATTATAGATACTGGAGAAAATCTTAGTTCATGTTGGCTTTGTTACCAAAATCCCTTTTATGAGGATGAATATTTTGTATTTGCTCCTGTAAATCTCTCTATTAACACAGTTAATTGGACATCATTTGCTGTCCCATTACTAAGACAACGCCCTCCCCACACACACACCCTTATTGGGCACCTGGTTTCTGGGCCAAATACAACCAATTTGGCTGTTAATGCAACTCCTTATCATTGACGCAATGAATCTTATTCTCATAATCACATTTTTGCAACCAGAACAGATGCTGGACCTGTTCTAGAGGTAAACTAAAACCAGAATGGGGATTCTATAATTATAGTTATTTCTCCCAAAACTGTACTGCCACTCTAACCCACATATGTACCTGGAATCTTTTCGATCTTGCAGGACCTCCAGTTGCAAGACCTAATAACTGCAATACTATGTGGCAAAGGAATATAGGCATAGTCATATGAAGGGCAGATAAACCTAAATTTTGTAAAAAATTTACCTGACCATTCACTTATCTTTACAATTAAAAATCAGGCCTATTTGATTCAGGATACCAAACCCTTGTCCCTCAAAGCTCCACCTTCCTGAGTTTGGGTGTGGGGAAACCCTGGGGGTTCCTACACAGTCCAATTATTTTCTTACCTTGACAATGTATGGCTTCAGGGACAATGAAGCTTAGGGAAAGTTGTTCCTTCTCATCTCAGGATGTATAATTCTCCAACATAGTCTCCTGCTACCTGTAGAAAGAGAGCACTAGTTATTATTCTGGCTACTTTTATAAGGAGAATGGAATTTTAGCTCCATGGGAAGGCTTCGCTTACCATGAGGCCACACTAGCAAACCTTACAAATTAATTTGCTGACTTAGCTACTCATACTAGAGCAGCCTCAGAAAATTTTGATGGATCACTACATAGCTTAGTGGACATGGTGATGGATCATTGACTAGCCTTAGATTCTCTCTTATCAGAACAAAGGAGAATTTATGCTATGATAAATAAAACATGTGGCATTAATATTAATACCAGCATACAGGTAGAAGATGTTAACAAAATATGTATTCAAGCTACTTGGCTCTACTCTGTGAGAGGAAAAGCAGCTCACTCAGACTATTTGAATCAGATTAAAGGATGGATTCCCCCCCCACTTCATAGTTTCTGCCTCTTTGGGGACCCTTGGCAATTTTGGTGCTTGTTCTCCTTTTTGGTCCTTGAATTATCAGTTTGCTTATTTGTTTCGTTCCCTCTCATATAGAAGCAATAAAATTTCAGATGGTGTTACAAATGGAGCTCCCAGTGAACAACTGTTGAACTTCTACCATGGACCTATGGACAGACCCACTGATGTATGTCATCAGTATTAGCCTCCGGACCAGCCTGCTGCTTCCCACCTGCCCCAGACCTTCCTCAGATGGATATCCCAGTTACTCCATGACACCCTTTGACAGCCTAAAGTAGCTAGAGCGTCATCATCATCCCAATTCCCAACAGTAGTCAGGGCATCCTCTGAGATGGAGATTGAGGAAGATGTAGAAGGCCATAGGTAGCCAGAGCAAAATGGTGAGTGAGAAAGTCAGGGCTAGGTTCTGACCAAATTAGCACTGGAGACAGTCTTCCAACGATGTCAACTACTATGTCACTTAATGTCTGCTTCCTTCCTTGCTGGTATGGTTTTACTAAGGATAACATGGAATTCCAGTGGCCTTTTTGAAAAATTTGAGATCTTCCAAAAATGCTTCATATAAGATGTCCTCTTCCCATCATCTCTGTTGTTCCTCCTGCTCCTCCTCCTCTTCCCCCTCTTCCTCCTAATAACTACGTATATTGCCTTCAGTCCCTGAAATTTTTTCATATGTTCTCCCTCAAAGGCCCTATTTACTCCATTCCTCTATCCACCACTGACATACTTCTCCCTTCCAACTTCAGTTCCTCAGCTCCCTATACTAAATTAAGCTTTTATTCCTGTTCCATATGGGGCCTTCAAGGAACGCAGATCTCAAAAGCAACCATGTGGAGATGAAAAGGCTAATTATAAATAGACTGTGTTTTTGTGGTTGTTGTTGTTTTGTTTTGTTTTTATCTGTTTACTTGGGCTTTGGAGACACCTGGATGCCAAATTGTTATATATAATCTTCATTCATCACTCAACATTTAGTCTATAGCCTCCATGTGATTACATAACAGAATAGATGAAAATCTTCTCCACAAATATAGAGAGCTTTTTAGTCTTCATAATGAGCAGATAACTTTAACTCACCACATCTTCTAAAAACATAATTTGGATAAAAATATAAAGTAGAGCTAACTCTTTTATAAAACAGTGAATTTTATGTTATTGTGCTTATGTCTGACTCAGGGCTAAAGTTTTAGAATGAAAGTTTTTGGTGTCTATGTGTTTTGCATTTGTTTTATGGTTTGGATCTTAAGTATCATCCAAAGGGCCATATGCCAAAGTCACATTTGCATGACTGTGATGCTATTAGGAGACAATGGAATCTTTAGGAGGTGGGCCCTAGTGAAAGAAAGTTAGGTCATTGGGAGCATGCTTTTGTAAGGGACATTGGGACCCTGGCCCCTTCCTTTCTCTCTCTTTGTTTCATAGATACATGAACTGATCAACTTTGCTTCACCACAAGCCCTCCACCATCATGTTCTGCCTCCTTATAAGTTCAAAAACAACAGAATGAGACAACTATGGACTGAAACCTCTGAAACAATGAGCCATAATAAAACTTTCCTTCCTAAAGTTGCTAAACTTAGGTAATTTGTCACAGCAATAGAAGCTAACAATAAAAATATGTGATATTTTATAAAATTTCATAAGGGAACTCAACACTAATTGTCTTAAAGATAAATAAGTTCTTATATAAATCAAATATTCAAAAACACAAAAATTTTTAAAACTAATTCCATAATATTTCCAATATAGAAAAAAGTGCTTTTATAATAACTAATAAAACTATTTTTAAATAACATTAATACAATTTGGGTAAACCTTTGGCAATAACACTAATTTAATATTGTGGGTTTAATAAAAACAACCATGTTTTCTGAGTTATTAGCATTAAGTATGATAAAAATTTATAAAATTCATCTTTTTATTTACTGGGGTTTACTAATTAAATAAGGATCTATTATATCTACTAAATGCTTGAAATTATAAAAATTATAATATCATTTTAATAAAATTAAACTATTATCAATTTTATACCAAGTATGCAAAGAAGTGTTTTGTATTTTTAAACAAAATAAAGTAATTTTGTCCTAAAGTAAAATGACTGTTTTTTCCACAGGAGAAAGAAAAAAAATGTAGAACAAAACCTATATGTGGGGCTGGGATTGTGGCTCAGTGGTAGAGCACTTGTCTAGCACAGGTGAGACACTGGGTTCAGTCCTCAGTACCACTTAAAAATAAATAAAGTACTGTGTCCATCTACAAGTAAAACATATTCTTTTAAAGTAAATGTACATGGAAAGTTGGTGTAAAAATAGGCTTAGGTTACAAGGACAAAATTAGCTAAGACTCCATGAGTGTGTGCGTGGGGGGGAGGGATATTAATAAGTTTCTTAAAAATTACCTTTAATATCAATAATAACATGATTCTTTCAGCGCAGTGCGGCCTGTGTACTGGTCCCTGCCAAGAAACAGCACCAGAGTGAGGTAGAGCAACCCAGTAGCAGACCAAGTGGGTAGAAGCACTGAGAGCAAGTTTGGCCATCAGCCATGTAGAGCCCGCCATACAGGCACAGCTAGCTAGCGCCAAGGTGCACTGACCTGTCTTCCTTCCAAGGCTAGGCCTGTATATGGTACAGAGCCTGCTGCAGAAACCTGCTCCACGCAGTCCTAAATCTCCATCCCATGATCTCACCTTGTGCTTCCTGACCCAGCAGAAAGTAAGTGGGAAGATCTAGTATGACCAGAATGAGAATTGACCAATAGCTGTTAGTAGTTTCCAAACCCTAATTCATATAAATTTAGACCAATAGCATTGGTACTTCTTCCAAACCCCAATTAGCATAAGTTTGGACCAATCACAATGACCCAAGTACTAAATAAACCCCTAGAATGGGATTGGAGAAAACCTGCTTTCAGGACCCTCTTGCCCTGTGAGAGTTCTATTCCTGTTTCTATTCTTAAATAAATCCTTTCTCAAATACTCACTCATCCTGGTGTAGGATTTCTTTCTTCAAATTCACACAACAAGAACCCTGGAAAAAGAAATTGAGCTGCTGGGGTCAGCTGTAGCTCTAGGGGACATAGCCTGCCATTAAGATCTAGAACACTTGTGGTCTAAAGAGGACTGCAGCTCTGCAGACCCCACCTGCCAGCAGAAGCAGTGAATGGAGTTTTATCTCAAAACTTCAGTTTCAAAAATACACTTAAGTAAAACTAAAGTTTGATTTTTCTCTGTATCAAGATGACAAAATGTTCTTGGACTAGTAGATCAGTTCTCAATAAGAACTTAAAATCTTTATGCTCTTAGTAATCTACCTAGAGAACTGCTTCTTTATGTCTTATGTTGATGTTATATTATTGGCCTTAGTCCACTTTCTGCTGCTAGAATAGAATACCAAGGGTGGGGTGATTTATAGTACCTACAGACACTTATTTGGCTCAAGGTACTGGATGCTGCAAAGTACAAGGGGATGGCCTTGGCATCTGGTGAGGGCATTTGTGCTGTATCATAACATGATGGAAAGTCAAGCAAGGCATGTGAGATAGAAAGAGTGCAAAAGTGTCTGAAGTCACAGAAAACTTACTTGAAAATATTGAAGGATTTATTTTTCTCTGCTTAAAGAGAAATGTTGAAAATTAGATTCGTTCAATATACTTAATTACATAAAAACTGTTGTCAAAGAGAGATGTCAAACCATTCCTTCATTTTGTTCTCATAGGTCAAATGTTACTATTATAAATATTTCAGAAACTGTCTGAAGCTTTTAGAAATATGTTGATATCTTCAATGTCCATGATATGTCCCCATGTCACTTTATCCACTAGACAAGTCGTGCATTGTTATCAGTCACAATTCCAGTTATTTAAAAATAATGTATAGGGATCCAACATGGCGGCCGGCAAGGAAGCAGCACTTTCAGTATCTCCACATTAACCGGATCAGAAACACCCATTAAAACAGCTACATTCTACCTACTGAGGAACTTTTAGCAAAATTCCGCTGAAAGGAGACCTGCCAGGAAGTAGTAAGTTATATTAGAGGTGACAGTTGGCCCCAGACAAGTGAATCTTGGCCGGCCACGCGGGCGCAGAAGTCCAATCCCGCAGCCACCGCCCAACCGGCTCTGCAAGCGGCCCCCGGCGGCCCGGGGCAGCGAGAAGGGTCCCCGCCTGGCCCGGCAGACGGCTCCCGCCATCCTGGCTCTCCTGGCGGCCCCGCTCGCTCGGTGATCGGCCACCCCGCCCGCCCGGCTTTTAGCCACGAGGCCACTGCCTACCGGGTTCTACAAGCGGCCCCCGGCAGCCGGCGGCGGCGAGAAGGGTCCCCGCCTGGCCTGGCAAACGGCCTGTGCCCTCCTGGCTCTGCTAACGGCCCCGCCCACCTGGCAAACGGCCTCCCCCACCCGCCCTCCCTGCTCTGTTGGCGGTCCCGCCCCAGGCCAGCGCAGGCTCCGCTCTGCAGGCTGCCCCGGCAGCCCGCGCAGCAAGAAGGGTCCCAGCCTGGCCCGGCAGATGGCTCCCGCCATCCTGGCTCTGCTAACGGCCCCGCCCACCCGGCAAACGGCCCCCCCCCCCCCCCGCCCTCCCGGCTCTGTTGGCGGACCTGCCCTGGCCAGCGCAGGCTCGGCTCTGCAGGCGGCCCCTGGCAGCCGTGCAGCGAGAAGGGTCCCCGCCTGGCCCGGCAGACGGCCTGTGCCCTCCTGGCGCTGCTAACACCCTGCCCGCACAGCTAACGGCCCCCTGCCCGCCTGGCTCTGCAAACGGCCCTGCCCACCTGGCAAACGGGGGCCCCACCCTCCGGGCTCTGCTGGCGCCCCGCCCGCGGCCACCTCCCCAGGCTCTGCAGGCGGCCCCCAGCGGCCCTGCTCTTTGAGAAGGGTCCCCGCCCGGCAGACAGCCTGTGCCCTCCCAGCTCTGCTAACGGCCCCGCCCCCACTGCGAACGGCCCCGCCCAACCGGCAAATGGCTCCCACCCCTGAGACGACGTGAAGGAAATCTAACC
Source organism: Marmota monax (assembly GCF_021218885.2). Taxonomy (NCBI): domain Eukaryota; kingdom Metazoa; phylum Chordata; class Mammalia; order Rodentia; family Sciuridae; genus Marmota; species Marmota monax. The sequence continues at coordinate 163,873 of NW_026694168.1, forward strand.
AAGCCTTTATGAAATAGCGAACTGGGAACTAAAACCAGAGATTGGGTCAGACCAGAGACAAGCCAGTTCCACCCCTCCCTTCGGACACTCCAGCAAGGAGGCAGGGGCCCGCCATTGCAGAGAGGGGAAGTCACCAAAGTTCGGCCAAAGAGATTCCTTCCCAGCGGAATCTACTTTAGCAGGTGTGTGACTCCCACCCGCATCAGATACAAACAACCGGGAAACTTCAAAATCTCTCCGTGGGCGTGACTGTAAGGGCCAAAGGACTCTCAACCCCCAACTCCCAATACTGCCAGTGATGTGGGCGTGACTGTAGGGGTGGAGGGAAGCAGAGAAGACTCCCCACCCCCAACTCCCACAACCGCCAACTGAGAGGGCGTGACAGTAGGGGCGGAGGGAAACAGAGGACACTCCAGACCCCCAACTCCTCCTACTGCCAGCGGAGTGGTCGTGATTGTAGGGGCTGAGGGAAGCAGAGGGGATCCTCGACCCCCAACTCCCATTACCACCAGTGGCGACACCAATGGTCTTAGCCGCCAGACTCCGAAGGTGTGCCCACCAAAGGGGTCAGGAAAAATTAAACTATTGACTCCCAGAACACAGCTCCACAGCACTGGGGCTTAGATGAATGACAGAGAGAGTGCTCAGTCATTAGGGAAATAGAGCACCCAGAGGGGCTGAAAGTGTAACCAAATCCTTGGAGAACCTCCTCCGGTGCACAGAACCTGGCTGGCTGGCAGGAAGAAGGGGAGGAGGGGCTGTAGAAGTGAAACGGCTCTGGACCAACAGGATTGAGAGACTCCCAGGAGCCGCCTTACAGGGATTGCTGTTGACACATTGAGGGCAAATCTCAGCCCGGAGGGCACAGCTTTGCCTACGGGAAGAGAAGAAAATGGATCTCTAAGACCTAATTTTATTTCTTATTTTATTTTATCTTTTCTCTCCCTTTTTCCCTCTTTCTCTCCCCTTCCAAGTTTTATTGTTCTTTCCTTTCTCCTCTATGCTATCTAACTCCCCCTCCTTCTTACTTTTCAAGAGCACCTTCCTTTCCCTTCCCCCCAACTTTCATCCCAAGCATTACGTCCTCCATTTCATGTAACTGTCTAAATGCAAACAGGTGAATGTTTCGAGGCAGTCTATAGTGCTCCTAAATACCTAGCTACTACCAACACCCTGATCCAATTGACGGTTAGCATCCCCCTTCAGTAGAGCAATCTTCTAAAGTAGCCAAGACATACTAACACGTATACCTTCATAGCACCCAACATAAAGTCCTAAGAACAAAAAACAAATCACTATATGCATACAAAATCCAGAAGCCCTTTATAAATTGAATGAATCAGCTCTAAAGTACAATAAAACCCAACATCTATAGGCATAATCTCCCACCACAAAGGAGAAACAACAGATATAAACAAAGCCAAAACAAATGTATAGGAGAAAGCAGTTACAAAGCAGTCAAATAGAGCTGGAAAGTAACGTGAACAACATGAAAAAACCAGGGAAAAAAGGAGTACAGATAATGCAGGACAACTTAAATCTACAGGAGGACCTGGAAGCATCAGAAACATGGACAGGGAAAGAAATCAAGGCATACCTAACTCAGATGGAACGGAATTTTAGAGAAGACATGAGACAGCAAATCCAAGAATTGACAGTATATTTTGAAAACCAACTAAACAAACAAATTCAAACTGAAAAGAACGAGCTTTACCAGGAGATAGAGATCTTAAAAAAAAAACCAAACAGTGATTTTAGAAATGCAAGAAACCATAAACCAGATTAAAAATGCTAACGAGAATATTACAAATAGACTAGATCAAGTAGAAGTCAGAACATCAGATAATGAAGACAAAGTTTATCAACTTGAAAAGAATATAGTCAATACTGAAAAGATGCTTAAATCTCACGAGCAATCTATCCAAGAGATATGGGATTTCATCAAAAAACCAAATTTGAGAGTCATTGGGATAGAAGAAGGCACAGAGATTCAAGCCAAAGGAATGGACAACCTATTGAATGAAATAATCCTAGAAAACTTCCCAGAGATGAAAGATGGAATGGATTGCCAAATCCTGGAAGCCTACAGGACCCCAAACATCCAAAACTGTAATAGGCCAACTCCAAGACATATAATTATGAAGATAGCCAACATACAGAACAAGGATAGAATATTAAAAGCTACGAGGGAAAGGAGGCAGATTACATTCAGGGGTAAACCAATTAGTTTAACAGCTGATTTTTCATCACAGACTTTGAAAGCGAGAAGATCCTGGAACAATGTATTTCAAACACTGAAAAATAATGGATTCCAACCAAGAATACTGTATCCAGCAAAATTAAGCTTCAGATTTGACAATGAAATTAAAATCTTTCACGATAAACAAAAGCTAAAAGATTTCGCAGCCAGAAAACCAGCACTGCAAAGCATTTTGGGCAAAATTCTACAAGAAGAGGAATGGAAAAACAGTGCCCAAAACCAACAGCGGGAGGTATCTCAGTAAAGGGGGAGGAAAACAACCAAAAAGTAAAAACTAGCCAAACTAAAATATATAAATAAATAAACATGACTGGAAGTACAAATCATATTTCAATTGTAACCTTAAATGTTAATGGACTAAATTCACCAATTAAGAGACACAGGCTGGTAACCTGGATCAAAAAAACAAATCCAACAATATGCTGCCTTCAGGAGACTCATATGATAGGAAAAGACATACACAGGCTGAAGGTGAAAGGTTGGGAAAAATCATACCACTCACATGGCCCTCGGAAGCAAGCAGGAGTGGCCATACTCATATCGAATAAAATCAACTTCAAACCTAAGTTAATCAAAAGGGATAAAGAAGGACACTATATCCTGTTAAAAGGAACTATTCACCAACAAGACATAACAATTATCAATTTATATGCACCAAATAATGGTGCAGCAGTGTTCATAAAACAAACTCTCCTCAAGTTAAAAAGTCAAATTGACCACAACACAATAATTATGGGTGACTTCAACACACTGCTCTCGCCATTAGACAGATCCTCCAGACAAAAGCTGAATAAAGAAACTATAGAACTCAATGACACAATCAATAACCTAGACTTAACCGACATATATAGAATATATCAACCATCATCAAGTGAATACACGTTCTTCTCAGCAGCACATGGATCGTACTCAAAGATAGATCATATATTATGCCATAGGGCAACTCTTAGTAAATATAAAGGAGTGGAGATAATACCATGCACCATATCTGATCATAATGGAATGAAACTGGAAATCAATGAAAAAAGAAGGAAGGAAAAATCCTGCATCACATGGAAAATAAACAATATGTTACTGAATGATCAATGGGTTACAGAAGACATAAAGGAGGAAATCAAAAAATTCTTAGAGATAAACGACAATTCAGACACAACATACCGGAATCTATGGGACACAATGAAAGCAGTTTTAAGAGGGAAATTCATTTCCTGGAGTTCATTCCTCAAAAAAAGAAAAAACCAACAAATAAACGAACTCACACTACATCTCAAAACCCTAGAAAAGGAAGAGCAAAACAACAGCAAATATAGCAGAAGACAAGAAATAATTAAAATCAGAGCGGAAATCAACGAAATTGAAACAAAAAAAACCATTGAAAAAATTGATAAAACTAAAAGTTGGTTCTTTGAAAAAATAAATAAGATCGACAGACCCTTAGCCATGCTAACGAAGAGAAGAAGAGAGAAAACTCAAATCACTAACATACAAGATGAAAAAGGGAATATCACAACAGACACTACAGAAATACAGAAGATAATTAGAAAGTATTTTGAAACACTATATTCTAATAAAATAGAAGACAGTGAAGACATTGATAAATTTCTTAAGTCATATGAGCTGCCCAGATTGAGTCAGGAAGATACACACAATTTAAACAGACCAATAACAAAGGAAGAAATAGAAGAAGCCATCAAAAGACTACCAACCAAAAAAAGCCCTGGACCAGATGGGTATACAGCGGAGTTTTACAAAACCTTCAAAGAAGAATTAATACCAATACTTTTCAAGCTATTTCAAGAAATAGAAAAAGAAGGAGCTCTTCCAAATTCATTCTATGAGGCCAACATCACCCTGATCCCAAAACCAGACAAAGACACTTCAAAGAAAGAAAACTACAGACCAATATCTCTAATGAACATAGATGCAAAAATTCTCAATAAAATCCTGGCAAATCGAATACAAAAGCATATCAAAAAAATTGTGCACCATGATCAAGTAGGATTCATCCCTGGGATGCAAGGTTGGTTCAATATATGGAAATCAATAAATATTATTCACCACATCAATAGACTTAAAGATAAGAACCATATGATCATCTCGATAGATGCAGAAAAAGCATTCGACAAAGTACAGCATCCTTTTATGTTCAAAACACTAGAAAAACTGGGGATAACAGGAACTTACCTCAACATTGTAAAAGCTATATATGCTAAGCCTCAGGCAAGCATCATTCTAAATGGAGAAAAACTGAAGGCATTCCCGCTAAAAACTGGAACAAGACAGGGATGCCCTCTCTCACCACTTCTATTTAATTTAGTCCTTGAAATACTAGCCCGAGCAATTAGACAGACAAAAGAAATTAAAGGCATAAAAATAGGAAAAGAAGAACTTAAAATATCACTATTTGCGGACGATATGATCCTATACTTAGAAGACCCAAAAGGGTCTACAAAGAAACTACTAGAACTGATAAATGAATTCAGCAAAGTGGCAGGATATAAAATCAACACTCATAAATCAAAGGCATTCCTGTATATCAGTAACAAAACTTCTGAAATGGAAATGAGGAAAACCACCCCATTCACAATATCCTCAAAAAAAATAAAATACTTGGGAATCAACCTAACAAAACAGGTGAAAGATTTATACAATGAAAAATACAGAACCCTAAAGAGAGAGATAGAAGAAGATCTTAGAAGATGGAAAAATGTACCCTGTTCATGGATAGGCAGAACCAACATCATCAAAATGGCGATATTACCCAAAGTTCTCTACAGGTTCAACGCAATGCCAATCAAAATCCCAACGGCATTTCTGGTAGAAATAGATAAAGCTATCATGAAATTCATATGGAAAAACAAAAGACCCAGAATAGCAAAAGCAATTCTAAGCAGGAAGTGTGAATCGGGAGGTATAGCGATACCAGATTTCAAAGTGTACTACAGAGCAATAGTAACAAAAACAGCATGGTACTGGTACCAAAACAGGCAGGTGGATCAATGGTATAGAATAGAGGACACAGAGACCAATCCACAAAATTACAACTTTCTTATATTTGATAAAGGCGCTAAAAGCATGCAATGGAGAAAGAATAGCATCTTCAACAAATGGTGCTGGGAAAACTGGAAATCCATATGCAACAAAATGAAGCTGAACCCCTTTCTCTCGCCATGCACAAAAATAAATTCAAAATGGATCAAGGAGCTAGATATCAAATCAGAGACTCTGCACCTGATAGAAGAAAAAGTTGGCTTCAATCTACACATTGTGGGGTCGGGCTCCAAATTCCTTAATAGGACGCCCATAGCACAAAAGTTAATAACTAGAATCAACAAATGGGACTTACTCAAACTAAAAAGTTTTTTCTCAGCAAGAGAAACAATAAGAGAGATAAATAGGGAACCTACATCCTGGGAACAAATCTTTACTCCTCACACTTCAGATAGAGCCCTAATATCCAGAATATACAAAGAACTCAAAAAATTAAACAACAACATAACAAACAACCCTATCAACAAATGGGCCAAGGACCTGAACAGACACTTCTCAGAGGAGGACATACAATCTATCAATAAGTACATGAAAAAATGCTCACCATCTCTAGTAGTCAGAGAAATGCAAATCAAAACCACCCTAAGATACCATCTCACTCCAGTAAGATTGGCAGCCATTATGAAGTCAAGCAACAGTAAGTGCTGGCGAGGATGTGGGGAAAAGGGTACACTTGTACATTGCTGGTGGAACTGCAAACTGGTGCGGCCAATATGGAATGCAGTATGGAGATTCCTAGGAAAGCTGGGAATGGAACCACCATTTGACCCAGCTATCGCCCTTCTTGGTCTATTCCCTGAGGACCTTAAAAGAGCATACTATAGGGATACTGCCACATCAATGATCATGGCAGCACAATTCACAATAGCTAGACTTTGAATCAACCCAGATGCCCTTCAGTAGATGAATGGATTAAAAAACTGTGGCATTTATACACAATGGAGTATTATGCAGCACTAAAAAATGACAAAATCATGGATTTTGCAGGGAAATGGATGGCATTAGAGCAGATTATGCTAAGTGAAGCTAGCCAATCCTTAAAAAACAAATGCCAAATGTCTTCTTTGATATAAAGAGAGCAACTAAGATCAGAACAGGGAAGAAGAGCATGAGGAAAAGATTAACATTAAACAGAGACGAGTGGGGGGAGAGAAAGGGAGAGAGAAGGGAAACTATGGAAATGGAAGGAGACCCTCATTGTTACACAAAATTACATATAAGAGTTTGTGAGGGGAAAGGGGAAAAAAAAAAAACAAGGGAGAGAATTAAACAACAGCAGATGGGGTAGAGAGGGAAGATGAGAGGGAAGGGGAGGGGGGATAGTAGGGGATAGGAAAGGTAGCAGAATACAACAGTCACTAATATGGTATTATGTAAAAATGTGGATCTGTAACCGATGTGATTCTGCAACTTGTATTTGGGGTAAAAAATGGGAGTTCATAACCCACTTGAATCAAATGTATGGAAGATGATATGTCATGAGCTGTGTAATGTTTTGAACAACCAATAAAATAAATAAATAAATAAATGAAAATAAATAAATAAAATGCATACGCCTGCTTGAAGCAAAAAAAAAAAAATTAAAAAAATAAAAAATAAAAATAATGTATACCAAACAACCAAATTCTCTTTTTGTTTGCATTATTTCTATACTGAACTCTCACCAAATCTTTAATCATGGCCATTTTAAGTTTTGGCATCTACAGATAGATTTTGTTTTGTCTTGTTTTACACACATGCTTCCCTGAAAGCTTTTACAATTTCATATTGGCCAGAGTGATCCAAAAAATGACACTTTCTCAGAGACCCATATAAAAGGCTGTGCCAGGCACACTAGAGCATAGGCTTCTGATGAAACCACTGGACTGTATTGTTATTTTTCAAAACTCTAGTTTTCTCTAGTGGAGAAACTGATAGTCCCTTGAAACTGATAATCCAAGATTCACCAACATAAGAATTAATTACATAGGAATGAATTCACTTATGAAAGATGATTATGGCTTTTATTTGGCATATAACAGAGATTTTGTTCTGTTTTATGGATATGAATAGTTCCATTCTCTTTGCTGTTAAGCCATTCATAATTTACAACAATTCAATAGATTATTCTTTTTAAATAGAAATGAAATATTTACTTTTTGAATAGAAAAAGTACCTTAATTTTTACTAATCTCTAACCAAAATTTAGTATTCCTTCAATTATGAATGTAGGAAATAGGCAACACCTATAATTTTGGTGCAAACAGAATTTACTTATTTTTATTAAGCTGCATTCATTATTAATATCAAATAGTATTCATGCTTATTAGCACTTTTCACAGCTTTATAGTTTGGCTTTTTTGTTAAAGGTTAATATTTTTTGATTAGCACATGATAATTGTACATTTTTATGGTATACAGTAAGATTATTTCAATATACATATCTATATATTATGCAATACAAAATAGCTTATTGTGAGCTAGGGTCGTGTTTCCTTGGGAGTCTCTAGGGAAGAAACTTCTTTTTAGCTTCCAGTGATCCTTTCTTACCAGTCTTATTCCACATTATACTCGAAAGTGGTCTGGAGGTGTCTTATCACTATAAACCTATGTAATTAAAAAAAAAAAAAAAGCTAAGCAAAGATGCTGACTACCATGCACTTCAGGAACGGGTTGCTGAAGAAGGTGATTGGGCTACAAGAATATACCATTTAACTAGTCCCACACACTGCTTGTTTTTCAAGAATCAGTGCAGATATGATCACTGCAGGGTTGGAAAATCTGTACATGATACTGAAACACACACACAGAGAAAGAGAGAGAGAGAGATGCAACAGAGAACCAAGAAGGGGAAACACTCTTATTTCTACAATGTCTCTTCTGAGCTCTCTGTGAAGAAGGTTTAACATTATGCAAACTAAAAAATGAAAAGTCATCAAAGGGAACACCTGAATTTTCTCAGAGCAGGCAATGAAATTGAAACAGAAAAGCACTATATATAATAATTGCAAAAGAGGGCAATTGTTTTTAATGATTTGATGTCACTTATCTTAAGAAATAAGTTGAATTACAAAGTTATGTACTTAGCCCTAAAGTTTTTTGTTGTTGTTGCTTTATATTTTAATTTACTGCAATCTTTCAATAGCAGCATGATGAAATATAGTAGAAAGTACTAGAACTAGCAAAATTCTCTCAACCTTTATCTTGTTCTTTCTTTCTTCTTCTCTCTTTTTCTTCTTTAACAATAAGTGAGCAAAATGTGCATAGTATTCACCTTAGTAATCCATTTTTATTCTTCTTTTGTCTTCTATTACAATAATAGGATATTTATCCCTTATTTGTATAGCATATTTGATGCCATCAGGATTAAAATTCTAAAATAATAAAGCAATTGTACAATTAAAAAAAATACTGTGAAGATTGTATGACCTGAATTTGATAAATATATGCCATATAAAATTTAGAGATTATTTAAAGTAAAAATATGATTTTAAATAACTGTACCCCATAATCTATTCACCAGTTCTGTGGAAAATCAGACTTACAAATCTGCTGAAAAATTAGTAAATTAAGAAAGGGGCATGCAATACATTTTGTCTATCTAGTTTTAGTATTTTTATTCCTTTCTATAGGTTGGATTTTTTTCCTATAGTGATTTTTATACATCATAAGTATATTTAAATAAAAAAAACTCAGATAACATCTTGGTGCACTATAAATTCAACCAATTCCTCATTAAAACAAGAAATCTGAATTCAGAAAATGAGCATTAAAGATACTAAAAATGATTTTGTTCGTCCACAGATTCCATCTGTTAAGATAAATATATATATATATATATATATATATATATATATATATATATAAACAATAGAATCACAAGGAGCTATTTATATAACTTAATATAATATTTCTGTCTATAGCTAAGAAGGTAAAGCCCAGGGAAATATTTTCTAGAAGGAAAAAAAAATATTGACATTTGGAAAGAAGAATTGAGCACATCTATTTGTCTCTGCTTCTTGTAATATTCAACCAAAATTTTTTAAAAGATGAATTTTCCCAAAAAATCATACCTCTTGTTAGCTTAACATCATACCATTTTATTTTGAATCACATGAAGGTCAATACAGATGTTCCTAGTGTGAGGGGGCAGTTTTCATGTGTACTTATGTCCTGTTACCCGATCATCCTTTAATATCTGAAGTCATTAGAATCATCTTATGTCTCTAAAAGATAGGAGCAGAAAACACCTCAAAGTTCTATATAATAATAATAAATTATAAAAAGAGTAAAACTAAGGCCCAAATTGGTAGAAGAGATGAGGTGGTTCAGAACTGAAAGTCAGGAAATTAAGAATAAAAAAAAAATACAAAAATCAATGTAACATAGAGTTGGTTCTTTGAAAAAGTAAACAAGTTTGTTAAACCCTTAGCCAAACTAAGCAAAGAGAGAGGCAACCCAAATAAACAAATTAGGGTTGAAAATGGAGATCTCATCACAGACAATTCTGAAATCCAGAGGATCATTAGAAAATATTTTGAAAATTTACATTTTAATAAACTAGAAAATCTAAAAGATATTGACAAATTTCTAAACACATATGACATACCCAAATTAAACCATGAGGATATAGAAAACCTAAAAGACCAATGTCAAGCAATCAAGCAATGGGCTTGACAAAGCAATTAAAAGCCTTCCAACAAGGATAACCCAGGACTAGACAAATTCTCATCTGAGTTCTATCAGCCCTTTAAATAAGAAATTCCAATCCTCCTCAAATAATTCTATGAAAGAGAAAGTGTAGGGACACTGTCAAATTCATTCTATGAAGCCAGTATGCCCCTCATACCAAAACCAGACAAAGACACATCAAGGAAAGAAAACCTCAAACCAATATTCTTGATGAACATAGATTCAAAAATCCTCAATAAAATATTGGCAAACCACATATAAAAACACATTAATAAGTTATTACTTTATGAAACTCATGGGTTTCATGCCAGAGATGTAATGTTGATTCAACATATGCAAATCAATAAATATAATTCAACACATAAGTAGAGTTAAGGACCAGAATCACATGGTTATCTCAATAAATTAAGAAAATGCCTTAAAAAAATCCAGCACCCATTCATAATAAAAACACTGATGAAACTGAGGACAGAAGGATCAACATAATAAAGTGGATCAACATAATAAAGTGTCTATACAACAAAACAAAAGCCAACATCTTACTGAATGGAGAAAAACTGAAATCATTACCTAAAGTCAAACAAGACAAAGTGGTACACCCTTACCACTCCTATTAAATATAGTTCTTGAAATGCTAGCCAAAACTATCAGGCAAGATAAGAAAATTAGAGATATGAATAGGAAAATCTGAATTCAAATTATCTGTTTGCTGATGTCATAATCCTATATTTATGATCTTACCCCCCCAAAAACCCCTCTAATAGAAGACTTCTAGAGCTGATAAACAAGTTCATCAAAGAAGCATAATACAAGATCAACATAAATAAATCAATTGCTTTCCTATACACCAGTAATGAATATGTTGAGAAAGAAATCAGGGAAACTATTCCATTGACAATAACTTCAATAATTAAAATAGAATACTTGGAAATAAATCTAATCAAAGAGGTGGAAGACAGTAAAAACTGTAGAACAATTAAGAAAAAATGAAAGAAGACCTTAGAGGATAGAAAGACTTCCCATGTTCTTGGATAGGCAGAATTAATATTGTCAAAATGATTATACTACCCAAATCATTTTACAGATTCTGGGTAATTCCCATCAAAATATTAATCACATTATTTACAAAACTAGAAAAAAATAGGTTATTAAAAATTTATTAGAAAGAACGAGAGGCCCAGATTAGCCAAAGTAATCCTGAGCAAGAAGAATGTTGTGACATCAAAAGACCTGAACTCAGATTTTACTGCAGAAATAAAAACAGCATGATATTAGCATCAAAACAAACATAAAGACCACTAAAACAAATCCACATAGATTTAATTATCATATACTAAGCATAGTTTGCAAAATATACATTGGGTGTTAAAAACATACATTTTTAACAAACATTACTGGGAAAATTAGATATTCAAATGTAGGGAATGAAACTAGATAGCTATCTTTCATCCTGTACAAAAGGCAACTCGAAGTGGATGAAAGAACTAGGAATTAAACCAGAAACTTTGCAATTGGCTAGAAGAAAATGTAGGATCAACCCTCCAACATATTAGAACAAGTACTGACTTAATGGTTAACAAGATCCTTAAACCTCAAGAAACAAAACAAGAATCAATAAGAAAAACAAAAAGCTTCTGCACAGCAAAGAAAACAATGTGAAGAGAGAGGCTGCATAATGGGAGATATTTGTCAACTGCTCTTCCAACATGGGATTAACACCCAGAATATATAAAGAACTCAAAAAACTTAACACCAAAAACAAAAACAAAACAGAACAACAAGAACAAATAATTCAGTCAATAAATGGAAGAAATAATTAAACTAATACTTCTCAAAAGAAGTACACATGGCTGACAAATATATGAAAAAAATATTCCACATCTTTATCAATCAAGGAAATGCAATTCAAAATACATTGAGCTTTTATCTCACTCCAGTTATAATTGCAATCGTTAAGGATACAAATAACAATAAATGAGGATGTGAGTGAAAAGGTACATTCATGCATTGTTGGTAGGACTTCACATTAGTGCAACCACTTTGGAAAGCAGAATGGAGATTCCTCAATAAAACTAGGAATGGAACCACTGTATGATCCAGGTATCCTTGATATTTATCAAAAACAAACAAACAACAAAACAACAACAAATTAAAATCACCACACTATAGTTGTACAGCCACTTCAATGTTTATAGCAGCACAATTCACAATAACCAAATTATGGAATTAGCCCATATGTCCATCATTCCATGAATGAATTAAGAAAATGTGATATATACACACACATACACAATGGAATTTTACTCAGCCATAAAGGAGAATGAACTTATGGTATTTGCCAATAAATGGATGGAAATGAAGAACACCATACTAAATAAAATAAGCCAAACTCAGAAAGTCAAGGGTCAAATGTTTTCTCTCAGATGTGAAAAGTAGAACAAAATAAGGGGGGAAAGGGTGAAGGGAATCCCATGAAAATATAAAGGAAATATGTGGAGTAGAAGAAGATATAGAGGGGGAGAGAAGAGAGAAGGGAAAAGGGAGGAAATAAGAATATATCACTGTAAATTTCACCTTCAGGTATATCTATTAAGCACCAATTTAAAAAAAAAAATCTATAAATGAATAGAAGGAAGACAAGTAGAGTAGAAGAAGGGGAGGAGGAAAGAGAAGATGTATGATTATGTCAAAATGGACCCCAACATTATGTATAACTATTACATAATAAAAATACAAATAACATTTTAAAAAATGATAAAAAAAGAACACGAAAGCCAAAGATGTAGAATTATATGATATGAACAAGGCTCAAAAACATTCCTGATAAGGTATTCAATCCTTAATTATTAATCCTGAGATAAATTTGAATATTTACATAAAAATTATTAAAAATGTTTTCCTATAGATCTAGCAGTTTTTCTACATGGAATCAATTTACAGGACAAATACAGAATATCTTCTTAGAGAAAATCATCACATCCCTAATAAAAAATTAACTCAGTATTTAAATTGTCTAAGGATTTCTACATGACAGACAGTATTAAATATTAGTATTTGGAAATAAAAGATCCAACTAAGATTAGAAAGAAGTTATACTTTTGTACACCAGTTGTATGAGTACCATATAACACAATTTTAACAAAAAATAATTGGTATTTATTAAATAATATGTACCTAAAATTTATCTTAATCAACTCTGTCTTTTTTGTGAAAATATAGGATTGGGAGAAAGTTTTCTTGATATTTAGATAATTTTCATTAAAATATAAGTCCTAACAACAATTATAGAATTCGAGGAAAGCATCTCTTTTAAATGTCAAAACAATCTGTTCCAGTTTGAAAAAAATGATTTTTCACAGTTCTTATTTCCATATGATTGAGAAATAATATATTTGATTTCTATTTTGGTGACAGAAGAAAATAGATCATGACACAATAATTTGAAATTAAATCTGAAAATTTATCACTAGAAACTTGATCTTAATCAGAATTATTGTTGCTGGGTGAGATAGAGCATGTCAGTAATCCCAGCGGCTCAGGAAGCTGAGGCAGGAGGATCATGAGTTCAAAGTCAGCCTCAGCAAAAGTGAGGTGCTAAGCAACTCAGTGAGACCCCAACTCTAAATAAGATTCAAAAATTGGGCTGGAAATATGCTAAGTGCTCATGCGCCCCTGAGTTCAATCCCGGGTAAGCCCCCTCCTCAAAAAGAATTATTGTTGTTATTTTTTTTTCTCCAAGTTTTCTACTTGTTTCAGGGACTAAACTGTTTTACTGAGTAAAAACTCCTTTTATCATTAGGATTAAGTCTCAATCTTTTTAATATTGAGCTAAGTTTAAGTAATAGTATTTTTCTCGTTAATAATTTGGATCTTAGTTCTATTTTAATGCAGAAGATGATTAAAAAAACTAGTTGGAAAAATCTGTCTGGTTCTTTTGCTTTATCATATATAGTTCAACTCTCCCTGTAGTTACAAAAATTGAAAACAATATGCTTAGTTATTAAGCATTGAAATGAAATAGCACTTTTATTATCTTGGTTTATTTCCGAGACTTAGTTTGAAAAGAATAAAGAGAATTCTCTATTCCCTTAGTCCATCTAAAGGGAATCCCCTTGTGTCCAAACCAAATGGCACTAGATGAAATCATGCAGAGAAAGTAGATGGATCATGGCTGAGTCAGCAGACTCCTTCCATTGCTAAAGAATGCGGTTCTGGTCCTCTGCCTCCCAACTTCTGACTTTAATTCCGGAACTCAGGGCACTGAATCCATCTCCTGCAGTTTTAAAGACAAGAGACCATGTATATAATTGATAACTGACAACAAACAGGTCTCACAAACAGGGCTATGGACCAAGAGGAACTCCTGAGTTTCAGTCCCCAGGCTGAAACTTTTATATATTGCAATGTTTATTGCAATAAGATGCTTCTGCCTGTCCATGAGAGTCAGAACCCCAACTTATTTAGGATTCTGACATTCACAGCTAAAATTTAATCTTTAAACTATGAGACAAGAAATCACAAGACAGAGGGATAAAAGTTCTTTTGAGTTTTTCAGTGAGAGCTGAGTTATATTCAGAAAATGATTATAAGTTAAATATAGTATCAAAAAAACTTACAAGCTTTACTTACATATAATAAATTTAAAACTAACAAATTTAAAATAAACAAATAGTAAAATGGAAAGATGAACAAATCATGAGTTTAGAAAATTTTGTAGTCATCTCAATTAATTGCAAAAGAGTAATATAGAAATCAAAGCATACAGAATTTCAACAAATAAGAATGGTTTTAATGAATAATATGGTTTTAATAGCTTAGAATCTGAGACTACAATATCTGTGCTTAGTACTTTTAAAAATGTATAAATACACTCAAAGTTATAACATTTCCAATTCAAAAAAAAATTGAAAACATGTAACATGAAAATGACTCAAAAAATAAGCAGTGTGTTAACATCTTTCATATGTGAATACATATAAACTATTCTTCTAGTAAAGAATGCTAGTTAGTATTGCTGATATATTTTAAAAGTTAAGTCAATGCATAGAAATGACTGTAAAAAATTGCCTCTACTTTTTTCAGAGGACTTCATTTTATTGCTCTGTTCTAAGATGAAGATTATCTATAATGTTCTGATATTCTAGAATGCATTTATTACTTCCCAAATATACAATGTTGATATTTTTTAGAAGTGAAGACATAGGGAAATATTATAGAGAAATTGAAAAAAAAATTGTTTAGTCAATGCAAACCAAACCCCATTATGGAACTTGACATATATTAAATATTTTCTTAATAAAACTACCATTCATCTTAACTTTCTTCTATAATTTAATTTCAGGGCTATGTACATACACTGGACTTGCTTTCTATTCCCCTGCTGTCCCTACAAAGGAAATCCAACAACAACAACAAAATACAGAAAAATAAAGAGAAACTGGAATGAAATACAGGAACAATGATCTTTAACAGAGCAGTCAACACATGGAAATATTCAGGTGTACAAAATGCAAAAATGCAGATGTGAATGTTTCTGGAGCTTTGCTGACCACACAAGGGACTGACTATAACATGGTTACTAGATAACAGCCGTAGCCTTTACAGACATTGATGCAATGTCAGAGTGTATTATTTGCAGAACTGAGGTCAAATCTTAAACAGTTGCAAAAACATCAACAGAGATGGAAAGCTTGGACAAGATGTTCTTAAATAGTCCTGATTGGATTGAGCCAACAATGTCCTTTTTCTTTTCTTTTTTTTTTTTTCTTTTAATACCCACCTTCTATTATTTAACAGAGGACTGAATGCAAAAAGGGAACTCGGGGACAAAAAAAAGTCTTCATTACATGAGTGCCCTTTTGCAAGTGCTAATGTGCAAATGGAAAAAGCGTCTTCATAACACTAAAAGAGACTGGACCAATTATGAAATCAACTCCTTCCCAAGCAATTGTGCTTCCATTTAACATGGATTACCTTTACTTTTTAATTAATTTTATCAGAGAATTGTAGGAATATGAAAGGCAAGGAATGTACCAAGGGTGGGGAGAGTGAAATAGCTGCATAACTCCCCAGTGAAATTGCACATCACTGAAGAACGTTTTGGTATATCTTGTAATTTTCTCATGCACTCTCAGAGAACAAATTATATCACACATAGAGATTTTTATACATAAAGGTATGGTGATGAGACCAGCTAAATATTGAAGTAGAATTAATTAATATAAAGGTGGATACCTTTTAAAATGAAGGTGGTTTGGCTATCAAAAAGTCAAGGGAATTAATTCATATAAAGTTGAAATAGTTTTGCAATATTGATCAACTTGACATCCAGCTACAACTATTATAAAAAAGTAAAATATACTGCTTTTTCATTATACTGTCATAAATTTTGTAAAAGAAATACAAGTACCCCAAAATATTTTAAAATTCACATTGGGCTAACGTTATATTTTGACTGTATTTTTACTAAACATAAATGTGTTAAGTTATCATTTTTGGTGTTTTTAAGTATATGGCCCCAACAATTTTATATTTTTTTCTACCTGTGTAGTTTCCCATCTTTTGTTGTTGTTGTTTATTGTTTCAGCACTTTGTTCTTTTACATCACTTTGGATATAAAATTTAAACATTTATTCTGATATCAATTATAGAATAATAAGAAACCTCCCATATTTTTTTCTTTTAAAAAAATTTTACTAAGTGAAGAACTAATGACAATTGATATAGTTTTGTTCATGTTTACTTGGAATGGGAGCATGGGATAATTATTTTTACGTACTTGTCTTCTTGGAATTCTTTTTGTATTCTTTTTTTCTTAACAGGTATCATCTGGCAGCTTGTTAGATATGCAGAATATCAGGAGCCACTAAGAGCTGGACACTCAGATCCTGCATTTTGACAATGTTCCTGAATGATTAGAGTGTCCACTCAGATTTGAAACTATAGAACAAAACCGTTCTCCACCTGGTTTGCACACAGGAAAATGAGAATCCTTGTTATTAGCTGGCATCAGTGATTTTTACAAGCTCCACCAGTGATTCTAATGTCCATCTAGGATGCAAACCTGCTTACAAACTCCACAAGGGCAAGACCATGTCTTAGTTAATTTTATGTTTTCTCAAGGACCCAACAAAATGTCTTGACAAAATTAATGGGTCTTTGACAGACTCAGAATGGCATTACCTAGGCTCCTAAGGTATGGTTTGCTATAACATGAATTACAAGTGGTTAAATGAATTTTGGGATTTCAATTCTAAAATGCCTTCCTCAGTTATGTTCTAAGGCAGATGCTGTAATGGAAACATAAACCCCAGTGACCATGAATAACACACACTGACCTTGAGTTAAAACTGACAGTGGCCTTTTCTTTATGAAAATAATAGCTTTTGTCACTCACCTTATGAGGTGAAATCAAACAAATAAACAACCAAGAGCTCTGCAAATATAAAATGCTTTTTATGTAAGAACAAAACTACCACCACCTAATCAATATTGTTCCACAGAACACAGTGTATCTAATCACAGAAAGCAGAAACTAAAATCTACAGAATTATATATTTATAAGGACTCAAAACTAGGCTATCTTTGTCCTTAGTTCCTATGTGTTCCATATTCTTTTGAATACATTCAACTTTACACAATAAAAATCACATGTGGTTCTTTGCTCCTTTTCTTTGCAACCTTTTTGACTAAGGTAAATAAAATATCATTTTTAAAGTAAGTGGTCATAAAACATTGATATTTTAGATTTTCTAAAAGTTGCTTTTGAAAAATGTATTGATTTTAATTTAGTTAAGTATTCTTGGGAGAAAATGTTCAGGATACATACAGTGAGGTCTTGATTGTCACTGGGCTGTGTAACATACAAATTAATTCATATCACTTTCACATTACACAGCTACTTGTTTCTTCCTAAGTATATATCTATGTAGATATCATGAACTTATTCCAAACTATTTGTAAAAATATCTTCTGCAATTATTCCCACAACTTCCTCCTACCTAAAAATTTGGAAAATAGCAAATATATTAATACCTAGATCTGCCACACTGATATGATTTGTGTTTTGTAATCATAAAGTATTGTATCTAGTCAACTGAATTTTAAGCAGCTGAATGCTAGTCAAAAATTTTTATACCACTTAAGAATAAGTTCACAATGACAGAATATATTTCCTTTGTGAGTCCAAACACTGTAAGTAAGGGTAGGCTTTTAGTTGCTCTCAGTCTGGGCTTGAATCTCTAAAGAAAAAAGCACTTACTAAAACTATTATCTGAGTCACTTAAGATATATGGCCCTGACGGCCGGTACTTTCTTCATTTTTCACTTCAAATATGAAAAAATAAAAGCTACTCCTCTCCAAGAAATCTGGGAATGTTTCCTAAAGTGGGAAAAGCTGAAAGAAAGAAAATCAATGATCTCTCAATTTTCGTCAGAAAAGCATCATTTTTTCTATTCTGATTTTAAAATGTTGCTTCCACAATAGTCACTAAAAATAAGCATTTTTTTCTCATATTGTTACTTTCATAAAGGAATCCTCAAGTTTAATGGAAATCAGATAATAAACACTATTTCATTTGTGTTTCTTTTCAGATAAACACCTTCCTAGTGGTTTATGGAAGAAAACTGATTTTTCCACCAATGAGACCCAAAACGCCTTAAACAAAATGGATATTTATGAATAAACCTCTTAAGGGTATAGATTTATCATTTCACTTTGTTTCTTTGAGAAGCTCAGGAGAGTAGTGTGATTTACTAGGTAGGGAGTAATTTATTTATTGCTGGCAGCTAGGTCCTGAACAAGGAGCCAGCACAAATAAAAATGTGGAATGGTACTAAATAAAGATTATCACAATTTTTTTGTATGTGTGAGAGAGTCAACTGGTCAAAAACTGATTGGAATTAATGTTTTATATCAGATTATAAGACCAGGGACATTAAGTCTTCAGATTATTCCTAAAAATTTTTATATAATTTGAGTTTGAAAGAAGAAAAAGAAAATGTATCATGAGATTACTTGGGTCTAAGGCTGGGGTGGTTATCAGGAGATAAATGACTCTGATGAAAAACTGAAAAATATCAAGAACATCAACATAATTAGAGCCCAATGCAGGCTGATCTTAAAATAAAGCCTAAGTGAAGACAGCTAGGAGCACCAAACAAGGATTACACCATTATCTTCCACTGCCTAGGCCAAATTTAGGCAAAACCTAAAACAATGCACTATTGTTATAAAAATCTTAAATAAAACTCATCTCTTGCATACCAAAGTCAAGGCTTGCTTCCAGGGTGTTTTCTCTGCATGAATACTTCACTAAAAATATCTGTTATGCATAGGCCTGAGGGAAAGAAATACTCTACGGAAAATAAATGACACTAAAATACAAGTAAATGACAATATAAATATAACTTAAAAAAACTTTGTGTTGTTTGTTGACATAGGTATAGGATTATTTTCCAAATTTTGAGTATAATGGCCTTTATTTTCCTCAATGAATGACTATACACAGAAAGGAAATCCACTCTAATCTTTGTCATTAATCACATTGTAAAATATGTAATTTATTACATAAACTTTGGATTTTGTCCATCCAGTCAGTTTCTTCCTAAAAATATCAACAGCCATTTTGGTTTGTATCTGATATTTTCAATTTTTTTTCACTATAGGGAATTTTTAAATTTAAGATTTATGAGTTCAAAAGCAAGTAGATAGAAAATACTCAAAATCAAATTCTGGTCTCATATGTAAATGTATAGCTAAGTTAATTCGACTTCATTTCTAGTTTTTCATTTATACACTGAGTAACCTTAAAATCCTTCATCCTCAATGAACTTTATGTCCCTTATCTGTATAATGTATAGAATTATAGTACTTTGTTTCATGTTTTTTATTTTATTTTTTTAATTTTAAAAGTTAAATTATTTAAAACACCTAACATAAGGCCAATTATGAGTAGAGGGATAGAGAATTCTTACTCAACCTGGTAGTGTTGCCATTGGAATTGTAACTACTGCTATTAATATAAGATTCTTGAACTACTAGTTAATATTGAATGAGTCCTGGCTTGTTCCTGGGGTACATGCATGTGTCATTGGATAGTTACAGTACTCTGATATATGGATATGACCTATAAATGAGGCTACTGAAGATTTAAAGAGATAAAACTTTCTAGAAATCTCACAAATAAAAAGAAAGAAAACTGGGACAAAATTAGGCAACCTAAACATAAAACTTTATTTACGCTTTGGAGAACATCAATCTAATGGCAATTTTTGTACACAATCCCTGAAAGTTCTATAATTTTTCTGGTATTTCTTTATTGCAACTCTTTTTTTAAATTTTAATTTTAATTTTTATTATTAGGTGTTCAAAACATTACATAGCTCTTGACATATCATATTTCATACATTTGATTCAAGTGGGTTATGAACTCCCATTTTTACCCTGTATACAGATTGCAGAATCACATCGGTTACACATCCACTGTTTTACATATTGCCATACTAGTATCTGATGTGTTCTGCTGCCTTTCCTATCCTCTATTATCCTCCCTTCCTTCCCCTCCCCTCCCATCTTCTCTCTCTACCCCATCTACTGTAATTCATTTCTCTCCATTGTTTTTTTTCCCTTTTCCCCTCACTTCCTCTTATATGTAATTTTGTATAACAATGAGGGTATCCTTCCATTTCCATGCAATTTCCCTTTTCTCTCCCTTTCCCTCCCACCTCTCATCCCTGTTTAATGTTAATCTTCTTCTCATGCTCTTCCTCCCTGCTGTGTTCTTAGTTGCTCTCCTTATATCAAAGAAGACATTTGGCATTTGTTTTTTAGGGATTGGCTAGCTTCACTTAGCATAATCTGCTCTAATGCCATCAATTTCCCTGCAAATGCCATGATTTTGTCATTTTTTAATGCAGAGTAATACTCCATTGTGTATAAATGCCACATTTTTTTAATCCATTTGTCTATTGAAGGGCATCTGGGTTGGTTCCACAGTCTTGCTATTGTGAATTGAGCTGCTATGAACATTGATGTAGCAGTGTCCCTATAGCATACTCTTTTTAGGTCTTTAGGGAATAGACCAAGAAGGGGAATAGCTGGGTCAAATGGTGGCTCCATTCCCAGCATTCCAAGAAATCTCCATACTGATTTCCAAATTGGCTGCACCAATTTGCAGTCCCACCAGCAATATACAAGTGTACCCTTTTCCCCACATCCTTGCCAGCACTTGTTGTTGTTTGACTTCCTAATGGCTGCCAATCTTACTGGAGTGAGATGGTATCTTAGGGTGGTTTTGATTTGCATTTCTCTGACAGCTAGAGATGGTGAGCATTTTTTCATGTACTTGTTGATTGATTGTATGTCCTCCTCTGAGAAGTGTCTGTTCAGGTCCTTGGCCCATTCATTGATTGGGTTATTTGTTTTCTTATTGTTTAATTTTTTGAGTTCTTTGTATACTCTGGATATTAGGGCTCTATCTGAAGTGTGAGGAGTATGATATGATCCTATACTTAGCAGACCCAAAAGGTTCTACCAAGAAACTTCTAGAGCAAGTAAATGAATTCAGCAAAGTGGCAGGATATAAAATCAACTCACATAAATCAAAGGCATTCCTGTATATCAGGGACAAATCCTCTGAAATGGTAATGAGAACAACCACCCCATTCACAATATCCTCAAAAAAAAAAATGAAATACTTGGGAATCAACCTAACAAAAGAGGTGAAAGACTTATACAATGAAAACTACAGAACCCTAAAGAGAGAAATAGAAGAAGACCTTAGAAGATGGAAAAATATACCCTGTTCATGGATAGGCAGAACTAACATCATCAAAATGGCGATATTACCAAAAGTTCTCTATAGATTTAATGCAATGCCAATCAAAATCCCAACTGCATTCCTCGCAGAAATAGAAAAAAGCAATAATGAAATTCATCTGGAAAAATAAAAACCCAGAATAGCAAAAGCAATTGTAAGCAGGAAGAGTGAATCAGGTGGTATAGCGATACCAAACTTCAAACTCTACTACAGAGCAATAGTAACAAAAACAGCATGGTACTGGTACCAAAACAGGCGGGTGGACCAATGGTACAGAATAGAGGACACAGAGACCAATCCACAAAATTACAACTATCTTATTTTTGACAAAGGGGCTAAGAGGATGCAATGGAGGAAGGATAGCATCTTCAACAAATGGTGCTGGGAAAACTGGAAATCCATATGCAACAAAATGAATCTGAATCCCTTTCTCTCGCCATGCACAAACGTTAACTCAAAATGGATCAAGGAGCTTGATATCAAAACAGAGACTCTGTGTCTGATAGAAGAAAAAGTTGGCTCCAATCTACATACTGTGGGGTTGAGCTCCAAATTCCTTAATAGGACACCCATAGCACAAAAGTTAAAAACAAGAATCAACAAATGGGACTCACTCAAACTGAAAAGTTTTTTCTCAGCAAGAGAAACAATAAGAGAGGTAAATAGGGAGCCTACATCCTGGGAACAAATTTTTACTCCTCCTTATTGCAACTCTTGAAGGCATTATGGGTTTCATATGATTTTTCTCTGTTCATAGTAAGGGAGTTTTAAACTTATTTGATCTCTGCCTCTTTGGAAGATGCTGATTACAACCAATTTTTAAACATTAGTCAATATTATGAATGGACAACCTGTAACCTAGAAAGCATCTGCACTTTTTTGTCTAAATAATTCACATTGGCAATATTCAGGGTCTTTCATCTCATTGTATCCTTGTCTCCATGGAAGGAGGTGAGAGCCCAGCGCACAGTACATGCTGCTCCCAGGGTACCTGCCTCATTATCCCTGGGTAAAGAATGTGAAAAAAAGTTTTGACTTATAAAAATTGGAAATAAAGAAGACTAGTAATATTTTTGCTACCTGGAGTTCTTAAAAGGAACATTTGAGCAAATTTTAGTGAGTTGAAAAAATAAAAACCCTCGAGCATGAAATCATAGACCTCTGTATCACCTCAAGAATACCAAATATTTTTGATGTTGGAGTTTATAGAATTATTTGGAATTGGAGAGAGATAATAATCATGCAATTTTTGCTCAACACAATGTATGATGTCTTTAAGCTATTGTCACTCTAATTGAATTATAAGCGAATCAAATATAAAGGAATATAAAGTAATGAAAAATTTGACAGACTTTTTAAAGAATTAAAATTCTTAAAAACGTTGTAGCATCATAGAAAGTAGTCAATTCATCTGATACAAATCCCATGATATGTTGACTTAGATATGTATTACAAAAACTGAGAATCTATTTTTGGGTGACTCTTTTACAGAAAGTCCTAAATTTTGGCATTAAAAGACTTTTATTTTCCAGTAGAATATGCCTAGTAGAATATTTTTATTTCCAGAAAAATATATAGAAGAAAATAAAAGTAATTATAATTTTCTATACATGAAAATATTAAATATTTTAATCACATACCATTCTTATATTTATCATAATGCAAGACATTTAATAATTTTTATATAATATAATTAGTGTGGTAAAAGACTTTTCAATTACTAGGTCACAATTTTTACCATATTAGTAATATTCATATATCTTAGATGATATACTTTTATGGCCAATATAGTCCAATTGTATACCTCATGTTGTTTTATATATTTCTGACTCTACTATTGGGGATATGGCTTCTTTATACACAAACCAGCACACACTGGTTTCACTATTCACTATTTTAAAATATTATAATAAGCATTACTAAACTTATGCCTTTTAATGCATTTTATACACTCTTCCCAGAATAAATTTCTAGAAATGACAGGAACAGTACATATTGATATGTTGTTTTCTTGTTAGTTAGAAACAAATTATTCCATAAAATATGCATAAATTTAAATTCAATTAATTTGTTCCTCATTAATTGACTCTAGGCCATTTTGCAAAATTGTAATGAATTTGACAGGATACTCTCTTTCTCTTTTGTTTAGGTATATTTAATATTAAAACTTATAGAATGTATATGTGTATATATGTGTATACATATTATTTTCCTTTTATTTTTTACTCTTTCCTTAACTTTCATTTTTTTACTCTTTTTCTTTAGTAATATTTAATGAATACATAAAATATTTGCAAATCTTTGTAGGATATAAAAACAAATAATGCCTGCCTTCAAAATGCTACTTTGCTAATAAAACATGAAAACATATAAATTTATATATATAAATAAATATAGGTAGCATGCAATTACCCACTTGTTTTAGTTTTAATAATGTGTTCACAGTTTAGTTTAGTTTAAGTGAAAACCCAATCAAATACCCAGTTCCTGACAATTGGCTCCCATCAAATCCTAGTCCCTCTTATTCATCACAGTGGTCTTCTTCAGTAACCCCACCACTTTCACCGGGATAACATGATTTTAATCAGAAATTCAGAATTCATTAACATATCAATGAAACATGCTCACTGGCTCTGGCTTATTTTAAAATCAGAATGTTGTCAAATATTATAATCCTATGGGGCATTAAAAAATAAAAGAATATAAACACTTTTCTGAAGCCCTGCATGCATTCAGAAAACATATGGTAGAGAACTGATATATCTTAGCCCACTGCTTCATAATTAAAATAATAATCATATCATTTAGAGATTTTGAACTAAATGTTTTAATTAATTGGAATTTGTATGGTGAGTTAATTCTTTTCTAACTAAACAAAAAGTTTAAAATATTCTAATGGTTTGAACTCAATTGTCTCAGTATCTAAATTATAGGTGGCAGGAATTCAGTCTCTTAAAACAATTAACACTGTTTCAAGGGTTACATTTGTAATCATTATGTCAAACATCTAAGATAAATATTCTTTCTTGCTTTTAACAGTTGAGAACTAAAATTCAGCAAACAGAAATAATTTATCTTAGTTCATGAAGTTACAAAATCTGAGAAAATTAGGCCAAAGTCAGTCACAAGTGAAAGGCCAAAGTCAATATGAGAAGGGATAATATAAAGGCTCGCTACTAGGAAGCTTGAATCTTACAGGGAGAGAAAAGGAAGAGTCTACTATGATAACTATTGTATTGAATTCTGTATTAATAAATTCATATAATTTTTTACATAGAGGTCTTGAAAACACTGTAAATGTATGGTTCATTTGTAACATTCACATAAATGGGCATTAGATTGACTAGTTTCAGAATATGAGATATATATATATATATATATATATATATATATATATATATATATCACAATCTATATATCTATCTATATCTATCTATCTATCTATATCTATATAGATATAGATATAGATATAGATATAGATATAGATATAGATATCACTATCACTACAGAACTACCAAACTTTTTTAAATGTTCTTGATTCATGTATTTACTTACTTATATTTATCATGCTCCATTGTACTCTACAAAAAGCACTATGATAACAGACAGGTATATTTAAAATGCTCATGAAAGTCCAAGTGATGTTAAATAAGGACTTAAGTAATTTTTAAATAAAATTGTTTTAAAGATCTTTTTTTTTTTTTTGGTACTGAGGGTTGAACTCAGAGGTACTCAACCACTGAGCCACATCCCCAGCCCTATTTTGTGTTTTATTTAGAGACAGGGTCTCACTGAGTTGCTTAGCATCTCACCATTGTTGATGCTGGTTTGGGACTGGATATCCTCCTATCTCAGCCTCTGAGCAACTGGGATTACAGATGTGAGCCACCGCATCTAAAAGGTCTAATTTTAAAAGTTTGGTATATATGGTTAAAGAACAAAAAAAAATGAAACATGGATAGAATCTTGAAAAGTACTTTTAATAGGTCCCCAATTTCTAAAATAAAAATAAATAAATAAATTGATGGATTAAAAAAAAAAGAAAGTCTCAGATTTCTTTCTGAAACTGATTTTCCTATTCCAGCATAGTATTTCATTTTGCAAGACTATAGGATTATTTTAACAATGGAAGCATTAATATTATATTAGAACTATATAATTCATCAAATTTCTCATAAATATCATGTACCTAAATAAATACTTGAGGTATAATTTTGAATATGTTAAAATTTCAAATAAATAAATGTATGTCTTGGTTGTTGATATGGTTCTTCTTATCTCCTTTATTTCTGGATAAAACCAAAATTACAGAACTCTCTGTGAAGAACCATTGATCATTGACTTTCTCTTGCTTTTAGACTCAGTGCCTCTGGGCTGTCGTAAGACATACTTACATATTCCTGAGAATGAAGAAATGGGAGAGACATATACCAACATTCACAGAATGCTCAAGGCAAAGGCAGTTTATGTCTAAACATGGAAGCCAAAGGTCCAAAAAAAAAAAAAAAAAAAAAAACTCATGTGTCCATCTAAGGGCTTAAATAAAAACAATTCCAGGAAATGGACAATTAGAAAATTAGTGTTAACTAGACGTTGAAATAAACCGAACAAAAACATCATTTTGGAAATGACATGACTTTATGTTTCAAAATACTTAACATAGAACTTGTCACATGACAAATGTTACATATGATTTAAACAAAATAAAATTCATGGTTCAAGTAATATTTATATACATATGAGGTCAGGGGAGTTGAGATTGACTTTGTTCATGTCTTGATTTATTTTACAGGTGATGCTTGCATTGACTGCACTGAAATTCATATAATCCACTTTATTATAGTATCTAATTTGTATTTCTTTTGGTTTATTCTGAATTATGTCCAGGTCTAATGCTTGCCTGTTCTGTCTCTTAAAATTCAGTATAGTGGTTTTCTGGATCCTTGTTATTTCTTTGCCATCAGTACCTTAATTGTTTAAGTCCATCTTCACCTTTTCTTGATTGCTGACTTTTATAGACTACCTAGATTTTGACTCACTTTAGTTCCTTTCTTCTTCATACATAACTTATTTACAAATATCAAATGATTCTATGTCCAGAATGCAGTATGTTCTTATAGTTGATACATAAATGTAATGTTCTCTCACTTCCTACTGCTGTTTTATACATCTTTAAAGCAGTTAAAAGAATAGACAAGCTCAGATGCTGAAAAAAAGAATGATTAAAAAGAGAATAAAAGTGACTGCAGAAAGCATAAATAAGCAAACTTCCAAACATTAAAAGAAAAAAATAAGATATTTTAGGAGAAATAATTTTTCTAAAATATCATCCTTTATACCTTTTTTAAAAATGTTATTTGATGCCTGTACCTCTACAGTCATTGCTGGTGCCTCTGATTCCACTGCTGCCAGCCTGAGGTCACCTGGAAGCCTTCTTTCTGGGTGCTACTGCCATAGAAGAAACTGCTGTCCAGGATGCAACTGAAGCCAACACTGTTCCTGACCCCAGGAGATTGCTTGATGATGCTGCCCCCACTGCTGCAGTTGTAGCTACCCCTGTAGCTGCCTGCTGTCAACAACCACTGCCACTACTGCTGCTACCATGGCCTAGAGGACTGCTTTGGGGGAGACTCCAGGTTTGGTTGCTTGTGGCTTCACCCATTTTGGGACATCAGCCAGGGCCAGGGACCTGAGTGCAAAAACAGGTTTACCACCAAAAGACACTCTGTCTGGGGACTCCAGCTGGGATCTGCAGGTCCAGAGTGGGGAGTGCCTGTGGATTTGGAGGAGCCTGGGGTCTTCCTGCTGAGAGAGCTGGTGGCCTTTGTCTTGCTACTGCATCTCAGGGTTGCTCCTTTGCATGAGTGTATCTCTGGTGGTCTCTCTGCAAGTAGAAGCAACATTGAAATTTTGGGACTGCAACGTGGCTAAGCCTGAGGTATATGAAGTCCAGATTGGTGGGATACAGACTGGGTTTCTGAGGGCTGATATGAGTTCAGTGATACTGAGAGACATCAGAGACAAGGCTGAGAAACTGTTGAACACTGTCAGAGACAGTTTGACTTCCCAGCAAGATTTATTTTATTTTTTGATTCACTAATCTCTCTATCATATTTGGAACAGGAAGTTTTTTATGCATCACTGTGTGGAGGACAATTATATATGAATGGTATTTTGCATTTTTGTTGTATTCTTATGTCTTTAATATTGTTTCTTTTTTTGTATTCTTCCTCTCTCTGGTCTATTTTCTTGGATTTTCTTTCAAACTTTTCTCCAACCAACAGCCAATCTCTCTCAGCTCCTCTTTCAGTCTTCCTGTGAATTTTTACTTCTAGCTTCTCTCTTCCTTGCTCAAATATTGCATACTACACTACCTCTGTTCTTTTATCCACCATTTGAAATTGCAAATTGTTTTAACAAATATTCTGTTTGTACTATAGATAGTTATTGAACTCATATTTTAGTTTAATGTGATAAAGCAGTAGACACGTAGTGGGAGCTACTATGTTTAAGGCTATACATTGTGTTCACTGAGTGCTGTTGATATTGGTCTCACCAGTAAAAGAGAAGTGCTGGATACCTTCAGGGACACTATAGGGATACAGGGTAGAATTTATCCTGCTTTTGATCCATACGTTTAGATGGGAAAAAACACTCCAACAACATGAAAAACCAAGGGAATAAAGCACCCCAAACAAACCAAGATGCTTCAACAACAGAAGCCACTAAAAACACAGTAGAAAAAATGTCCAAGAAGGATTTCAGATTGTAAATAGTTAAATTGGTACGTGAAGCAAAGGATAGCATAAGGAGTGAAATCAAAGAAAAAATACAGGAAGTGAATTAGAGAATAAAGAGAGACCATGGGAAAAAAACAAGCAGAAATCCCCAAAATGAAGGAATCAGTAAACCAAATTATAAATTTAATAGAAATCATCACTTACAGAGTAGACAACTTGGAAGACAGAATCTTAGATAATGAAGACAAAATATATAATCTTGAAAGTAGAAGTGGCCATGCAGAAAAGATGGTAAGAAACCATAAACAGAACATTCAAGAATTATGGGATAACATGAAAAGACCAAATTTAAGAGTAATCAAAATAGTTGAAGGAGCAGAATTATAAACCAAAGTCATACACAATCTTTTCAATAATATAATAGCAGAAAATTTGAAACCTAAAAAATGGAATGGAAAATTAAACACAAGAAGTTTACAGGACCCCAATGTACAAAATTACAGCAGACCTACACCAAGACACATTATAATGAGCATGACTAACACAGAGAATAAAGAGAAAATCTTAAAGGCTGTGAGAGAAAAAAATCTAATTACCTATAGGGGAAAACCAGTTCAGATCTTAACTGATATCTCAAACCAGACCCTCAAAGCTAGGAGGACCTAGAATAATATATTTCAAGCTCTGAAAGAAAAATAATGCCAACCAAGAATTTTGTATCCAGCAAAATTAAGTTTCAGATTTGAAGATGAAATTAAAACCTTCCATAATAAAAAATAAAATTAAAAAATCACAACTTGAAAGGCTACACTACAGAGTATTTTCAGTAAAA
Organism: Marmota monax; assembly: GCF_021218885.2. Classification (NCBI taxonomy): domain Eukaryota; kingdom Metazoa; phylum Chordata; class Mammalia; order Rodentia; family Sciuridae; genus Marmota; species Marmota monax. The sequence goes on from NW_026694168.1 coordinate 193,246, forward strand.
TATTACATAAGAATGAAGTGAAAAAAGAAAAGAAGTGAAAACCAACAAAGGGAGGATCTACACTAAAGAGACATTCAACCAAATGAGAAACTAGGACAAATCAAACACCAGAAATAAATCAAAATGACAAGGAATACAAATCATATATCAATAATAAACTTGAATATTAATGGCCTATATTTACCAATCAAAATACATAGATTGGCAGATTGTATTGAAAAGCTAGGCCAAATAATATGCTGTCTTCAAGAGATTCACCTCATGGACAAAGATAGCCACAGGCTGAAGATGAAAGGAAAGAAAAAAAAAAAAACTTATCACTCATATGGATTGTGGAAACAAGCAGGGGTTACCATTCTCATCTCAGTTAATCAGAAGAGACAAAAAAGGACATTTCATACTTAAGGGAAGTTTACATAAGCAGGACATAACAACTATAAATATTTATTCCCCAAACAAGGGAGCATCTATGTATATCAAACAAACCCTTCTCAATTTCAGGAGTCAAATAGACCACAATACAATAATAGTGGGTGACTTTAACACACCTCTTTCACTACTGGACATATCTTCTAAACAAAAACTTAATAAGTAAACTATAGAATTAAATAATACAATCAATAATTTAGACTTAAGATATATATATATATATATATATATATATATATATATATATATATAATATTTTACCCATTACTGAGGAAATATACTTTCTTTTCAATAGCACATGGCTCGTTCTCTAAAATAAACCATATCTTATACCACAAAACAACTCTTAATAAATACAAAAAAAAAAACCAGAGATAATATTGTGCATTCTATTAGACCACAATGGAATGAAATTAAAAATCAATGAAAAAACAAAAATAGAAGCTACTGTAACAAATGGAGACTAAATAATGCACAATTGAATGATGAATGAATAGTAGAAGAAATCAAGGATGAAATTTAAAAAAATTCTCAGAGGTAAATGAGAACACTGATACAACATATCAAAATCTCTTGGACGCTATGAAGGTAATTCTAAGAGGAATGTTCATTGCATGAGTGCATTTGTTTAAAGAATAAAACATCAACAAATAAACGTTTATTTGTTGATGTTTTATTCTTTAAACAAATGCACTAAAAATGGAACAAGACAAGGATGTCCTCTTTCACCACTTCTATTTAACATCATCCTTGAAACTCTGGCTAGAGCAATTAGACAAAAGAAAGAAATTAAAGGGATAAAAATAGGTAAAGAAAAACTCAAACTATCACTATTTGCTGCTGACATGATGCTGTATCTAGAAGATCCAAAAAATTTCACCAGAAAAATTCTATAACTAATATATGAATTCAGCAAAGTAGCAGGATATAATATTAACACCCATAAATCAAATGCATTCCTATACATCAGCAATAAATCCACTGAAAGAGAAATTAGGAAAACTAATACATTCACAATAGCCTTAAAAATATAAAATAACTGGGAATCAATCTAACAAAGAGGTAAAAAAAAAAACCTCTACAATGAAAACTACAGAACATTAAAGAAATAAATTGAAGAAAAACTCAGAAGATGTAAAGATCTCCCATGCTCCTGGATAGACAGAACTAATATTGCAAAATGGCTATACTACCAAAGAGATATAATGCAATTTCTATTAAAATCCCAATGACCTTTCATAGAAAAATCAATCATGAAATTTATTTGGAAAAATAAGAGACCCAGAATAGCTAAAACAATCCTTAGCAAGAAAAGTGAAGCAGGAGGCATCACAACACCAGACCTTAAACTACACTACAGAGCTATAGTAACAAAAACAGCATGACATTGGCACCAAAATAGACTTGTAGACCAATGGTACAGAATAGAGGACACAGAGACAAACCCACATAAATACGATTATCTCATACTAGACAAAAGTGCCAAAAACATTCACTGGAGAAAAGATAGCCTATTCAACAAATGGTACTGGAAAAACTGGAAATCCATATGTAGCAAAAAGAAATTAAACCTCTCTCTCTCACCCTGCACAAAAATCAATTCAAAGTGGATCAAAGACTTAGGCACTAGAACAGAGACCCTGAACCTAATAGAAGAAAAAATAGGCCCAACTATTCACCATATCAGCCTAGGATCTGACTTCCTTTATAAGACTCCTAAAGCTCAAAAATCAAAATTAAAAATAAATAAATGGGATAGACTAAAATTAAAAAGCTTCTTCTCAGCAAAGGAAACAATTAATAACATGAGGAGAGAGCCTACAGATTGGGAGAAAATCTTTACCACATTTACCTCCAATAAAGCATTAATCTCTAGGATATATGAAGAACTCAAAAAATTTAACACCAAAAACACCCAAATAATCCAATCAATAAATGGGGTAAGGAACTGAACAGACACTTTACAGAAAAAGAAATACAATTGATCAATAAATATATGAAAAAGTATTCAAAATCTTTAACAATTAGAGAAATGCAAATCAAAACAACTCTAAGATTTCATCTCACTCCTGTAAGAAATGGCAATAGTCAAGAATACAGGCAACAATAAATGTTGGTAAGAATGTGGTAGAAAAGGTGCACTCATACATTGCTAGTGGGACTGCAAATTGATGCAACCACTATGGAAAGCAGTATGGGGATTCCTCAGAAAATTGGGAAGGAAGCACCATTTGACTCAGCTATCCCATTCCTTGGTTTATACCTAAATGACTTAAAATCAGCATACCATAGTGACACAGCCATATCAATATTTATAGCAGCTCAGTTCACAATAGCTAGACTATGGAACCAACCTTGGTGTCCCTCAATAGATGAATGGATAAAGAAAATGTGGTATATATATTCAATGGAATATTACTCAGCTTTAAAAAGAGTGAAATTATGGCATTTGCCAGTAAACGGTTGGAGCTGGAGAATATCATGGTAAGTGAAATAAGCCAATCCCACAAAACTAAAGGCCAAATGTTTTCTCTAATATGCAGATGCTAATTCACAATAAGGCAAGGGGCACAAGGGAAGAATAGCTTTATCTTAGATTAGGTAGAGATAATGATAGGAGGGGAGGGGAGAGGATGTAAGGATAGGAAAGTTAGTAGAATAAAACAGACATTATTACTGTATGTATATGTGTGACTGCATGACCAATTTGATTCTGCAACATGTACAGTCAGAAAAATTAGAAATTATATCCTATCTATGTATGATACATCAAAGTGTATACATGCATTTTACTGTCATGTATAACTAATTGAAACAAATAAAAATGTTTTTTAAAGTAATTTGAGAAGTGAAAGAAGAGTAAGTAAAAGTAATAATAGCTTTGTAAAATTCCTTGAAATACCTAGGGAAAAAGAAACTTAAAAAATTAGAATATAAATAGCTACTTATTCAAAAAGCATATTGGAAATAAAGACTGTAAAGACTGTTATTTTTTTTATTGTAGCTATTTTTCCAGTTCTGTGCAAAAGGAAAGCTAAATGGAACTGACTTTATATATTGTATATGGATACAGCACAATGACAGCCATTCCAAGGACTAAGAAGATCCCAGACTGTCACTGTTACAGGTCACTAGAAGCCATGATACCATTGCAATTTATGATTCCCTCTCATTTTATCTCTCTTATAAAATGTTTTGTTCTGTATGGAATCTGTCTACCTAGAAAGAATTATGCATTTCAGAAGGTTCCATTATTTTCCTCTCAAATGTTTTTAAATGATGAGTTATTGCTATTTGAGTTGTCTATCCCACTATTAAGAGTAACTGGTTAAAATTGAAGATAATGTTGTAGATAATGCCCTAGATGCCTGATCATGAACATAAACCATTTTAAACTGGATCCGAACAATATTTTAATCCAGTTAGAGAGAATGAAAGAGGAAGAGAAAGAATATGAAGGAATATAGGGGGAAGAAGGAAAGAAAGGAAATAATGTCTTTAAATTAAAAAAAAAGACATGAGTGAATTGGATAAACAGAGGGAAATAGAACTAACCAGGGATTAGCCCAAATGGAGCTATGCCCAAGTTCCACTGAAGAATAATAATTCCTGTATTACATGTTACCCACTCCTTTTATCCTTGTGAACTTCATTATATTTGTTTCCCTTCAATAACCAAACGGTGTGTACTCATTTCATTCCACCTGTAAGAAGGATTATAGCTGCATTATTCAACAAAGACAGAGATATGAAGTGGTGTTTTCTCTCTGTCAAGAGCAACTACACTAACTAAACTGAGGAAGCCTCTTCCTGGAAAATGTTAATTCTATAATCTTCTGATTACTTACTTTTTAAAATAGCATTCTTAATAAAACCTTAATTCCACAATTCTCAATCATTTTGGTGCCAGGACAAAAACTTACTGAAAACATAAAAAGATGTTGTGTATGTGGCTATATCCATTAACATTTTTCACATTAGGAATTAAAAACAAGTAGTTCAAAAAGTTTAGTAATAAAATCATTATGAAATAATAAACTTATTACATGCTAGCATTAATAAATTTTTAATATATCATTCCTAACAAAGACTGAATGAGTGGAATATCATTGTTTTATATAGTTTAAAAATCTCTGTAATATCTGGATTAGTAGACAACAATTGATTTCTTATATCTGCTTCTGTAGGCATTCTGTATCAAAACAGTGTTTTAGTTAAAGAAAATCTAGTGTCACATGTAACTTAGTAGCAATTAGTAGTACAACACATGATAACAAATGGTATTTTCTTAAAATCCATTGCACTGTAAATTCTAAAATAATTAGTGCACTCATTTTACTCTCAAATCCACTAATCTGTCTCATATTCAATTTTGATCACAGACATGATTTTTGAAACACCCAGCATTGATTATTGGTAGCATATTGGTTCATTAAGTCATATGGCTCTTCAAATGTTTGATACATTTCAGTATCAAACAAAAGAATCTCTTTTAAGTATCACAACAATCTCATCAGTAAAATAATTACATATTTGAATGCTTTCAGGTCTCCATTGACTGAAGTTTTCTAAAATTCTAATTTTAAAACAAAGTGCCCAATTTTATTTTTGATATAAATATGTTTAATTATTTTTATTGAAGTTGTAGATTCTTTGTTCTTTGTTGAGCAAAATGTGTGCCAAATATCATAAGTTGGAGAGAGTAAGATGGTGGCTAATGGAGTGCATCACCCCCGTGTACCGTGTCACTGTGCGGGTGAATAACGAGTTAGAATGGCCAAAAGCTATCTTGTTAGGAATTTCCAACAAAACTGGGGTGCACGGAAACCTGGAGGAAGGATTTCCATCGCCCAAGGATGGGTTACTTGGGCTCAACCGTGAGTGAACTGTGTGCCCGGAGATTCAAGCTGCTTGTTCGGCGGCCCATCCCGCTGCTAGAGACTGCAGCGTGCCGGGAAATGGTGTGCTAGCAACGCAGAAGAACAGTGCTGCAGATTCTGTGGGCTCCTGCCGGCTGTGCCCTCACTGTGCTCCAGGCTGAGTTCTGGGTTTGAGACGGGGAAGGAAACGGTTCAGTTCTGTCCTCCACACCGGACAGGCCACCGAGGAAGCCAGCAGCCACCATCTTGGAGAGCTGACGTCACCATCGCCAGTTTTCGACAGATTGCAGCTCATTCAGTGATAGAACATGTGTGTGTCATTTAGACCATCTCCCATACAGCAGGGAAATTGCATAAAATCTCTCCCCGGCTTTCCAGGGGCATTATTAACAGAGTGAGCGTGAATAGAGACGTGGGGAAAGGTAAAGGCACCTGACCTCCAACCCCCCCTCCCATCAGTGGCGAAAACGAAACCTGTCTTGCCAGCTCTCGGAGGAGGGGCTAGCGGAGGGAATCAAAACAATAAGGTGCCGGTTCCCAATAGCCACACTCCACATCCAGGAAACTGCAGGCCCAGAGTGTAGCTTGAACTGCCGAGAGGTATCACACTGGGAAAGGCCTGGCTGGCAGGAGAAGCAAGGGGACTAGAGACCAGGAATTAACCTAAGCTAACAGGTTTTGAGAGACACAGGGGTGGGGGGGGAGGAGGGAAGGGCCTCACACGGATTGTTTCCTACAGCCAGGAGGCACAGCACCACCTACTGGAAGCGAAGAAAATAGAAGCCTAACAGTGCCCCCCCCTTTTTTTTCTCTTTCCCTTTTTTTTTTAATTTTTTAATTTTTTTAATTTTAATTTTTTAAATTATATTATTATTTTTTTAATTGTAATTTTTATTTTACTGCATTTTATTATTTTTTTATTATCATTTCTTTTTCTTTTCTATTCTTTTCTCTTTCTTTCCTCTCTCCCTCTCTCTTTCTTGGTTTGCTTCCTTACCTTTTTCCCATCTTTCCTCTTAAGCATGACCACCCAGATTATGTACAACTTACTAAATGCAAATAGATGAATACTACGAATCGGTCCATAGTCCACCTAAGTCCTTTACTACTCCCAAGTACTCCTGTCTATTCTCATGTTAATATCAGCCTGCATTTGAGCAACCCCCCAAAGAAGCTAACATATACTAACCTCCATACCATCAAATCACCTGACCTCAACATAAAATCCTAAATTCAAACCTCAATTCTATATATGCCATCAAAATCTGTAGGCCTTTAATGAAACTAATGAATTTACCTTAAATAACAATTAAATCCAACATCTCTAAGCATTTTCTCCCAACACAAAGGAGAGATATTGGAACTATAAAAACCAAAACAAATTTATAGAAGAAAACAGGAACACAGCAGTCAAACAGAGTTGGAAAGTAACGTGAGCACCAAGAAAAAACAAGGGAAAAAAGGATTATAAACAATGCAGGACAACTTAAATTCACAGGAGAACCTAGAGGCATCAGAAAAATGGACAGAGAAAGAACTCAAGGCATACCTAACTCAGATGGAACGGGATCTTAGAGAAGACTTTAGACAGCAAGTCCAAACAATGAAAGTATACTTTGAAAAGGAATTACATAAGCAAATTCAAATGGCAAAGAATGAGCTCTGCCAGGAGATAGAGATTAAAAAAAAATCAAACAGTAATCCTAGAAATGCAGGAAACCATAAACCAAATTAAAAACTCAAACAAGAATATTACAAATAGACTAGATCAAATAGAAGTCAGAACATCAGATAATGAAGACAAAGTTTATCATCTTGAAAAGAATATAGTCAACACAGAAAGGATCCTAAGAAATTATGAGCAATCCATCTAAGAGATATGGGATGTCATAAAAAAACCAAACTTGAGAGTCATTGGGATAGAAGAAGGTATAGAGGTTCAAACCAAAGGAATGGACAACTTTTTAAATGAAATAATCCTAGAAAACTTCCCAGACATGAAAGATGGAATGGATTGCCAAATACTGGAAACCTACAGGACCCCAAACATTCAAAACCGTAATAGACCAACTCCAAGACATATAATTATGAAGATAGCCAACTTACAGAACAAGGAGAGAATATTAAAAGCTACGAGAGAAAGGAGGCAGTTTACATTCAGAGGTAAAGAATTAGGTTAACGACTGATTTTTCATCACAGACTTTGAAAGCGAGAAGATCCTGGAACAACGTATTTCAAACGCTGAAAAATAATGGATTACAACCAAGAATACTGTATCCAGCAAAATTAAGCTTCAGATTTGACAATGAAATTAAAATATTTCATGATAAACAAAAGTTAAAAGAATTCGCAGCCAGAAAACCAGCACTGCAAGGCATCTTGAGCAAAACACTACAAGAAGAAGAATTGAAAAACAGCACCCAAAACTAACAGTGGGAGGTAACTCAGTAAAGGGAAGAAAAAAAATAACCCAAAAGAAAAAACTAGCTAAATTAAAATAAATAAATAAATAAGCATGTCGGGAAGTATAAACCATATATCAATAGTAACCTTAAACGTTAATGGCTTAAATTCACCAATCAAGCTAGTAACCTGGATTAAAAAAAACAATTCCAACAATATGCTGCCTTCAGGAGACTCATATGATAGGATAAGACATACAGAGGCTGAAGGTGAAAGGTTGGGAAAAATCATACCACTCACATGGTCCTCGGAAGCAAGCAGGAGTGGCAATACTCATATCAAATAAAATCAACTTCAAACCTAAGTTAATCAAAAGGGATAAAGAAGGACACTATATACTGTTAAAAGGAACCATCCACCAACTAGACATAACAATTATCAATATGTATGCACCAAACAATGGAGCTGCAATGTTCATAAAACAAACTCTCCTCAAGTTCAAGAGTCAAATAGACCACAACACAATAATTATGGGTGACTTCAACACACCGCTCTCTCCATTGGACAGATCCTCCAGACAAAAGCTGAATAAAGAAACTATAGAACTCAATAACACAATCAGTAATCTAGACTTAACTGACATATATAGAATATATCAACCATCAACAAGTGGATACAAGTTCTTCTCAGCAGCACATGGATCCTACTCAAAGATAGACCATATATTAAGCCATAGGGCAACTCTTAGTAAATATAAAGGTGTGGAGATAATACCATGCATCTTATCTGATCATAATGGAATGAAACTGGAAATCAATGATAAAAGAAGGAAGGAAAAATCTTGCATCACCTGGAAAATGAATAATATGTTACTAAATGATCAATGGGTTACAGAAGACATAAAGGAGAAAATGAAAAAAATTCTTGGAGATAAATGAAAATACAGACACAACATATCGGAATCTATGGGACACAATGAAAGCAGTTTTAAGAGAGAAATTCATTGCCTGGAGTTCATTCCTCAAAAAAAGAAAAAACCAACAAATAAATGAACTCACACTTCATCTCAAAACCTTAGAAGAGGAAGAGCAAAACAACAGCAAAGGTAGTAGAAGGCAAGAAATAAATAAAATCAGAGCGGAACTCAATGAAATCGAAACAAAAAAAAACACTGAAAAAATTGACAAAACTAAAAGTCGGTTCTTTGAAAAAATAAATAAGATCGACAGACCCTTAGCCATGCTCACGAAGAGAAGAAGAGAGAGAACTCAAATTACTAACATATGAGATGAAAAAGGCAATATCACAACGGACACTACAGAAATACAGAAGATAATTAGGAATTATTTTGAAACCCTATATTCCAATAAAATAGAAGATAGTGAAGTTATCGATAAATTTTTTTAAGTCATACTATTTTCCCAGATTGAGTCAGGAAGATACACACAATTTAAACAGACCAATAACAAAGGAGGAAATAGAAGAAGCCATCAAAGGCTACCAACCAAGAAAAGCCCAGGATCGGATGGGTATACAGCAGAGTTTTACAAAATCTTCAAAGAAGAATTAATACCAATACTTTTCAAGTTATTTCAAGAAACAGAAAAAGAAGGAGCTCTTCCAAATTCATTCTATGAGGCCAACATCACCCTGATCCCAAAACCAGACAAAGACACTTCAAAGAAAGAAAACTACAGACCAATATCTCTAATGAACTTAGATGCAAAAATCCTCAATAAAATCCTGGTGAATCGAATACAAAAGCATATCAAAAAAAATTGTGCACCATGATCAAGTAGGATTCATCCCTTTGATGCAAGGCTGGTTCAATATACGGAAATCAATAAATGTTATTCACCACATCAATAGACTTAAAGATAAGAACTACATGATCATCTCGATAGATGCAGAAAAAGCATTCGACAAAGTACAGCATCCCTTTATGTTCAAAACGCTAGAAAAACTAAGGATAACAGGAACATACCTCAACATTGTAAAAGCTATATATGCTAAGCTTCAGGCTAGCATCATCCTGGATGGAGAAAAACTGAAGGCATTCCCTCTAAAAATTGGAACAAGACAGGGATGCCCTCTCTCACCACTTCTATTCAATTTAGTCCTCAAAATACTAGCCAGAGCAATTAGACAGACAAAAGAAATTAAAGACATAAAAATAGGAAAAGAAGAACTTAAATTATCACTGTTTGCAGATGATATGATACTATATCTAACAGACCCAAAAGGGTCTACAAAGAAACTACTAGAGCTAATAAATGAATTCAGCAAAGTGGCAGGATATAAAATCAACACGCATAAATCAAACGCATTCCTGTATATCAGTGACAAATCTTCTGAAATTGAAATGAGGACATTTTGCAATATCCTCAAAAAAAAAAAATATTTGGGAATCAACCTAACAAAAGGGGTGAAAGATTTATGTAATGAAAACTACAGAACCCTAAAGAGAGAAATAGAAGAAGACCTTAGAAGATGGAAAAATATACCCTGTACATGGATAGGAAGAACTAACATCACCAAAATGGCGATATTACCCAAAGTTCTCTATAGGTTTAATGCAATGCCAATCAAAATCCCAATGGCATTTCTTGTAGAAATAGATAAAGCAATCATGAAATTCATATGGAAAAACAAAAGACCCAGAATAGCAAAAACAATTCTAAGCAGGAAGTGTGAATCAGGCAGTATAGTGATACCAGATTTCAAACTATATTACAGAGCAATAGTAACAAAAACAGCATGGTACTGGTACCAAAACAAGTGGGTGGACCAATGGTACAGAATAGAGGACACAGAGACCAATCCACAAAACTGCAACTTTCTTATATTTGATAAAGGGGCTAAAAGCATGCAATGGAGGAAGGATAGCATCTTCAACAAATGGTGCTGGGAAAACTGGAAATCCATATGCAGCAAAATGAAACTGAGTCCCTTTCTCTCGTCATGCACAAAAGTTAACTCAAAATGGATCAAAGAGCTTGATATCAAAACAGAGACTCTGCGCCTAATAGAAGAAAAAGTTGGCTCCAATCTACATATTGTGGGATCGGGCTCCAAATTCCTTAATAGGACACCCATAGCACAAGAGTTAATAACTAGAATCAACAAATGGGACTTACTCAAACTAAAAAGTTTTTTTCTCAGCAAGAGAAACAATAAGAGAGGTAAATAGGGAGCCTACATTCTGGGAACAAATTTTTACTCCTCACACTTCAGATAGAGCCCTAATATCCAGAGTATACAAAAAACTCAAAAACTTAAACAATAAGATAACAAATAACCCAATCAACAAATGGGCCAAAGACCTGAACAGACACTTCTCAGAGGAAGACATACAATCAATCAACAAGTACATGAAAAAATGCTCACCATCTCTAGCAGTCATAGAATTGCAAATCAAAACCACCCTAAGATACCATCTCACTCCAGTAAGATTAGCAGCCATTATGGAGTCAAACAACAACAAATGCTGGCGAGGATGTGGGGAAAGGGGTACTCTTGTACAATGCTGGTGGGACTGCAAATTGGTGCGGCCAATTTGGAAAGCAATATGGAGATTCCTGGGAAAGCTGGGAATGGAACCACCATTTGACCCAGCTATTGCCCTTCTTGGACTTTTCCCTGAAGACCTTAAAAGAGCGTACTACAGGGATACTGCTACATCGATGTTCATAGCAGCACAATTCACAGTAGCTAGACTGTGGAACCAACCCAGATGCCCTTCAATAGATGAATGGATTAAAAAAAATGTGGTATTTATAAACAATGGATTATTACGCAGCACTAAAAAATGACAAAATCATGGAATTTGCAGGGAAATGGATGGCATTAGAGCATATTATGCTAAGTGAAGCCAGCCAATCCCTAAAGAACAAATGCCAAATGTCTTCTTTGATATAATGAGAGCAACTAAGAACAGAGCAGGGAGGAAGAGCAGGAGGAAAAGATTAACATTGAACAGAGACATGAGGTGGGAGGGAAAGGGAGAGAAAAGGGAAATTGCATGGAAATGGAAAGAGACCCTCATTGTTATACAAAATTACATATAAGAGGTTGTGAGGGGAAAGGAAAAAAAAAACAAGGGAGAGAATTAAATTACAGTGGATGGGATAGAGAGAGAAGATGGGAGGGGAGGGGAGGGGGATTGTAGAGGATAGGAAGGGCAGGAGAATACAACAGTTACTAATATGGCATTATGTAAAAATGTGGATGTGTAACCAATGTGATTCTGCAATCTGTATACGGGGTAAAAATGGGAGTTCATAACCCACTTGAATCTAAAGTATGAAATATGATATGTCAAGAGCTATGTAATGTTTTGAACAACCAATAAAAAAATATCATAAGTTGCCTGTTGAGTTTTTTTAACAAGTAAAAATGGTTTTCCACTAAAAAAGCATGTATCAGTTAGTAGCATATACTATTACACAAGCACTTTTTTTAACTACCTATTTTGGGGAAAAGTGCATGGAGTAATGCACACATGGCATATGTTAAGGGCATCTGAGTGGCAGCCCACTCCCCTTGTGCTAGGCATGTGAGCCACAGGCCACTTACCCAATAGGCACAGCCCTGGGCATGAAGCCATGTGGTGCAGTCCCTGTGCTTGATCCACGTCCCACTCCTCAATTGGTTGCTGCAAGGACAGTTAATAGACATTGCATTGGTGGCTGCTTGTAATCTGCTTAGCTACTGCCTGAGTATATTTACATGATAACTGCGCAATAAAATCAAACCTGCTTCCTGCTTGGTCTCTGGCGGTCTTGAATAGCTACTCCGCAGCCACACTCTCCTCTACCCTGTTCCGTGGACCCCCTCGCTGGCCGAGAGAGAGCCCATACAACCTATCATACTTCAGTATGTGGTAGAAAAGCTTTATGTACATTTCTCAATTTGTCACATAAAATATTTAAAATATATACCCAAATATTGCAATGTAATAGAATTCATTTTCAAGAACAATTTTAAGTAAAATTCAGATTTTTTAATAACAAGTTTATGTTGGTAAAGAATATGATGATACTAGTACAATTAAGGTCACTGCCTTGCTTTGGGTTAATGTGCCATTAAGTTTATGCTATGACACCACTGGTGAAATTAGCAGCACAGTAGAAAAAGGCAAATTTGATGTCATAAAACTATTATAAATAGAATTTTGACCTCATAGACACTCTGAAAGGATAATAACAACATATAAGTTTTAAAAATGTCCCTCTTAAAATCCAATATCTTAGTAACTTAAAAATTCTAAAAATATAAGAGTCTCTGATGAACAACCAAATGTGTGATGATCTCAGTTGCCCTTAAAGAATGGCAATCTGATAAATATTTTTTATTTCTAACAAGACTGTCAAGAATATACTATGGGCAGAATAGCACTGAAGTAAGAACATCTTTGGCTTTGCTTTGCCCTTCTCTAAATGGTAGCATTAAACCACTATAGGACTATCTCTAAGGGTGTCATTTCTCCATTCAAAATTTTTTTCAGTTCCATTGGCTATCATTCATACAGTTGGATAATATGCATTTAATAAATTTATTAACTCACAAAAGTGTACTGCTCAATACATATTATTACATATTATCTATTAATATTTATAAATATTAATTAATGAAGGCACATACCATGAATAAATATAAAGAATTTAAGCCCTAGTTTTGCAAATTTCCAAATGTGTTTCTTTGGGGAAACTTAGACTATTTATTTTACAGTATCTTTATACATAAATTAGGGATCCAATTATTGCCACCAAATAGAGTTGTGGTAAAGTTTGCCTAAATATGGGAATATCTCAGTAATTAACTATTAATACATTAAATTCATAGTTTATCAGTATTTAATCATTTTGTTGTATTAATTCTTTTTTTTCTTAACTTCCTAAATGTCATCCTGCAGAAAATGTTAACTCTGTGAGATAGTTCATACTCTATGTTTGTATCATATTTCAGTTAAAAAGAAAGATGGAGAGAGAGAGAACATGAGAGAAAGATCTCTGAAAGACAAAGAGCAAGAGCAAATTCCCTTTAGGGATTTCATACAGAGAGAATTTGATACATAAACAATGGAGGAGTTAAATGTTTAAATGGATTATTTGAACAAGAGACTAGTAACTGCAAAAAGCAGCTATCAGTCTTCCTGATGGGAGGAAAACAACAGAGAGATGATATTAAAAGAGACCACTCACTAGTCACACTGCTGGGGCTCTGCTACTGTCGTGGGGGCCATCCTGTGAAGTGCATAGGATGCAAAGTAGTTGCTTCACCTCCCTCAGCAGTGAACTTGTTTTCAAGAATGATTTTCGCTAGAATTGTTCAATTACAAACATTCTTTTCTTAAGAAATGCTGCAAATACCTTTACATGTAACTTTTGAACATTCTTTTTAAGGACTGTTTTTAAAAAGAAAAAAAATGTGTTTTTATTCAACAAACAGAACTAAGTAATATAAACATGCTCTTTGTGTTTGAGAGGTCAGTTGAGGCACTCACAATAACATGTGCTGACACTTGACTGATGTACTCCCCCCAATCCCTGAGCATTAGCTTGGGCAGAAAACCCAGTCTGCCATCCTTCCCTGATCATTAATCTCCCTGTGTTGTTTCTGGAGAGTATTTAATCACTTTGTTTATGAACCATACCATCTGCAGGCCAAATGCAAAGCAACTCCACCTTCACTGGGCAGAGAAGAGGAAGCTTTCTTGAAGAAAAATATGAGACATAGCAGCTTCCAGTTAGTAGTGGCCCATATAGGAGAGAAAGAAAACCCTCTGACCTGAATGAGGTAGCTTGTACCTATTCCTTGCTCAGATCTACTAGATTACTTCCTGTTTAGCTTATTGATGCAAAGAAACACAAATATTTGAGTCACCAAGAATGTGTGCATCATCAGTAATTTTCCTCCAATTTGCCTCTTATTCAGAATAAGAGGAATTAGCAATGAATGCTTCTTCCAGAATCACCAAAAAGCCATTGGAAGCCTACACGTACCTAACATTAATGGCAGCACCAAAAGCACTGATACCACTGGACTCCTAAGCCTCCTACTGCTGCAACAAGTAGTCTACTCTTGACAATAATGTTGATTAAATGGAAAAGTACTATGAAAGTATGCATACCACTGACTCCTATGGACAGAACATAAATGGAAATGTGAGAAATGGAGTATGCAAATTTCCATTGCTTGAGATAAAAATAAGACCCCCAAATGGTAGAAACAGAAATGAATGGAAATAGGCAAGTAAAAGAAAGAAAATAGTAAAATATAAATGCAGCATCTATGTATAGGGGAACTCTGATTTAGAAATAACTGTAACATACTCTCATCCCCACAAATTTTAATCATTTTGTTAGAAGAAAATTGTTGAGTGCTCTGAAGAGCTTTGAAAACTGGAATTAAAAAGAAAAAAAAAAGATCCTGACAAGAGGTTAATTAAGTCAACATTTATTTATTTGGTACCTATTTATTAAGCACTTCCTCAATGTCAGGTACTGTGCAATGTGTCTCTATATGCTACATGTTTCTAGGAGCAATGATGATGAATACAATAGGCTGCTTGTTTTATAACAGTCAGAAAGTAGGGCAAGATATGTTCATAAATAGCTATAATCTAGAGCAATATATGAAAAAGCTATGTTAAGTAGTGTAAAGTGATTTGTGAGTGGAAGAATAAGTGCGATTTCAATAAATGAATATGAAGAGGAAGATAGTACAGTTAAGAAAAAAGAGTAAAGTGGGAAAAGTTCAAGGATTATTTGACAAATAGCTGTCATATCAGTTTATTTTTTCTACCAACAGCTACAATAGTGGATAATCAGTCACTTTCCTTACTTCTTAGCTATATTGATCTATTTTAGAATCTTTTTCCCATAAGCATCAAAATCAGCCTAAAATAATGTTTTCTTAGAAGATAAGTTCTAATTTTCTCCCTATTATTATTTTACTTTGAATATAGTGTCATTATAACTGAAAATGAGAACTATTAAAATATTTTAATATATTTTCTAATTATAAAAAAATTGCACATTTTCTAATCTATAATTCATCCAATTCTTTTTAATATACCTAATCTAAACATGTGCATTATAGACAATATAAGAATTATATTATGGAATATCTTGTCTCCAATTTATCACTATTATTATAAACATGAAATTAAAATACCTTCATTTAATAATTACAGACATCTCTGATAAATTACTTAAATTAAAATTCCAGGAGTGGAGAAACTGCAATTTAAAGAAACACATATTAAACTTTCATGTTGTATCTGACAAACCAATTTAAAGTTCTACTGAAGGTGAATCTTTTATATAAGACTTGATTTTTATTATTATATTGAAAACTATTTGCATATATCTTTATAAACAATATTTTGTTTTCAAGTTCTATCAGAATTTAGTGTGCTATGATTTTCACAAGTGAAACTGGAGTATATTGTTTATTCTTATTCCTTTGTTTCATTTTTGGTAATTTACATTTTGTTCTTAAAAATAATTTTTAATATTTTGTATAAATAAACTGGCATATGTTTCTATATAAAATTCTACAGAATTTTTAAAACATTATGCCATATGTGTGATTAGAACTGTTTCCTAATATTATATATACTTTATCTTTGACTATTTTTTTCAATATAACTGAGAAAAATTTGACTAATTTTTTTTGTCAAAGCATTAGCTCTTATAATCTTGTGAATTCTACTCTCTGTAAATGAATTTGAGATTCAGGTATTTTCAACATTATAGCCTTTTCAATAATATTCACAGCCTGATAGTTCTAAAAATTTTGGAGATAAAAGAGTTATTTATTTCTTTAAAAATTATTAAAGAAACAAATTGAAGCTATCATTTTATTCTGTTGAATACTGCTGTTAATGATTTGAGATATGTGATTAACATGGTTGCTTTTCTATAAATGGTCCATGATTATTGCCTTAATTTCCTTTTTGACCCCTGAATTTTTTGTTTGTGTGGCTCCTTTGTTTTAAATTATGAATATGAATGACTGAGTTTTAATCACCACTGAAGTAATCTGAATAATCAGGGTAATGTGTGGTTGCATGTTATTTGATACTTTAAATGTGGACAATAAATAGGATCTAAGTTATTTTCTTTTGAATCTGAAATCTGACTTGAATTTCTAGACTCCACAGATGAAATAGTGCTGGGTGACTGCCAATGTTATGTCATATAAAGTGTTGTTTCTTGTTGCTTTAACCATTTAGTTTAGCCATGCTCTGGATGTTACCTTTTGGAATGTTCCTACTTGGAACTGAGATTACACTTCCTGGAAAACCCAAGCTATGTGCTTAGATCTTTTATAGGTATTCTGATTGACATTTGAGGTGAGCTTTTAGCTAACAGGTAGCATAGACTGACAATCATATCAATAAGCCATCTTGGATACCTCTGAGGTTCCTATACAGATAACTGTAACCCTGCTGACACCTGACTATGATCACCTAAGAAAACTTTTAAGTGCTGACCACCCACATGTGTCCTGTTAATCCACTAGTTTATTGTACAGAGGAGATAACTATAACAGAGTTTCTTTTTTCAAAATATAAAACAACAAAAAAACATGTTAGCTCTTCCTTCAAAGCAAATTTATTTATTTTATAAGTGTCAGTCTTGAGGTACACATGCTTTTTTTTTTTTCACTGTAAAAAGAGTAATGACTAGCCCACCAACCTAGATCCCAAGTCATTACTCTTTTTACAGTCAGCACTTAGCTTGGGAGAAATTTGACTAATTTTTTTTTTTTTTTGTCAAAGCATTAGCTCTTATAATCTTGTGAATTCTACTCTCTGTAAATGAATTTGAGATTCAGGTATTTTAGGAGAAAATTTTTTAAAAAAATGAAAATCAGCAAAGGTAAGTACTACACTAAAGGAAAAATCAATCAGGTATTTTCAACATTATAGCCCCCAAGACCAACCCTTCCATCCTACTAACCTTCACTATCCTGAGGGTGGAGATACCAGCAAAGAACAGACAACCCCACCAATGAGGCAAGAAGGGAAGCAGGAGAGATACAGATCTCCAACAGAAACAATCCTTGTACCTTCCTCTCTCTCTCTCTTCTCCTGTTCTCACATCCCCAACATTTCTGAAGCAAAGTACTTTTCATGAATTAGGTTATTGAAGACTAGGATGTATAAACAGCATATTACAGTTGCATAATATATTCTTTTATCTCTTATTTTTACATTTTTTACTTTTCTTAAATTTACGTTTGTTTGTTTTTTGTACTTTCTTGCCTTCCCACTTTTCTCCCCCACATCAATTTCTCTCTCTTCTCCTCCTACTAACCAACTTCTTTAAATTCCTCTTTCATGTTTTCAAAGATCTAAAAACTCTATATCCTCACCTCCTACCCACTAAACATTTCATGTTACACCTCATCCCCAGTTCTTTGTCCAACATCAGAAACTGTAGACCCATTTGCAAACCTACCATTTATATTGTAGATAATATTTAAACTCACCCTTCCTGTATATTGTGAAAAAAACGATAAATGTCTTCATAGCAGCTAATTGGTTTAAAGTTTTATATTGTTTGTATTCAGATCTGTTAATATTGTTTTCCCCCTTAAAGGAGACGTATTGGAACCCTGAAGAACACAATAAGTTTATAGGTTAAAAACTGTAATGCCTCAGATCTGCAGGGCTAGAAGGAAAGACACATAAACAACATGAAAAAACAAGGAAATAAAGTGCCCCAAACAAACCAAGATACTACATGATTAGAGTCCATGGCTAACACAACCAAAGAAATTACAGAGAAGGAGGTCAGGATGTACATAAAAGCAAAAGATCATTTCAATAAAGAGCTACATAAGCAAATAAAGAAAGCAAAAGATTACTTCAAGGAGATAGAAGTTCTGAAAAAAACAAACAGAAACCCTTAAAATGAAAGAAAAAATAAATCAAATTAAAAACTCAAAAGAAAACACTACAAGCACTTTAGATAACTTGGAAGACAGGACCTCAAACAATGAAGACAAAATATGTAATCTTGAAAGAATATTGACCACATAGTGAAGATGGTAAGAAACAATGAGTATAGCATTCAAGAATTATGGGATAACATAAAAAGAAGAAATTTAAGAATTATTGGGATAGAGGAAGGCATAAAGTTTCAAACCAAAGGAATGAACAAACTAGTCAATGAAATAATATTAGAAAAAAAATTTCAAACCTGAAGAATGAATTGCAAAATCAAATACAAGAAGCTTACAAGGCACCACATGTACAAAATCACAACAGAACCACACCAAGGCACATTATATTAAAACTGTCTATCATGCAGAATAAGGACAAAATTTTAAAAACCAAAAGAGAAAGGGATCAGAGTATGTCTAGGGGGAAACCAATTAGGATATCTGCAGATTTTTCAACCCAGACTCTGAAAGCTAGAAGATCTTGGAATAACATATACCAACCTCTGAAGGAAAATGAATGCCAACCATGAATCTTATATCCAGCAAAATTAAGCTTTAAATTTGGTGATTAAAAAACACCTTCCAAGATAAAAAAACAAAAAAGCTAAATGAATTTACAATTAGAAAGCCTGCACTATACACTACATCCTCACAAAATATTCCATGAAGAGAAAATTTTTAAAAAAAATGAAAATCAGCAAAGGTAAGTACTACACTAAAGGAAAAATCAATCAAAGGAGAAACCAAGTCAAGTAAACACCAAAATAAACAAAAAGTATCAAGAAAACAAATCATGTCTCAATAATAACCCTGAATATTAATGACTTAAACTCACCAATTGAAAGACACAGACTAGCAGATTGGAGTTTTAAAAAAGACCCAAAATATGCTTCCTGCAAGAAACTCATCTCATAGGAAAAGACATCCACAGACTGAAGATAAAAGGTTGGGGAAAAACATACCATTCATATGGACTGCGGAAATAAGCAGAAATCAAGCCAAAGTTAATCAAAAGGGATAAAGAAGGACATTTCATACTGCTTAAGGGAAACATTCATCAACAAGACAAAACAATAATAAATACATATGCCCCAAACAACGAAGCATCTAAATTCATTAAACAAACTCTTCTCAAGTTCAAGAGTCAAAAAGACCACAACACAATAATTATGGGTGAATTTAACACACCTCTTTCACCACTGGATAGCTATTCCAACCAATGGCTAAACAAACAAACAACAACAACAAAAAAAACTATAGACCTCAATAATACAATCAACAACTTTAACTTGACAGAAATACATAGAATATTTCATTTATTAACAAGTGAATAAACTTTCTTCTTAGCACCACATGCAACCTTCTCTAAAATAGACCATATATTATGCCACTGGGCAACTCTTAGCAAATAAAAAAAAGTAGAGATACTACCCTGTATTCTATCAGATCATAATGGAATGAAATTAGAAATTAATGATAAAATAAAAATAGAAGTTACTCCAAAACCTAGAACTAAATAATATACTATTGAATCAACAGTGGGTTGCAAAAGACATCAAAGAGGAGATTAAAAAATTCTTAGAGGTAAATAAGAACACTGATACAACATATCAAATTCTCTGGGACACTATGAAGGCGGTACTAAGAGGAAAGTTCACTATATGAAGTACATTCCATAAAAGAAGAAAAATTCAACAAATAAATGACCCAACAATACATCTTAAAGCCCTAGAAAAAGAAGAACAAATCAACACTCAAAGTAGTAGAAGAAAGGAAATAATTATATTCAGAGGTGAAATCAATGAAAATGAAACAAAAGAAATGATTCTAAAAATTTGACAAAACAAAAAAGTTGGTTTTTGAAAAAATAAATAAAATTGGTGAACTCTTAGCCATGCTAATAAAGTGAAGGAGAGCGAAAACTCAAATTACTAACATCTGTGATGAAAAACGAAATATCACAATGGACACTACAGAAGTACAGAAAATAATAAAAAATTATTTTGAAAATTTGTATTCCAATAAAATAGAAAATACCAAAGGCATCAACAAATTTCTAGAGTCATATGAATTTCCCAAACTGAATCAAGGTGATACACAAGTTAAACAGATCAATTTCAAGCAATGAAGTAGAAGACACCACCAGAATCCTACCAACCAAGAAAAGCTCAGGACCAGATGGTACACAGCTGAGTCTTACAAGACCTTCAAAGAAGAACTAACACCAATTCTCCTCAAATTATTTCATAAAATGGAAAATGAGACAGCAACTCCAAACTCATTCTATGTGGCCAATATAACCCTGATTCGAAAACTAGACAAAGACATATCAAGGAAAGAAAACTTTAGACCAATATCTCTAATGAACATACATGTAGAAATTCTATATAAAATTCTGGCAAATCAAATAAAAACATCCCAAAAAGATAGTGCACTGTGATCAAAAGAGGTTCATCCTGGGGATGCAAGGTTGGTTCAACATACAGAAATCCATAAATGTAATTTATCACATCAATAGACTTAAAGATAAGAATCATATAATCATTTCAATTGATGCAGAAAAAAAATTCTACAAAATACAGCACCCCTTCATGTTCAAAACACTAGAAAAGCTAGGGATAATGAGAACATATCTCAACATCATAAAGGCTATCTATGCTAAGCCCCAGGCCAACATTATTCTAAATAGATAAAAATTGAAAGCATTCCCTCTAAAAACTGGAACAAGACATGGATGCCCTCTTTTACCACTTCTATTTAACATAGGTCTTGAAATTCTAGTCAGAGCAATTAGACAGATGAAAGAAATTAAAGGGATACCGATAGGAAAAGAAGAACTCAAACTATCACTATTTGCCGATAATATAATTCTATACCTGGAAGATCCAAAACATTCTACCAGAAAACTTCTAGAACTAATAAATGAATTCAGCAAAGTAGCTGTATATAAAATCAACACTCATAAATAAAAGGCATTTCTGTACATCAGTGACAAATCCTCTGAAAGAGAAACTAGGAAAACTACACCCATTAAGAAAAAAAAAAAAAAAAACTTTGAAATCAACCAAAGAGGTGAAAGACCTCCACAAGGAAAACTACAGAACACTAAAGAAAGAAATTAAAGAAGACCTTAGAAGATGAAAAGATCTCCCTTGTTCTTGGATAGGCAGAATTAGTATTATCAAAATTAACATACTACCAAAAGCACTATACAGATTTAATGCAATTCCAATAAAAAAATCCCAATGATATTTCTCATAGAAATAAAAAAGCAGTCATGAAATTTGTCTGGAAAAATAAGAGACCCAGAATAGCTAAAGCAATCCTTAGCAAGAAAAGTGAAGGAGGCATCACAATACCAGACGTTAAACTACACTGCAGAGTAATAGTAACAAAAAATGACATGGTATTAGTACCAAAATAGACTTTATAGACCAATGGTACAGAATAGAGGAGACAGAGAATAACCCACATAAATACAGTTATCTTATAGTAGACAAATGTGCCAAGAACATATTTTGGAGGAAAGACAGCCTCTTCAACAAGTGGTACTGGGATAATTAAAAATCCATATGCAGCAAAATAAAATTAAACCCCTATCTCATCATGCACAAAACTCAACTCAAAGTGGAACAAGGACCTAGGAAAGGGATCAGATTGTGTAAAGGGGAAAACCAATTAGGATATCTGCAGATTTTTCAATCCAGACCCCGAAAGCTAGAAGATCCTGGAATAACATATACCAAGTTCTGAAAGAAAATAGATGCCAACCATGAATCTTATATCCAGCAAAATTAAATCAGAGACCCTGCACCTAATAGAAGAAAAAGTAGGCCCGAATCTTCATCATGTTATATTAGGCCCAAGTTCCTTAATAAGACTCCTATAGTGCAAGCTATAAAATCAATAATCAGTAAATGGGATGGATTCAAACTAAAAAGCTTCTTCTCAGCAAAAGAAACAATCAGTGGGGTGAATAGAGAGCCTACAGAATGTGAGAAATAAAGAACCCAAAAATCTTAACACCAAGAAAACAAATAACCCAATCAATAAATGGGCCAAGGAATTGAACAGACACTTATCAGAAGATGATATACAATCAATAAACAAATATATGAAAAAATGTTCAACATCTCTAGCAATTAGAGAAATGCAAATTAAAGCTACTTTAAACTTTCATCTCACTCCAGTCAGAATGGCGGCTATTAAAAATACAAACAACAATAAATGTTGGCGAGAATGTGGGGGAAAAGGCACACTCATACATTGCTGGTGGGACTGCAAATTGGTGAAAGCAATATGGAAAGCAGTATGGAGATTCCTTGGAAAACTTGGAATGGGACCACCATTTGACCCAGGTATCCTACTCCTCGGTTTATACCCAAAGGAATTAAAAACAGCATACTACAGTGACAAAACCACATCAATGTTTATAGCAGCACAATTCACAATAACTAAATTGTTGAACCAAACTAGATGCCCTTCAGTAGATGAATGGATAAAGAAAATGTGGTATATATACACAATGGAATATTTCTCAACATTAAAAGAGAATAAAATCATGGCATTTGCAAGTAAATGCATGGAGTTGGAGATTATCATGCTAAGTGAAGTAAGCCAACCCCCCAAAAACAAACACCAACTGTTTTCTCCAATAAGTGGATGTTGATTCATAATGGGAATGGGGGGAGCATAGAAGGAATGGAGGAACTTAGTGCAAAGGGCAGAGAGGAGAAAGGAGGGGGCATGGGGTTAAGAAAGATGGTGGAATGAGGTGAACTTCACTACCCTAAGTACATGTATGAAGTCACAAATGGTGTGACTCTACTTTGTGTACAGACACATGAAAATTTGTGCTCTATATGTGTACTATGAATTGAAATGCATTCTGCTGTCATGTATAACAAATTAGAATAAATTTAAAAAAATTAATGACTTGATATGAAATTTTTCTTCGTATTCTATAGTCTCACTATATTTTCTGAATAGATGTGTTAATCTCAATTGTTTTTTTTACAATATTTTTTAAAATTAAAAAAATTCCTTAATCCTTATTGGATTTATTATAAAATTTAAAAAGGTTACTTTATGTCAAAATGTTTCTTTTTATTAATTTATTTTTATGCTTTGTTTTGGTTCATTTTAATTATAATAATTATAAACAGCTTCTACTAAGAGTTCTGTTCTAATATAATTTTAATATTTTTCCTGTGCTTATTGTTATAGTTACTTTAACAACATGGATTTTTTTTCTGGTTTTACTTTTTTACAATATAAGTAATTTTCTTTAGCATCATTTTTGCTTTTTTCTTTCACTCTGTATTCTGGGAGAAGAGCATAACTTCTCTTATATATTGATTAAATATCCTTAACTTGGCATTTTCAATGCTTTTAATAATAATTCATATCCTCATAGTAGTTTTATTTCTTTTATGTTTTCTTATCCTATTTATTTATTTTCACTATTGGGAATCTAACCTAGGTCTTTCAGCATGCTAGACAAAAAAGTCTACCACTGTACTTCACCTGCATCCCCCTTTTATATTCAAATGTGTGTATGTGTGTGTGTTTGTTTATTTTTGTTTTTTGTTTGTCTTGCACAAGCTGATTTTGTCAAAAGAGGTGAATGAAGAATTATAATTCCCAGGGCATACCCAAAACAATAGATTTTTAAGGTTATTTACTCTACACTCACAGATGGATCATATCTTCACACGTAAATTACTGTTTTCAAGTCTGTGATTCGATAGCAGGATCACTATAGACTGTGCCTATTCACAGAGATAGATTCTGAGATGACAATTTTGCAGCTACTTTAGAAAGATGCTCTGATGTACAAGGCGTATTTCTGTCCAGTGGTCAATGGAAGCAATGGAGTATATTAGATGAGAACTCACATTAGAT
This sequence comes from Marmota monax, assembly GCF_021218885.2. Classification (NCBI taxonomy): domain Eukaryota; kingdom Metazoa; phylum Chordata; class Mammalia; order Rodentia; family Sciuridae; genus Marmota; species Marmota monax. The sequence goes on from NW_026694168.1 coordinate 217,822, forward strand.
GGGAATGAATTCGTGAATTTTCCTTAAACACTACCTCTGCAGAACTCAACCATTCTTCTTCAGACACTAAGTGGAAATTTGTAATTTTTTTCTTAGAATGGAATAGATTATTGTGCCCATTGATGCGAAAAATGTGTATCTCTTTATAAATCTTTTTTTGTATTTTGATAGTACTAGATTTAAAAATAAAGTTAGTGTGTGTGTGTGTGTGTGTGTGTGTGTGTGTAAAATAACTCTGTCATTTCATGATTGGATCTGTTTGGTTTTATTGTAGTTATTTTTTAAATACATTTTTGGCTTATTTTTATCGTTTTCTCAACAATTCCTTGAAAAAGATATCACTTAGATAATAAAAATATATTCTATTTTTTCTTACCTGCTATAGTTTATGGAAAAGCAAAACAAAATAGAGGATGGGAGAGAACTGTGGCTTTATTGTACATACAAATAGAAAACATTTCTCTACAACAAGTTTCCAAACTCATAGACTGAATGTAAACATGCCAAAGTATGCTGAGCTACGTTATGATATTCGATTTCTAATCATTTTCTGGTCTACATTTCCTATGGCAGTCTCCATTTCCAATATTCTGTTCCACATTATCCTTTTATATATAATACTCATATGTGGTTGCTCAAGTGCCATGATATTTTATCACACACACACACAACATGGACACTATCCATATCTCCACACAAACTCCCAAGGAATTACTCTAAAATAGATGATGAAAGATAACACAGCTACTCAGAGTCTCTGTTTATATTTGTTAATTTTGGATTCGGGGATTTGAGAGTAGAAAACAGGCAGATGTATGCACGTGCCTGGACTATATTACAATTTTTCACCTACCTTATGTTCGCTTCCTTTTCCTGGTCTCTAGACTCTTCCCCCATTCGGTATGGAACATATGAAGTTTTATATATAATTTTTAATTTGGCACTTGGCAAGCCTGATCTTTTTGCAATAAAGAAAAATTGAGTAACATGAAAATCAGAGCAAAGCAACTGAATAAAAGGTATTTGATACATCTACTAATTTTTTAAAACTAGAATATCCCCAAATGTATAGAACAGGGATATATGTTGAAAGAAAATATCAAAATATCTGAATCTGTGAGTTTTCAGAGCTGAGGCACAAAACTGAACAGGAAACATAAGTCAGTAGTTCAAAGAGCATGTAAAAAGACTGCCACTACAAAGAACTTTGTGGGTGATGATTGAAAATTTCAGACAGTGTATATTTTTTAATTATAGCAAGGTCATATTCAATTTCAGGGGAGATAATATATCCTAAATTTTGATATTATCAAATAAGAAGTTCAAAAGTCATTTTGGGACATTAATGAGCTTTTACTTCTTGAATTAAACTTCTGATTTTGAAATAATTGTAGAATAACACAAAGTTCTAAGAAATAATACAGAAGGATCCCTTGTGTGTTTTGCCCAGCTTCCCTCAATGACAATAACTTGTAAAATTAAAGTATATCACAATCAGGATAATGACATTGATATAATCTGCATATCTTCAGATTTACCAAGGTTTTCAGTACTCATTTGTATGTGGATATTTGTATTTACATCTTGATGGTTTTATCACATATATGAGTTTACATGACACTACTCTGGTCAACTTATAATCAGTTACAGAGATAATTATGCTATCTTTTTTATATTATTTGTACTTTCTTCAAAGGCAGATACTACTACCCTGACCTTTATTTCTAGTGCTGGTAAATTTCATGTGCCAGCTCATCTAAGTTATGGTGCCTACACATGTAGTTAAATATCTATCTGGGTATTTCTGTGAGGTTGTTTTTGTGTTAAATTTGTAGGCGTTGAGTCTAGTAGATTGCCATCCTTAATGTGGGCAGGCTTTATCTAATTAGCTGAAGGTCCTAATAGAACAAAGTCTTGTTTTCCCAGAACAAAAGAGAATTTTTCCAGAGAGCTTTGGATATCAGATTTGAAGAATTGAACTACAGCATTAATTCTTCTCTGCATTCCAGTCTGCTCATCCACCCTGCAGATTTGGATTTGTTGACTCTTTAGTCATAAGTCAATATCTTAAAATAAAACACAGATACACACACACACACACACATTCATTCTAGAGTTTCCATTTCTCTGAATAGCCCTGACTAATACACCTTGGCAAACTCTAATCTGTCCTCCATTTCTACATATATATATTTTTTTCATTTCAAGAAATGTTACATAAATTGATCTACACAAGAAGATAAGCTTTTGGGATTGTTCCCCCGGCCCCAGGATAATTCTGTGGTGATTCACTGAAATTGTATGTTATTAACTGGATTCTCATTTACATTGCTGCCTGGCATTTCACCTTTAGATGTACCAAGGTTTTTTGTTGTTGTTGTTGTTTTGTTTTTAACAATTCACCCTTTAAAGAAAAATGGATTCATTTTCTTTTCTTGACTATTAAAAATGAAACAGCTATGAATATGTTTAGACAAAAGTTTTTAGTAAACAAAATTTTTTATTTCTTTGGAGTGAAATAGATGGTTTGTATACCAATTGCCCATCTGGTTTTATAAAAATTATAACCTTGTTCCCCATAATGGCTGTACTATTTTATATTCCCACCAGTAATGTTTGTAGGATTGATCCAGTTTTTCTTCATCTTTGCCAATATTTGTTGTGTTTTATTATTATATTCACAATTCTGAAACAATGGCAGTGATATATCATTGTGAACTTATACTGTTTATTCCCATCATGTAAAACGAAGTTGAATATCATTCTTTATCTGTGTACATCATTGGGAGGATGTCTGTTCATGCTACTTTCCCATTTTCTAATCAGATTGCTTTTTTCTTTTTTTTTTTTTTTGGTACAAGGGATTGACTCAGGGGCACTGAGCCACATCCCCAGCCCTATATTGTATCTTATTTAGCGACATGGTCTCACTGAATTGTTTAGCAATTTGTTTTTTTGCTGAGGCTGGCTTTGAACTTCTGATCCTTCTGCCTCAGGCTCCTGAGCTGCTGGGATTATAGGCCTGTGCCATTGCATGTAGCTAATCAGAGTGCTTTTTACTGTTGAGTTCAGAGAGTTCTTTAAATATCATACATACAAGTCTTTTGTTAGAAATAAGATTTTCAAATATTTTCTCTTAGTTGGTACCTTGTCTCTCATTGAGCAATAATTTTTTATTTTGTTGAGGTAAACTTTATAGATTTTCCTGTTCTTGTTCATGGTTTTGGTGCCAAGACTGAAGTCTAAAATCTCTTTGTCTAATTCTAGATCCTCAAGATGTTCTCATGTTTATCTTTCAAATTGTTAAGTTTTATGTTTTATACCTACATCTACAATCAATTTTGAGTTCATTTTAATTTGCGTGTAAGATCTGAGATGTAGATTGAAGTTTCTTGTTGTTCGTTGGTTTGTTTTTGGCCCAAGAAAGTCAAATTTCTCTAGCACCATTGGTTTAAAAGGCTATTCTTCCTCCATTAAATCATTTTGTTACTTTCAAAAATCAGTGTTAGATACTTAGGTGGGTTCTCTATTCTATTCTACTGATCTGTGTGTCTAAAACATCCTCTAAATATCATGGTGTCTTACTCACTGTACCTCTGTAGTTAGTATTGATATAGGGTACAATAATTTCTGTCAATTGGTTGCTCTAAATTGTTTTAGATATTTTAGAATCTGGATATTTCCATGAAAACTTTAGAGTAATATTGTCTATGTCTACCCAAATCCATACTAACATTTGAATAAGAATTAATTGGGGAAAATTGTAATCTTCACAATGTTAAGTCTTCCAATGCAAGAACAGCATTTATCTGTTTATTTACTTAAGTCTTTTGATGGCTCTCATCATTATGTGTAGTTCTCATTAATCTTGTACATGCCTTGTTATACTATAATGAAGTAGTTCTTTTTTGGAGCAATTTTCAATTTAATTTTCTAGCATATAAGAACGTGATGGACTTTTTCATGTTGATTTTTTGACCTATGATCATGCTGGCCTCACTTATTAGTTCTGGGAATTTTCATAGATTTTTGGAATTTTCTATTTCTATAATCATGTCAGTGAAAATAAGGACAGTTTTATTTCTTCCTTTCTAATTGGTATGCCTTCTATTTCATTATTATTTTCATTATTCTTGGTTTTACTTTGTACTATATCTAGAACTTCTAGTAGTAGACCATCTAAGAGTGAGAAGAGCATGAATCCTGCCCTAGAATGATCTTAAAAGTATTAACTACAATGTAGTGTACCTTTTTTCAGATGACCTTCACCAAATTGAGGTAGATTTCCTTTATTCCTAATTAGCTTTAAGTTTTTTTGTATCATAAATGGCTATTTGACATTGTCAAATCCTTTATCTATATCAATTGATATGATTGTATGATTTTTACTTTTTACCTTACTGATGTGATTGATCACATTAAACAATTTTGAAATGCTGAATCAGCTGAATACTTGGAAGTATGGAACATAACATGTTTCATGCATTGTTGGGTTGATTTGTTAAATTGTGTTGAGAATTGTGAATAAATTTTTTTAAAAAGATTACACCACCATTGTTTTAGTTTTCTTGGGCTATTGTAATAAATTACCAAAGACTAAGAGGTTTAAAGCAACAAAACTTTATTTTCTCAGAGTTCTGGAGATAGGAAGTCCAAAATCAGTGATGACAGGGCACTGGTCCTCCTAAATCTCCTGGGTAATGCTGTATACTGAACTGTGTCCTCCAAAACTTCATACATTAAAGCCCTTTCCATCAATTTGATGGTAAAGATGGGGCCTTTGGATAACTAGGTTTAAATGAAGTCATAGGGTAGGAACCTTTTGATTGGATTGGCACCCTTTTAGGAAGATACACCAGAAAGCTGTTCTCTTCCTCCACCCCAGCCCCCATTTCCCTCTCACATGTGAGGACTCAATAAGAAACAAGGAAGAAAGCCCTCTGCAGAAGCTGATTATTTTAGCACACCAATCTTCATTTTTCTAGTATTCAAAACTGTGAGAAAATTAATTTATGTTGTTTTAGCCACCTAGTCTATGGTATTTTCTTATGGGAGCCTCAGTTGACTTAGACAAGGAGAATCCCCCTTTGCCTCTTCCAGTTTCTCTGGTTGCCGTTGACATTCCTTGGCTTCTGTGCACATTACTTGAACCTATTTTTCCTTCACAAGACTTTCTCTGTGTGTGTCCAAATCTCCTTTCTGTTATGTATAGGACCCACCCAAATCCAGAATTGCTTTAACTCAATAATCTTAACTAATTATATTTGTGAAGACCCTATTTACAAACTAAGTGACATTTTAAGGTTCCAAAGGGACATTAACTTTTGGGGAAGACCATGCAACTCCCTGGGGCAGTTTTATGTGTTGTTTGGTTTGGGTTTTTTTATTTTCTTTCTTTGATTTTGTATTAAGGTAACATTGGTTTCAAAATTAATTGGGAAATATTTAAACTCCTATTTTCTTGAAGGGGTTTATGTAAAATTAGTGTCAATTCTGTTATAAAATTTGGAAAAGTTGTCAATGAAGCCTTCTGATTCTGGAGATAAGGGGGGCTTTTAATCGCAAATCCATTTTTTAATGGTCATGAAATTTTTCAGGTCATTTATTTTTCCTAATTTGGTATTTGAATACCAAATTCAAATATCTTTGAATAGAATTGATTCACTTCTAACTTGTTGGCTTTATGAGAAATAATCTGTTCATGATTTTTCCTTATTCTTTTAATGTCTCTAGAGATTTGTAATGATATCCCATGTTTCTTTTATGATATTCTTGATATTTATTCATTTTAATGAACGTTTTAAGAAAACATGTTTTGGTTTTCTGGGCTTTTTTTCTTTTTTTCTTCTACTTCATTAATTTCTGCTCTGATCTTAACTTCCTTTCTACTATTTACATGGAGTTTATTTTGTTTTTATTTTTTAACTACTAAAGGTAGAATTTTTAATATCTACTCTTTTCTAATGTAAGCAATTTAGTGTTATAAACTCCTTTCTGAATATTGGTTAATCTGCATCCCACAAATTTGATGTATTTGAATTTAAGCTTATTTTGAGACTTCCACTTTGACACATGAATTGTTTTGCCATCTGTTGTTTAATTTCTCAGTATTCAAAAGTTTTTTCCTGTTTTTCTGTTATTGATTTCTTGTTTGATTCCATTATGATCGGTGAATGTATTTTGTGTAATTTTTAAAAGTTGTTAGGGTTTGCTTTATTGCCCAGGATATTGTCTATCTACTGAATGTTCTATTGATTCTTAAATAGAAAATGTTTTTCTCTTGTTGCTTGTAATGTTCTCATTCTATATGTAAAAAGTAGACCATATTGTTGAATGATGCTATTCATATATGTGTGTTTGTATGTGTATTACACATATTTTCTGAGTAATTCAAACTACTGGACAGAAAATTAGCAATTCAAGAACTGAGCAATGCCAATAAGCTACAGGAAATGGATATACAGATAGATAAAGAGATAAGTAGAGATGTATTGGAAGTCCATGGCTCAAATGATTATATAGATAAGCATGTTCCAGTTTCTTTAGGGTGGGTAGGCAAGTGGGAGACATAGAAAAACTGAGATTTAGTTCTAGCTGAAGTCCAAGGGGCTGAAAACCAGGATTTGGAGCTATGCCAACATCATGATTTTAGTTGAGGAGGACCCATGTCAGACTTCTGACCTTCAGAACTGCAATATAATGTCTTTATGTTGTGTTAAGCCAGTGCTTTTGTGGCCATTTGTTATGTCAGCAATAAAAAATCTGTATAATGATTTAAGAATCTTCTAAGGAGAAGGACTGTTATGCTGATGGCTGGTTTACCCATTCTGGTGTTCTTTATTTCTTCCTGAAGTTCCAGACTTTCTTGGGTTATCATTATCTTCCTGTTTGGGAAATCCCAAACAGGAAGATTTGATCATTCTTTAAGATTACATTCTCTGGTGACAAATTCTTAGTTTTCCTTTATAGGAGAATGTTATTTATTCACTTCTGCATCTGAAGTTTAATTTCAGCACGTATAACATTAGCAGTCTACAGATCTGTCCTTGCTGCAAGTATCTGAAGTCTTAATGAAAAATAACATAAAAATAAGCATTATACAATATGGTCATATGTATAAAAATGTTAAACTACCCCATGAGTAAGAATAAGGATATATACAAATATAAAACTCCCTATAGTTATCTTTAATATGAATTATCAAAATGTACTAGATTATTAAAGAGTGTCTACAGATACAAGTATATAACATTAGATAATTAACACTTGTAGAATATATGTTTCTTCCAAAAAAATATGAGCAATCCCTTTATCTTTAGTTGTTTTTATGGGATGGTAATTAAATTAAGAAAATTACATTCCTGTGCAATTTTTATATTACATAGAAAAGATTTTAATTACATTGTACAAAACAGAACCTATGTGGATAATGCAGCACTTTCACACTGCATTTATAAAAAGGAAAATCTGAACAAAACTGAAGTCATTAGGAAGTATTTTGGGTCCTTTATGGTTGTCCGTTGAATTATTTCAGGGTTATTAAGTTGTGCTTAGAGGAGAAAAGAAGGGAAAAGTGATTCTATGCCATCTTATGTTGGAAATAAATATCTCAATATTTATTTTTATGGTTAATCTTACATTTATACATATTCTATTCTCTATTCTATTCTAATATTAATATTAGGGTTTAAATAGTTTAAAATATTTTGTTACCATATTCTGCAGGATGTATAAAAAATTAGTTTGTCTCATATTTTAAGGTTATTTTAGTTCTTATATCACCATGAATAAAGAAAAACTTAACACTTGCATTTTTCAGGGGAAAAAAGTGAGACATGTATCTTAAGTTACTTGTCCAAGGTAGCATAATGGTTTGTCATAGAAATAGATACCAGACACCAGGACATAGTCCATCTAGTACATTGTTTAGCCAATTGTTTCCATATTTTGGAAATAAGATCATGCTGAAATGTCCTAGAATTAAAGTATGTTCTAATTACCTTTTTTTTTTCTTAAATAAGCTTTAGTAGCATTCGGGTTTGTTGTTTCCCAAAACTGGCAATAAATAGCTTAGCATCAGATGATACTTACTGATCAAAAAAATACAAATAATATTTTGGATGTTTTAACTTAAAACTTCAATGCGATTTGAATTTAAAAAGTACTCCAGAAGTAAAATTAGATTCATCTGAACTTTTTACAATGTACATATTGAGCAGCTTGATTAGAATTTATGTCAAGTCTAATTATATGTACATTTGTTCCAAGAATATGGATAAAAATTAATGCACTCTTCTAAAATTTAAAAAGATGGGCTTAATTAAAGGAAGGACTTTTAAAAGGTCAAGATCTTTTAAAAATTAGTGAAAGACTAATTATTATTATCCATGTAAACCTATAGATTTCACAATAGTATTTGTGTTGAAGAAGAAATAGATATTCTACCTTCTTAGAGAATTGCTGTATATGCAATATAAATAGTAGCTCTCGAAATCTTAAGCCTGAGCTTACTGAAATCTTTCCCAATTATTGTGCAATTCTTATATAGTTTGGTTTTTTCCAAATGTACACTTTGTGCACAAATTTGTGTTACCCTTCTGTAGAAGTTGACCTGATGTAGAGAGGCACTTGAATTTGTGTCAGAAGACATGTGTGCCAGATGACATTAAAATTAGAGTCATATGGAATTTTTACTGTTTTGTTTACAATTGCCTAATGAATGGGGGATGTAGAAGAGCAATTAGCTTTTAATTCTCTACATTGGGAGTAAGAAAGAGTTTGTAGAATCCTTCTACAACCTTTTTCCAACAGATCCTGCCTGTTAAAACCACATGAAAGTCAAGGAAACTCAACCCAAATAAATAACAGCAACAAACAAATAAAAATTACAATATATCATGTAATTTTGCTTAAATGTCCTTTGTTATACTTCACAAATCTCAATCTGTCAGTGTTTCTCCATATTTGTAAAGCATCAGACATCCTGTTGGGTACGGAATATAGATTTTCTAGGGGCATGTCAAAAGTTAAAGCAGCAGAAAAACATTTTTTTTAACAACTGACTTCACTTATCAAACAGCAGAACCTGAAAAAAGGTCTCTGGCACCTGAAATCATTTAATGTTTTTATGGCAGTGATAAAAATCACTTCAGGTGTTGCTGCAGCAACAGCTTTGAAAGCAATAGAGTTCCGATGTGGAGAAGATCCATCAAAAATAAATCAAACCTTGTTTCAGTGGTGCCAAAGGAAGTGTGTGTAATGGAAAGTTATTAAGACCAAAGCCATGTGCAGGCTTTGGCCCCATCACAAGGCCCTCTTTGTCTGAGTATTCCCCAATCAATCACTCCCCGCTCATTTCTTCTCCTATTATCAGGAGACTGATAGGCTGTAGATTACAGAAGGTAAGTGTTTAAGAGCTTTGAAGCTTTTCCTAGCATATCATTTTGCGAAAGAGAGGGGGCGGGAAGGAGAGAGACAGAGATTCAAATACATTATAGAATGTGTAAGCCACTAATGTTTATCTACCATCTGCTAATTTCTGGATCTTATTTAATATTCTCAAAATCTAGGCATAACCTCAAAGAACTGTATCTTAATCTCACTTTCCATACCAAATACCATGGCTCATAGAGGCTGTTTTACAAAACATACAAAATTAACAAATGATGTAAGTGAATTAATATCCAGAATGTTCAGTCCCATCATCTGTATTACTCTCATTCAATTCCCCTACCTCTAAAGCAATGTTTTAAAAACTAATGTGTTATCTTTTAAAATAGAAATAAGTTCTATTTAAAAGTAATTTTCTTTTCTGAAAAGTATTGGCTTATTCATTTTTAAAGTTACAATGTTTTTTTTAAAATATGCAAATCTGAACTAGGTATGCTCTCTGTTATAGTTTTGAAAGACCATAAAAACCAAATTAAATAAGAAAAATATAAAATTAAGAAGGAGCTCAAGTTAGCATGACTGAGACATCACTTGGTTCTAACAATCATTGTTTATAGTGCAAATATGCAGCTATTAGCATGGGTTCACTGGGGTTTCACATGCCAAAACCCATGTCTGGCTACGTGAGGTCTTAATTTTTCACCTTCATGTCATTTTGAATCACATAAAGACATTTTTTCTACATTATGCTGTGCTGTGCTACGATTTGGCCTTTAGTTAATGTTTGTACATCTGTCTCTCTTTCTTTCACAGTAGCCCCTGATAATTGAAGTGATCCTTGGTGGTTCCAATAGGATACTAAGTACAGATAATCAGGGAATATTTAGGACATAGTCATCCAGATGACACAAAATGCCTTCATATATCTTTGTAAGTATCACTAAATGAAAACACAAAATTAGAAAATAAATCTCTATGGTTCGCAGATCCCAGAAAATAAACCAAGGGACAACATATGTTTATATGCCACAATTTGAGAAATGTCTGCAATAAGGAAATGGGGAATTTAACACAAGAGACAATATTTTTATAACCGAAACTTACCATTTTGTTACAAATAATTCTTTTAAATTTAGAATTAAATTAGAATTATTAGCATAAGTAACTTAGTGGGTTATCCAGGCTTACGATGGTGATGTCATGTCCAGATGCCTCATTACGCAGGGCACAGTTGTACATCATCCACCTCCACTTCCAATAGTTCTCCAGCGTAGAGTGTGTTCTAGCCACTGGCTTGCGATGCTGCCTTCACAAACAACCTGGTTGTTTAATCATCCTCAGGCATCATCCCTAAAAATCCTGGTTAATTGGACACAGCAACACATATTAAATAGTCCCCAGGAAATTTAAGTGCACACACAGGATTGACAACAACTTTTGTAGTCAACCAGAAAAACTTTTTAAACTAAAATATAACATTTTTGGAATTCTGTTCTTTCTCATTTTTTTAAATTCTGATTTGTACAGACCCATTTTAGGAGGCTAAGCTATATACCCTGAGATGTCCAGGTCAAATATCAGTGTCCTGTGACACCTTCCCAGACAATAATCTATGTTGATTACTTTCTCTCCATTTCCCATGGTACTTTAACCAAATCATAAGGCACATATTGGAGAATATCAACCCTTCATCCCTTCATGTTTATTTCTATAATCCAATAAGCCTATGACCATAAAGTGTATACTCTAAGGGCCCACAATTTCAATGTATGTTTCAGACATTTATTGGATAATTTCTTTTTTTATAATAAGGACAATTTTTTAATGACTTTATTTTATTTTATGTGGTGCTAAGGTTTGAATGCAGTGCCCCATGCATAGTGGGGCAAGTACTCTATCACTGAGCCATAATCCCAGCACCTGGAGAATATTTTAAATGAATAAAAAAAGAAATGAAAGAAGCAATAATTTAAGTGATCTTAGCAATATTGCATTCCTTTAATTTAGTACTGTTCTCGAGCTCTGAGTGTGCAGAATTATTTGTACATATACTGAATGGGCAGGATCTATTTAATTATGGTCTCTATGTACACTTTTGTAGGTTTTCTTCTCAATAGGTCAGCTTTATACAGGCTCTGTCAATATTCTCTAGGGTTTTATTTTTTATACTTACATACAAAATCACCAAATTTGTTACACTAGCATAGATTCCACTTTGTCAATCTGAATCTCTCCTGACATTAAAGAATCTATGATGGTAACTATTTTTATATACTACATACTTTATAACTCACATTTTATTGTACATTCTGTAAAATTGAGGTGACTAGAAGCACAGGCAGTAGATTAGAGATCTACCAGTGCTACCATTTCCTCAAATTGTCCCTGCCACTAACAGAAGAACAAGGCCTTCTTACAGAGTTGCATGTTCAGTGCCCAGCACTATGAAGAAGACAAAATAATAAATTCACTCAACGTTATATCATCCTCGAGGACAATTTACCTCTCTGTGCAAAACAGCAGTACCACCCAATACTCCCTACCTACATTCCCTGCTTTAGCTTCCTCTGTACTTCTCAAAGTCCCCTGTCTAGTTGTCTAGGATGCCTTAACAAAGTACTACAAACGAGATGGCTTAATGTAACAGAAATGCAATTCTCTCACAGTTCTGGAGGCTACAATGATAGCAAAGTCAAGGTATAAGAAAGTCTGTTTCCCAATGAAAGTTCTAAGGAAGAATTCTTTCTTGGATTCTTCCTTCAAGTGGTTCCTGACAATCCTTGGAGTTCCTTGGCAGCTGGCTTCCTCCAAAGGAAAGAGAGAGAGAAACAGAGGGGAGGGAGGGGGGAAGGGGAGAGAGAGAGAGAGAGAGAGAGAGAAACCAATTGTCTTTTAAGCCCTAATCCCAGAAGTGGCATACCATCTCTTCTGCCATATTTTATTGATCACACAGACCAACTCTAGTATAATGTGGGATGAGGAGATTCAAGTGGGTACATAACATAAGGTGGGGACCTTTGGTAGCCATTTTGCAGGCTGGTTACCATAGACATTTTATCTATATGGGGGGAACACAATTTTTTATTGAAGAAGACTACTCTGTATATTAAAGAATGTTTCCTGTTCTTATCCTCTCCCTCTCTGTGTCCCATCTCATGAAACTAAATGGCAGTCACTATGAAAATGAGAAATTCTCTCTGGCATTTTCAAAATTCTTCTATAAAGAAGCAATATATGAAATAGGGACATTTCTTCTTTTCAGAGGCAGCATTAGGAGTCTCTCTGAAGTATTTGAAATGCAAGACAAGTTTATGTGAATTAGGCAGCAGATCTATATTTAGAGGCAAGCCAGCCATCTTGAGCTCACCATGTCAAGGAGCATCCAAGTGTTCACAAAGGTGATTCATTGTGATGGCAGGGATGTCTAATTATGTGCATAGCTCACTGAATTTTTAATAGAATATCCTATACGTGAAGGGATAGAAGACATACTCCTTTATAGCAATGTTTGTGTCTACTTTGCCATTGTTCTTCATCAAATAGCATTAGTGTGGAGACCCTCAATTCCACCTACTGTAACCAAGCCGTGATTACAAAATCAATAAGTCTTTAGCCTGCTCAAATTCTATTTACGGATGTCTTTACCACTGCAGCATCTATAGACTTCAAATTATTCTTCATTTTAAAAACAAATAAAAGACCAGATATTAACTTTGTTTTCCTGTCAGAATAAAACAAAAAATCAATTTTTCAGATATATTGTGCAAGTAACATACTCTTATTCCTTAGCATGTGTATGTTAGAATGCTAAAGAGCACAATCAATTTTTCACTCATTTATTTATTTATCCATTTATTCAGAATTAAAGGGATTTGTTTTGCTCACAATTTTAGAAACATGTAAGATGCCAACTAGTTTACAGAGCTGAATCTCTCTCATCTGCATCCTGCCTTCAGGAGGTTTACTGTCTCTTAAAAATGTGTTCATAATACTAATCATTACACAGGAATTTGTTGTTTTTATTTATCAAAGCTTACCTCAGATAAAATAAAATAATTCCCAGGCAGATAAAAATAATTCCAAGATACTCTTTATACCATCATAGTCCAAACAGGTTTTGTTTTTTGTTTGTTTGTTTTTTAGTTTAAAATACTCCTTTCTGTGAAATGAAGAATGATTTGATAATATTGGATGTATATGGCCTACAAGACCAAGTTAAACATTGTTTGTTAGTGGATGCTCCTTTTGGTACCAAGCTGAATAAAATTGTATTATTCAAAAAAATCCATTCCATGAAGTTTTAAGGAACACCATTGCAGTGGAATGCTAGAACCAGCATTGATTGGCACACAGAACTGATTGCCAATATTTTTTAGAAACATCCAAAGTTGACTGACATTCTATTTGTAGCTTGAAATCAAATGTGGTGGAAATATCTGTAACAAAAAAAAAAAAACTTGATAATTTGATGAATTCTGCATATGTTTAACAACCAGCTCTCAGAAGGAGGGCGGATTTCCCAGAGAGCTGGTTGTTAATTATTCACCAGTACACTACCTCAGAAATGCTTCTTTCTCAAATTTATGACCAAAGGATATAGGACCATTCCTGTATCACATTCAGTATCATGGTACTTTCTTGAGTTTTAAGGTCAAACTGTAATCCTGGCTAGACAAAAGGTTAATAGTTTTCAGCCAGGAGAACAGAGCATTGCAAAACCATCTAGGTAATGTTCAGGGTATATTATATTCTAGAAAATCAATCTGGGTCTTCAAGACTGAAAATGCTCTATAAAAGTGTCCCTTTCATCCTCCTTTGGCCTGATAAAAACCTTATCTACACATAGCCATGAAGATAAAAAGAATACAAAAGTCTAGAAAAATTCCAGGGATGCATATTTCTGTAAATCAAATTTTACCACTTTTCTTTTAGGTAGAGATTATTACTACTGCAATTTGGACTCAAAATATTAGGGAACAAGGAACTATCACTATAAAACGTGTAGTTTTACTATTGTTTATTAAAATAACAAGTTACTGGGCCCCTGACAGAACCTGTATGTCTAATGTCAGGCAAGTATAAAATGTAATGTGCATTTATGAATGTGCATTTATTCAAAACTAAATTTATTTCTCTGTGCAAAGTCACTATTTTCTTCATATACATTGGAAATAAAACAGAAAAGAAAGCTTTTGTCAAAAAATATATGTTACTATGATCTTAAGACTTTGATTATTAATACACATGGGTCAGAAAATTTCAGTTCATGGTTCCCAGAGTGAAAATAGCTTTGGCAGGCTACATATAGTATATATAAAAAGACATACACGTTGTAGTACATATGCAGTGCCAAAATGCTCCATCTGTGCACAGGGACTGAGTTATGATCACTAGGGGAGACATAACTTTCTAATGTACTTACTTTCATGTCTTTCAGAATTTTACTATACTGAAGACTTTTGTTGTCACAATTTTTTAGTATTAGAAATTTCATATTTGATATATGAATATTCAATCAAATTAGCTTTTCAATAGAATTATCAGTTCCCAACCTTAGACTTGAGAAAAATCTATTTCCCCAATAGGATAGATAGCTATGAAACCAAGATATTGAGCATCTATTGTACTTCCTACCCTTGACTCATTACAATTTTGTTTCACATGAAGTAACATACAAAGAAAATGTTGATATTTATCCAAAATATAATTAACAATCCCAAATTTTTTGTTCTAGTTTATGAGAAAGTCCTTCAATGTATCATTTTCCTTGCAAATGAACCATATTTTTAAGTTATTACCTAAGTAACATGGAAAGGAAATTGCTACTAATTTAGTGCTCACATTCATGTTCAAAGTTCTTGTAAATATTGTTCTACCTCATCAGAACCATAACATTATCACATGGCATTGAAATATTTCTTATTGTGTTTGTCACACACCAATTGTTTCTAGGCTCATCTAGTAAAATATTTATGGAGTACACATTTTTATATTTGATCCCTATAAGCCCCCATGCATCATAATTTAAGCATTTTGATGAAATGTGCAAAATGACTAGTATGATTTATAATTCTGGATTCATATGTCTTTCAAAATTTTAATTTTTGTGTTTATGATTAGTATTTATGTACTAAAATTATTCATCTTCCACATTAGCAATCATATGAGACCAATCAGCTGTCCTTTCTGGGCAAGATAATAAGTCTCTTGAAATCCTCTTAGTGAATGTGCATTTATATGTCAATAGTAGAAGGATCAGTAGCCTCATAGCTGCTTATAAAATTTAATACATTAGAATCCAGTGTCCTTTTCTGGCCCTACGTGAATTAGTAGTACTCATTGTTTCCTCAGAAAAACCTAAAGCATTGGTCAAGTACAGGAAAACAAGTAGGAAAAGAGGTAGGATGTTAAAGCTCTGTAAATGCACTAGCCTTAATGCTTACCTTAAATTTATTATTTATTCAAGAGAATTGTTCCATTTATTTCCAGAAATGTTTACCAAATTTGGTAACTGCAGAGAAGTCCATATATATGTCATATTAAATACAATAGAATTATCCTATACATTTTCATCAAAAGGACATGTCACTAATTTAGTGAGTGTCAATGCCATCTACAGATTTGGAAGTCATTTAAGCAAAATAATTAAGATATGTCTTTTACCGAATATGAAGAAGTAAAACATCAAATTAAAGGGCTTCAAAAAGCTTCAGTGACCTCTTGTTTATTAGCTTCTATTGTGAGGTACCAATTTCATTCATAATGTAAAAAAACCCATGTAAATAAATTTTGCTAAACAATGAACAGAATCATAGAATCCATCAGAGTTAAAATAATGCTTCTAATTTATAATTTATGCATTTATATTTCAACATAATCTTATTGCTATTTACTTTCCTTCACTAAAGTAAAAATCTCTGGGTGGTCTCTGTGACCTTTATTTTCAACATGTTGGTCAGCACAAGTCCTATTTTTTTCAACATTTGGTCTCCAGTCAAAATAATGCTTCATTTTTATTTTTTGCGATAAAATTAAATTTAAATTCTCATAGACTAAGTGATAAATTTAGAAAGGCTACATGTTGGGATTTAAAAAAAAAAAAAAAACAACTTTCACTTCTTCTGGAACACTGGTGAAGTTCATGAATTCTAAAATCCTATTGCTTAGGAACCCCAGTTTGGTCACTTGGGTGACTGCACAAATTATTTAAATTACCTGTCTTCACTTTCTCCTCTGTAAATTGGAAATTATAATATTACTTACCTTTTATGTTGTAAAGGTGAAGTATTTACAGTATACCTAATAGGTAATAATGACTCAAAAATGTTTCTTTTTTCATTATTGGTGTTGTCTAGTAGAGAAACATAGAATTATTGTTGAGGATATTAAAGCCAAAAAACTAGGTCATTTCTGCAGAGTCACAGAATTTATTAGTGGCAAAACTGGGACTAGAAAGCAAGCAACTTATTACCCCAAATTTAAAAACAGAAAAAGAAGGAGAAATAGAAGAAAAAAGGAAAACTATGTGACCTTCTTATTTTGGTTGTTGGTGGTTTCATACATGTACAACTTAATCTCATAATTTGAAAATAGTTTGGATAAATAGTATTCTTGATCTAGATGCATTAAATAATACTGATATCTCTATAAATAAACAAAATCTCTTAACTTAAATTTGGGACTAACGGACTGCAAAGATAATTTTGGGTGAAGAGGATTGAAACTAGAATTAGGAAAGTTCAAGATTATTTTATTGTCAAGGTGAAACTAAGCAACACCTGTCCCTTCTCTGTATTGGTCAAAATCATCTAAAAATGTTTCTTAAAACCTCTTAAGAAAATTGTGATTTTGGAAAATCTATTTTTTAAAAAATAATACATATTTAATATTGCACTGTTTGAATCCATATAGTATAATATAAGTAATATTCATTTTGGAGAAAAAATAGGGTTAAATGAGTCAAATGATTTGAAAATAGATAATAGCCAGTAAATAAACTCTTTAATAGAAAGACTTCCAGGACTTTGTTCAATTGTATTCTAGTTACTTGTATGTTGAGTGCACAATAATTGAAATATTTGACATTTCCAAATACGGCAAGCATTCAAGGGTCATTTCTGAGGGAGGGAAGACTAACCTTAGTTCCTGTTCAATGCAATTAAACCTACATGTACTGTAAAAGTCCCAGAACATTTGATACAAGTTTTTCAAAAAAATAAGAAATACACAAGCACAAACAAACATACATATGTAAATATATGTAACATTATATGCCTCTGTGTAAATGTGAATATATAAATATAAATGTTTGTGTGTTTGCACATACAAATATATATCTGTAAAAACATATTGGAGGACAGATCTCCACACAGCCTTCAGTGAGCCAGCTTTTGCCTTTCGTGCTTACAGTTCTTGGAATATACTGTAAATGTGATATATGATGGAAAGAGGAGGAAGTGTCTAGGAAGGCCATGTCCTCGTTCTCCC
Source organism: Marmota monax (assembly GCF_021218885.2). Classification (NCBI taxonomy): domain Eukaryota; kingdom Metazoa; phylum Chordata; class Mammalia; order Rodentia; family Sciuridae; genus Marmota; species Marmota monax. Next base: position 235,699 of record NW_026694168.1, read on the forward strand.
TAGAAAAGGCCATTCTGCAGTGCTTGAGCTCAATGAACCAACAAATATCTAAGTTATACTCAGAGTGGAGTGCAACATGGAGTATGTGCAGCCAAGTGAGGGACTGTACCACCAGGACTCTCGGGGCTATGGACTGAATGTTTGCATCCCCTAAAACTCATATGTTGATGCCTGACTCCTGATGTAATACAGTTAAGAGGTGGGGCCTTTGGAAGGTGATCAAGTCATGAGGACTTTCATGGGATTAGTACCTTTATAAAAGAGGCCAGAGGGAGCTTGTTCACCCCTTCTACCAAGTGAGGATACATCTAGAAGACACCATCTTCGAAGCAGAGAAGGAGCCCTCACCAGATATTGAATCTTCTGTTGCTTTGACCTTAGACTTCCTACCCTCCAAAACTCTTAGTGATAAATTTCTGTTGTTTATATATTTCCTTCTCTAAAGTATTTGTTACGGAAGCTTGAATGGAATAAGAAACTAAGTTCCTGTTTGTCATTTTTGCTACTTGTAAATAATAAGTCTGCTTTGCTTAACTTGTGTGCATATTCTGTCTAACTGGACTTATGCAGGTCATAGAGGTACTGAGACTCCTGTGGTGCCTCACAGCTGCCCACATTGTGTTAGGACTGCTGAGGTAGCCGGGTCTACTTTCAAGCCCTGGAAAAATTAAGAATGCCTACACATTCTCTTAAGAAAGATAAAGGACAAAACAAAGAAAAGATACATTTTCAAGGAGATGAAAATGTTAATTAGCCTCATTTGATGATTACACATTGTATACATGAATCAAATTATCTCACTGTATTCCATGAATTCGATAATTGTGTATAAATTAAAAATAAATTTTAAAAACTGTTTTAATTTTGAAAAATATTTAAAATTATTAAATAATAATATATTTAAAATAAAAGATATTTTAAAAGAAAGATAAAGAAAATCAATCTTTTCTTTAAATTTTACATTTACATTTATAAAGACTTGCATATTTTTGGTGAAAATAGACAAAGCTTTTAATTGTCTCTGTTAAAAGATAGGAACAGACATCTGGACAATCCCTTAGGGTATTTGGACTTTTTTCAACTGGGTTTATTCATATAATTATATATATTTTAATGTTAATATTAATTGGAATTGCCATTGCCTGCATAAACACTATCTGCAAGGCAAGAAAATCTGGAAGACATCTGAAATAAGGCGTGAATTAAAACTATACCACTTTTAACTCTCTGCATGAATGACAAAAAGTCATCAACCTTCATTTATTTTCCCCCGTGGGTAGGGCTTCTTGTGTAGAAGTTACCAGTGTATAGAAGAGAAGTCATTTCTTCCTCATTCAACTCACATTAATAAAATGTTTGAGTCATTGAGTCAAAAGGTGTACAATTTAATACAGTACATCCTGTGAATCAATTATATGCCATTTTAGAACATATACAGGAATGAATTATATCACCAAAAGAAAGTTCTGCAAAAGGGCAAGAAACAAGCTTGTTTTCAATTTAGATATTGGAGGGGCTAATGAGATATATTAAAAACATGCTTTTGATGGTGTCGATTTTGAGCTATTAAAAAATAAACATTATTTCTCAAAATCAGAAGGAGGAAATAATACGCAAATAGTTAAAGTAAAGGAGTGACCAATCAGCACATTTTGAAAAGTGTGGAAAGATTTAGGAAGTGGGTCAATGACAGGGAAAGCGGCTAGAGAGGTTGGGTCAAACTGGGGAGCATCTTTTTCCCAGAGTGACTTTCTACATTAACTAGTAGCAAAGGAAAATGCATTTAACAAATCCTAAGCAGGATCTGAATTCTGGAGCAAATTCTTGTCTTCATGAGGTCTAGTAAACTCTTTAATTGCAGTTCTCAGCTCATCTCTTGATGTTCAGTTTCTATTGATCTTCTATTTGACACATGAATTTTAAGATATATTGAGCAATGAGATTGTTGTCAAAGGAGGGAGAAGAGCCAAGACAAGAGTATAAAAAAGTGGTGAAAATAGAGAATCACAGCCTTTGGGACAGGAGTCTCCTGTGTTTCCCCTTTGCTAGCAAAGCAATAAATCTTTTTTTTTTTTTCCTTTTTCTCAAGACCTTGTGAGGACTGAGCTTTTGGTTACAAGATCTTCTGGTGCCATTCCTGTAGTCGGTGTGAGCTCAAGAATAAATAATTTTGCCCAGGAGGGCGAAAAAAGGTAATCCTATTTGCCCCTGTCATTTCCCAAATTAAGGAAAGGGAGAGATTAGGAAGAGGGAGAGATTAGGGAGAAGGAGGGAGAAAGGAAGACAAACATGTTCTTTTAAAAAATGAGTCTCAATGACAGACAGCAAGGACTATATTCAAAGCATAAAGTAGATCACTGTTGCAGGGGTATTTCTTCTCTTTTCAGAATACCTCTGGAAAATATTTTTACTTGAGATTGGTGAAATTTGAGATTTCTTAGCTTCAGATTTTTTTTCTTTTTTTCTTCCCAACCAGGATCAGGTAAGATTCAACATTGTCAGTCTCCTCTTTTGTTCCAGATGTATAATATCATTTGTCACCATCAACTCAGGGTCATAAATCTCCTGAGTTGATAATGTTACCGAAAGCTCAGTACTTGTCCCCCCATGAGGACACTTTTTTCTTCTTTTCAGTATTGTAACAGGGGTTCACTTGATGCTTTGACTATATCTCTCACAGTTTTGAAACTTACATGTTTTTTTTCTTTTTCCCAACCTTCTCCCTGACCTTCTTTTCCCTAACACTCTCCTTTCTAATCACCTCCCTGATCTTTTCCCTGATCTTTTCCCTGATCTTCTTTGATATTCTTTTCCCTAATTGTCTCCTCCCTGATCTTCTTTTCCCTAAACTTCTCCTCCCTCATGTCTTCTTTCTAATCTCATTTTCTCTGAATCACCTCTTTAAAAAAAAAAAATCCCTGTTCCTGCTGATGGGCAGAATCACAGCATTAGTTTCTTCTGTGATAACTAAGCAATAAACTATCTTTTTCCTTTTTCTCAAAACCATGTCCTTGTAATTGGATTGGCATCAGGTAAAAGGACTGAGCTTTCGGCAACAGTACCAGGTTTTTAACTAAGGGGCACTCAACCACTGAGTCACATCCCTATCCCTATGTTGTGTTTCATTTAGAGACAGGGTCTAAACAAGTTGCTTAGTGGCTTGCTTTTGCTGAGGCTGGCTTTGAACTCGTGATCCTCCTTTCTCAGCCTTCTGGGATTACATGTAGGCAAGTGCCCAAGGTGCCCAGAGAGGACACAGTTTTGACAAAAAGGGAAAAGAGTTATTGCTTTGCTAGCAAAAGAGAAATAGGGGATTCCTGCCCTAGAGACTGTGATTCTGCTCATCAATGGGAAGGAGGGCAGGGGGAGGGTAGACTTTTAAAGAGGTGACTCAAGGGCTACATTCCACGTATTTTCTGTCTGGAGTTGTAATTCACTTGTTAACTTAGGAGATAATCATTTCTGAGATCTTCTAGTATCATCCCCAAAGTCTGGATTACTTTGTTCCTATGGTGGGTGTACACTCTGGGACAGATAATTGTGCCTAGGATGGAGAAGAAAATTAACTCTGTTTCCCCTGAGATTAGAGAAAGAGGAAGAGAAAGAAACATGTCCATTTTTAAAATAAGTTGCAGTGGCAGAGCAGCAAGGGCTAATATCAAAGAATAAAGTGGACCACTGTTACAGAGATACAGGATCTAAGAAATAGTTTCCTGATGATCTGTTTGGTGTTGTTCCTGCAAAATCAGTGGAACCATCTATGAAAAGGTGGTAGTAAAGATCAGTTGTTATAGGGGTAAGCATCTTTTTTTCCCCAAAAAATATTTTTCTTAGTTTTAGGTGGATTTAATATCCTTATCTTATTTATTTTTGGGTGGTACTTAGGTTCAAACCCAGTGTCTCACACATACTAGGCAAGTGCTCTACCACTGGGCCACAACCCCAACCCCAATCAAGCATCTTAAAGAGGATGTGGGAAATAAAAAAGAGCTATGGAGCTGGAGCCCTAATTCCAGCTACTTGAGAGAGGTTGGGGCAGGAGAAAACAAGTTTGAGGGCAGCCTGGGCAACTGAGACCCTGTCTCAAAATATATATATATATTTTTTTAAGTCATGAAAATAAAGCTAGTGTGATAGATATGTAACCATAGCTTCATACCCCAGAGAATTTTGCTGGGCTAACTGCTTCTGCACCTACTGTGGGTTACCTTTCTAAAGAATGTGTTCTAATCCATCTCTTCCTACAATTTTGTGAGATAAGAACAAGTACAACTTTATCATTAGTCTATAAACAGATTGATTGACATCAAACCATTTGCCAAGAATTTATAAGGAAGTAAGCCGCCAAATACCTGTAGATTAGACAGTTAGTAGGAAGTTAGAGTCAGACACATTCCTTCCTTTTGGAGGATTAGGCCACCACTTCAGTGAGAAGCTGAGTTTAAAAGTAAGTAACCCTGTTGGAGAAGCAGAATTCCTAGTCCCAAGTAGCTCACAAATAAGTTGAACAGATTCCGAGGGTGACTTTCAAGACACTTGTTATATCATAAGGCATTCCCTCATGTTTGTTACTTGTAAAATGCAATCAGTTTCACCTGGGCAATTATCCTGTCCATTTACTGTATGAAATGGAAAAAGAGAGGGATAAGTGAATGATTATGAAGAACCTGCTAATTTGTACCCCATTCTTTCTTGAGGTTCAGATAAGGGTTCAGATAGGTCTATATGTCATCAATGAAGATTGCTTTATTTCTCTTTGAATGGGGAGCCAGCTGTGTTGTCTCTGAGAACCAGAGGTGATCTGCTGGAGCGATCTACCTTCATAAAGGAAGAACAAAATTGCTCCTGATTCAACTTCAACTTCTTAGGACTCCACAGGTCTCCTTGTGTCCTAAGGACCAAAGCTACAAAGCAGATCAAAGAAACCTTAATTAATGCAGCACGTAGGAACTTTTTTTCAAAATAACATAGATATTTACATATGTGTAAAGGGAACTGATCTCCATCTACTAATACTTTCTTGGTTGGAGAAATTATAAGAGATTGGGTATTTGTTTCCCTTCACATTGCTGAGTGAGGCCTTCAGTGAGGCATTAAAGGAAGCTTAAGTGAAGACTTGTTTCACAAAAAAGTGCCACACTAACAGGCATGCCTGCAACACTCAGAAAATGGGTGTGCAGATAACAGCTAAATTCAAAACACAACCTTCTTATGGAGACTTCTCTAATAGGAAAATCCTTCTTTTGAACATATAATTTCTCAGAAATATCAACAATCCAAATTTATTCCTAGGAACTTTTGTGTTATGGGTTTAGATTAGGTGCCCCCTAAAAGCTCAGGTGTGAGAAAATGCAAGAAAATTTAGAGGTGAAATGATTGGGTCATGAGAGTCTTCATGTAATCAGTGCATTAATCCCCTGATAGGAATTAACTGGTTGGTAACTGTAGGTAGGTTGGGTGTGGCTGAAGGAGGTGGGTCCCTGGGTTTTACTTGAGCAGAGCTTTTTCTCAGCTTCCTTATACCATGGTCCCAATTGCTTTCCTCTGTCACACTCTTCTGCCAGAATGTTCTGCCTCATCTCAAGCCCTGAGGAATGCAGTCCTATAGACTGAGACATCTGAAGCCATGAGCTCCCACAATAAACTTTTCCTCTTCTAGTTCCTTTCTGGTATTTTGGCAACATAAGCAGAGAAAGCTGACTAAAACCGAGAGAACATTCAGAAAAAAAGAATATCCAGGATGTGATAAAGAGGGATCCATAGGGGATAAAAACATAGAATGATTACTTGAAAATTAATACCTTTAGTTGAAGAATGAAAATATAGCACCTGGAAGAGAATGAGTAAAAATTAAGTTCCCATATAGATCTGGGCACCATGGTTGTCAATGTTTCCAAGTGTCAAGTAGCTGTGCTTCCCAAGCATATCTAACACATAGATGATGCAATCAAGTCAGGCTTGTCTCTTTCCTAACATGATATTTCCACCTTAGCAACATGAGAAGCATGAAGGAGAGAGTCCTTTCCTCTGAAAAACAAAACCACAGCAGCTAAACAACAGAGCCCCTTGGCTTATCTATAGAATGATGGTAATTTAGAAGACCCAACTCTTCCTTCCTTTTTAAAGCTGAATTATATTAATGTGTGTATGTCCCACCTTTTGTTTATCCACTCATATCCTGATGGGCACTTAGGTTGCTTCCATCTTTTGACTAGTGTGAATAATGATGTTATAAACATGGTATACAAATATCTCTTTGAAATATTTTGATTTCAATTATTCTGGGTATATATTCATTCACATGTTAATTTTTGCTTAATTTTTGTAGCCACTACACCATCTTTCATTCCCACCATAGGTGCAGCGGGATCCAATTTCTTCACATTCTTATCAATATTTATTTTCTTTCTTTCTCTGTTCCTTTTTTCCTTTCTTGATTTCTTTTTTTTAATTTATTGGTTCTTTTTAGTTATCATGACAGCAGAATTCATTTTGATATAAATATACAAGCATGGACTATATCTTACTCTAAGCTATGAAACCAAACTAGTGCCCTTCAATAGATGAATAGATAAAGAAAATGTGGTATATATAGTATATATACACAATGGAGTATTAGCTGTAAAGCACAGTGCCTTTATGTCATTTGCTAGCAAATGGATGGATTTGGAGACTATCATGCTAAGTGAAGTAAGACAGTCCCCCAAACCAATGGTTGAATATTTTCTCTGTGGAATGCTATCCCACAATAAAGGGGGACTGGGAAATAGTGAAAGGATACTTACAGAGTTCACACAAAGTTCAAAGACCATGCCACACACTAGAATCCCACACAAGAGATTTATTGTCGGTAACAGGAGGCATGCCAACAAGTCTGTCCCTCCGAGGAGAGCAGCAGCCTGTGGGCACTCACAGAGCAGCTTTATAGCCAGCAAGAGGAATCTCATAAACTGCTTAGGAGTTTAAGCAGGGGTGGGATTGATAGCAGGCCCATGTTCTCATGGGAAGTTAAGCAGCTTTGCCTCAGCATCAAAACTTTGGAACCTCTAGATAAAATGGCTCCCAACCTAAAATGGTGAATCCGATGCCAATAGATAGAAATGCTGTAGTAAAATAGTCTAGCCAATGGATGTAAAGTAATATCACATTAAAGTTTTATTTTACATGTCCCTAATGTTCAGTGATATTGAGCATCTTTTCATGTATGTATTGGCCATTTGTATATCTTCCTTGGAGAAATATCTATTCCAAGGCCTTTGTTCATTTTACAATCAGTTCGTTTGTTTTATTTGTTTTTGCACTTTAAGAATTCTATGTTCTGGGGCTGGGGACGTGGCTCAAGCGGTAGCGCGCTCACCTGGCATGCGTGCGGCCTGGGTTCGATCCTCAGCACCACATACAAAACAAAGATGTTGTGTCCGCCGGTAACTAAAAAATAAATATTAAAATTCTCTCTCTCTCTCTCTCTCTCTCTCTCTCTCTCTCTTCTCTCTCTCTCTCTCTCTCTCTCTCTCTCTCTCTCTCTTTAAAAAAAAAGAATTCTACGTTCTGGACATTAATCCCTTATTTGATATATAGATATTAGGTGTTCCCCCAAAAGCAAGAAAGTTTAGAGGTAAAATGATTTGATTAGGGGAGTCTTAACATAATCAGTGCATCAATCTCCTGTTAGGGATTAACTGGGTGCTAACTGTAGGCAGGTAGGTTGTGGCTGGATGAGGTGGGTCCCTTGGGATATGTCTTTGGGGAATTTATTTTGTCCTTGTTGAACACAACTTTTTCTTGGTGCCACATTCTTGGCAGCTTTCCTCTGCCATACTCTTCTGCCATGATATTCTCCCTCACCTCAAGCACAAAACAATGGAGCTAGCCATCTAAAGACTGAGACCACTGAAAACCTGAGCAACAAATAAACTTTTCCTCTTCTAAAATTGTTCTTCTCTGGCTTTTTGGTCATAGAAATGAAATAGCTGACTACAAAGTAAGTCTTAAAAATACTTTTCTTATTTTATGAATTGAGCTTTTACTCAGCTACAGTGTCTTTTGATGCAAAATAGTTAACAAATATATTCATGAAGTACTATTTATCCATTCTTTTTTTCTTTTGTTGCTTGTGCCTGGTGCCATATCCAATAAATCATTTGCCAATGCATTATCATTAAGTTTTTCTCCTGTGTTTTCTTTAAATAGTTTTATAGTTTTGGGTTTAACATGAAGGTTTTTGGTTTATTTTGAGTTAAATTTTATACATGGTGTTAGGAAGAGCTCTAACTACACTCTTTCACATATGGATATCCATTTTTCACAGCACTATTTGTAGAAAAACTGTCCTTTTCACACTGAATGTTGATGACGACATTTTAAAAAACTCATTTGGCTACATATATGAGGGCTTATTCTGTGCTCTCTTTCTTTTTTGTTGCTCTTTTATGTGTCTTTGTACCAGGGTCACACTGCTTTGATGATCATGCTTAGTAAGTTTTTGCCGCAGTCCAGCTGCAGCAAAATAACCGGGGGGTGACGAGCAACTTGTGTACATTGATACAGCAGGAGTGGGAGCCGTTTATTGTAGGACAGGAGGGGTATATATACATTCCACACAGTTTATCTTAATTAACATAAACTAGATACAGCAGTCAACCAATAAGGAATCTCCACACTTAATGGCTCGCTGGCCTTACTTCACAAACCACTCCCTCTGGCAAAATGCCAGAAGCCATCCAGACTTGTTTACAGACCCTAACAAGTTTTGAAATTGAAGTATTAGTCCACCAAATTTGTTCTTCTTTTCAACCAAGATTGCCACAGTATTGCCACAAATTCTTGCAATTTCACATCAATCTTGGGATAGCTTTTTCTCTTTCTGCAAAACACTTCATTAGTATTTTGATAGGGATCATGTGGAATCCACAGGTTACTTTAGGTAACACCGATGTCTTGGGAAACACATCCTAAGTTATTCAGTGAGGCCAGCACTACTCTGAACAAAGTCAGACAACACATTGAGGTAAAACTCAACAAAACACTTATAAGCTAAATTCAGAATCATATTAAAGGATTATACACCATGACTGAGTGGATTTATTCATGAAATGCAAGGAAGGCTCGACATATAAAAAATCAGTATACCACATTAACAAAATAAAGAAAGTACACACATACATGGTCACAAAGAGACCACACAGACACACATACACACACACACAGATGCACAAGAATACATGATCATCTCAGTCAATGAAGAAAAAGCATTTGGTAAACCCTTCTGTCAAAATGCAGTTAAGAGGTACTATGAAGTTTCAATACATGTATATGTTGTGTAATGTTCACTCATGTTAAATACATCAATCTCCTCAAATATTTGTCATTTTCATGGTTAAAAAATATTCATAATCCTTTCTTCTATCACTTTGGAATATATTGGGCACTATTGTTGTCACATGTTATTCTATAACCTAGACAATTTTTATGTTATTATGCATCAGTTGAAGCACATTTGACTAAAATTCTCAAGTAAATATTTAAATTAAATATTGGCAATTAAATAAACACAAGTTTTGACTTATAGAAGCACATTTAACAGAACAGCCTTTCATAAAAATAAACTAGAAATAGAAAAACAGTACCTCAACATAATAAAAGCCATGTATGAAACACACAATTAACATCATACTCAATGGTGAAAGACCGAGAGTTTTTCCTCAACAACAGAAATAAGACAAAGATGCCTGTTTTTGTCCTAGAGAAAGTAGACAAAAAGAATAACAAAAAGAGAAAAAATTTAAAGGCATCTAATTCAGGAAAGGAAGAAGTAAGATTATCTCTATTTACAGAGGATATTATTTCATATGTAGAATACCCTAAAGATCACACACACACACACACACACAACTTTGTTCAAATTGATAAAACAATTCAACAAAATAGCAAGACACAAAGTCAACATGCAAACGATGGCATTTCTATACAATAATAGTAAACAGTCCAGAAAAGAACTTAAGAGTGCTATTTCATTTACAATATCATCAAAGAGTATAAAGTACTTAAAATTAACTTTACTAAAGAATCAAAAACATTTACAGTGAAAATTGCCAATAATTACTGAAAAAAAATTGAGGAAAATACAAATAAACAAGAAGACATCTCCTGTACAAATGCACTTTATGGTACCTTCTAAATTATTGTTTTGTACTGGATGAGTACCATTAATTTCATTAATTTTTATCTAGAATTATAGGTAATTTATATATGTCATATCATGTATTTATAAACAATTTAATGGTAAGAATATTAATCTACATTTTTGTTTTCATTTTAGTTTTATTACAGACTTCTAGTGAGAAACGAATATGTGTTTGTTTAAACGATATTGATCACAGGACTAAAAAATAATGTCACTGCAGGTTTCTTTTAGTAGAAGTAGAAGAGAAATAGGAAAGTCGTTTTTTCTGTTGGTTGACTACACATAAGTCCTTTCAAAGTATTTTTATGCCACATTGTAACAGGGATCTCACTGTAAGATTGTATCAGTATTGTATAAAACATTTGATGATAATTTTTGAAATTCTTTTTCCAACAGGAGGCTGCAGAGTTGGAGAAAGCATAGATCAAAAGACAGCCCTCACTTCTGACATGAATTGCAAGTGCAGGGGGTTCCCGAAAACTCTGGTTCAATACTTTGCTTACAGGACTCATGGAAAGCTATTTTCATCATAGATTTTCATCATAGATAGCAATTTATTAAAGGGAAAGGATACAAATAAAAATCAGCCAAGGAAAGGGATATATGGGTCAGGGTCCAAGAAAATTCCAAATGCAGGGCTTCCAGTTCCTCCTGTGGAGTCATTGAGCATCATTACATTCCCAGCATCAAAGTGTGACAATATGCAGGAGTATTTCCAACAAAGTGACTTCATCATAATTTAGTATCCAAAGACTTCACTGGGGCTTGTTCATGTAAATGTGGTTGTTGGGCCACATGATTGACTTTAGTCTCCAATCATGTGACCCAAAGACCCGTCCATAAATCATATTGATATTATCTGGCTGGATCAAAGATCACCAGATAAATGAAGACACTTCATTTCTGGGCTTTAATATTATTACCTCCTAGGAGCCAATGGAATGGGTCAGAAGTCTCTTTACAGTAGATGACATTTTTGTGTTGTTTTGTTTTTACACAGAGGATATAATAATACAGTTATGTTTACCATTCATTGGATATTACTTTTGTTAGGACACATGATCATGATGTTGTACATGAAAAGAAGTTGATGGGAAAGCAAAATAATTTTGTCCTGTGCACCAAATCAGAAATTGATTATAGTGAACTTTTGCTTTGAAAATTTAAGAACCTTTTTTGACCTACAAATGCCATATCCTACCACAGAAGATATAGTGGTTGAAGAAGTAAGAGTCAGTTAATCAACTTTTCTGGAAATATGGCTATGGACAGCAAATAAATGAGGATAGAGAGAATCTTTGAATTGGACATTAACAGGATCTAGCTAATTTTTTAAAAACATTCTCCAAAGAGGAAAACACTACAGTGTTTCTAAAGACCATTTCTATATTCAACAACACTCAAGTGGTATTCTCAATAGTTGAGTTCTACAGCTACCTGTTTGGAATAGTCCTCTTATTTAGACTGTAAGTAGAAATTCTAAAAACTTCTTGAGGTATTTTCTAGACTGTACTCATTGCCATTATTATGTATCCTTCAAACCCCTTCAAATCAGTTTAAAAAATACCAATTCTTTTGACTTTTCACATTCAAGATAAATAATTTATACCAAAATTGAGGCTTGAAAAATCTATTGTTTTATTTTTTTCTCAAAGCAAATATTCTCTGTAGGCTTTGATCCTAAGAGTTTAAAAGAAAACAATATTACTACATATTTTTATCTAATTGACATTTTTAATTTAAATTGCTAATTCCCTAAAGTAATTTTAAGTAATACAGGAGGTCATATGTTATAAGTAATATGGCTAAAATTAGACCATATAGGAACAGTTTCTATTATGCTGTTATAAGGAACTAAATTCATATTTAAACTCAATTTTCACAACAAATGACATTTTATTCTGTGTTACTCTTGGGAGACCTTTGTACTCTTACTTTTCAATCTATTTTTCTAGCCTAATGTCATTACTGCTTCCAACACTGAACTGCTGAAAATGTGTATCATTCCGCAAAGCCATGTGTAATACAGCATTAGAAAAAAAAATTAATGTCCTTGTGCAATGACAAGGTAACTGTGCGCTAAGGCACGGAGTATATGGATTCATTTCCCTATCCTAGATATTTTGTGCATCTAATTAATTTGGGAATTTGTTAGCTATAACCTAGAGTAATTATGTAATCAAAAAGGCCATTATACCATCACAAAGAAACATTGCTATCATTATATTATGAGTCTTAAATTAACAAACTTGTCTGAATATATATTTTAAGCTCATTTTTCTAACTGTTGCCATCCATTTAGAGAGACCCTAGATTTACATTGAATCTACATGGTAACCATGGGGGTGGATCCAGATAAAGAAATCACATATATAGAACCAGTGAAAATGGTCCTCAGCTAGACAAATCCTCAGTGACTAATAATTTCAAGGACAAGGGTAGTGACAAAACTAAGTTAAAGATTTTCTGGTTGAATTTTGATGAAAGTGATATTAAAAAGTCTTTGAACATTCTTGATATGAGCCTAGGTGAGTGGTTTAGCTTCATTCAAATGGGATGGAACAAATTAAATTAGTAAAAAAAAACTTTGTATTATATCTAAAAATGTTTTATTCACTATCAGTAAAAATACAAATAAGACAAAAATACAAAAAAAAAAAGGAAAAGCAAGAATCAATTTACTGAGTGTTTCTTTTAAAAGTGCCATTTTGCCGTTAGGTAAACTAGGCTTGACTGAATATATTAATCCATCCACACATGTTAAAATTTTTAGATTTCTGCTTTCTGTTATTTCCTGTTTCCTATAACATCACAACCTTGAAGCATAGTATATCTGGAGCTCTAACATTAATTAAAGGGCCATGAAATTGTACAGTCATCGCCATTAAAATGGGAGAAGTGAGGAAACAGAATTCTATCAAGAGCAACAATAACAAAGTAGAGTAAAATTGTTACCTCATACATATTTTACAGTATTTGCATCTAGTTTCTTTCTCTAGTCCATCATTTTCTTATTGCTCATTTTCCCCCTTTATATTTCTTTTTTTCTCAGGAGGAAATACAAATATTCCTCAGGAGCAAATGGAAGCTCTTCCCGTTTTCTCATGAAATAATGACTTAGGTTACTATCTTTACCAACTTCTCTCCTATTTCAAAATACTCATGTAAGCCTCTTTTAAAACAAAGCCTGTTTTCTATTTAAGAGAATTTCTGGAAAAGTCATTGACTTTTCTACAACCTCGGGGAGTAGATGTTATTATTCTATTTATTAGAAGAGGAAACAAAATGAAATAGAGTAGAGTATTTTTCTCCAAGTTTTCACAGCTAAACAAAACATACAATTGAAATTTTATAAAGCACTCCTAATATTTTACATTACCCTGAGTTTCTCCTTGTCTTCATTTATTATTATTCATTTTTAAGTAGTACACTCCTTTTTTATGTAAAGAACAAAAGATTAAATGTATGCTTAACATAATGTGAAAAGAATAACTACCATTCATTAAATACATTTATCAAATTCTGTGTAAAACACTTTAAATCTATTACCTCATTGAATTTTGACAATTCCTTAAGATATATATTATTATTATCTCCCTTTGACATTTGCATTTGGCCTCCATTTAGAAAAACCTGGATCTTCCTAAAATGGAATAATCTGAGATTGTGTCCTAACACATTGCCAAGGTGTGATAGTTGAAAATTCTTTTGTCTGCTTACAAGCCCATAATTCTAACTACTGTACCATATTATCACAGTTTGACCTTTCTTGACTGACATACTGACATAAAAGTCTGAGTTGTTTTGCAAATTCCTGATAGCAAAAATCATTCTTAAATTTATTTTGAATTTCACTCACTAACACAGCAGGTTTGCAATAAATATTCATTTAATGAATGAAAGAATAAATGAATATGTTGAATACATGTTTAAAACATTTAAATAGTCTCCTACACTTAAACCATGGCATTGCATAAATTGTTATCTGGTCTCCTTTCAGAATTTGAAAATTAAAGAAAAAATAAAGCATTTAAAATTTTTATTGTGATTCATTTTGTTTTCATGTTCTTTTTTCCCCCTAGAGGCTGTAAAATATACAAACTGGCCTTTTCTGAAATTTTAAGCCACAGAAAGCACAATCTATCACTCACTCTTTATAAAAAGAAAACAATAGACATATGAATTAATGCATCCTTGCCAGCTAAAATACATCTCTGTTTACTTGTAACATACCACAGAGCTATTTACATGGAATATAAAAATTTGAGTTTAAGCATTTCACATACTATGCCATCTCTTACATTTACTATAATCAAATACGGTATACAGGGCCAGTATGACTTTTCCTCACCTTATAGATAGAAAAGGTGATAATTACCAACTTATGGGTGATTTGCTTACCCACACTACATATGCAGCATTATTCTTTTTTTTCCTTCTTCTTCCTCCTCCTGCTTCTCCTCCTATTTCTCCTCGTTCTCCTCTTCTTTTTATTAAAAGATCTTAGACCAAGGATGTATATTTCTATCACTCTAGAGAGCAATGATAACTGATCAAATATGTCAAATTAAATATAGCTTCCTTTTGTCTTTGTAATGAACTGTAAGCAGTGTTTCCAATATTCTTAAATTTGTTAAGACTTGTCTTGTGGCCTAACATGGTATAGCCTGGAAAATTTTCCATTCATGTTTGAGAAGAATGGGCATTATGCTTCTGCTGGATCGAATGTTCCATATATGCCTATTAGGTACATTTATCTGAAGTATTATTCAAGTTCACTATTTATTCAACAATTTTCTGTTTGGATGCTTTGTGCACTGTTGAAAGTATTGAAGTCCTCTACCATTGTAGTATAAAATATATATCTCACAATTCAGATCTCTTTTATTTACTTTATACAATTAGTTACTCCAGCAATGGATGCATATATATAAAATAGTTACGTACAAAATTTCCTGTGATAAAGAGATCCCCTTATCATAGTATAATAACCTTTTTCTCCTTTATACTTTTTTCTTTTACAGCTACTAAACTTTAAGTATATTTTGTATGATATAAGTATAGCTCTCAGCTCTTCTGATTACCATGTGCCTATAACCTTTTTCTATTCCTTCACTCTCAGTTTACATCTATGCTTATGCTTAATGTGAGCTTCCTATACGCAGCATATTATTGGATCTTGTTTTCTTAATCCATTCCACCTTCTGTGTCTTTTGATTGGAGAATTTAATCTATTCATATTTAAGATGATTATTGATTGACATTTTGTTAGATTTCTACTGATTTTTGTAGTTTTATTGTTCCTCTATACCATTTGTGTGTGTGTTTGTGTGTGTGTGTGTGATCCACTTATTTTTGTAGAGGAAACTTTTATTCCTTTATCTTTTTATAAAAGATATCTTTTATTTTATTCTAATTTATTATATATAACAGCAGAATGCATTACGATTCATATTACACATATAGAGCACAATTGTTCATATCTCTGGTTGTACACCAAGTAGAATCACACCATTCTGTCTTTATGAAAGATATCTTTTGATACAAGTTTTTTCTTTGCATTTACCATCAGACTTACATAAAACAGAATGTCCTAATATAAAAAATAGTGTCAGCTCTAAACATATAGGCACGCTACAGTTTTATTTCTTCACTTCTCCCGTTTTATTATATCAATGACATAATTTACATCTATTTATAATGTGTATCTATTAATCAATTGCTTATAATTACAATTCTTTTTAGTACATTTGCCTTTTAACTGTGTTTTGTTTGTTTTTGTTTTTATATGGGGAATTGAACACAGTGACACTTTAAAACTGACATGCATCCCCAGTCCTTTCTCACTTCTTGTTTTAAACCAGGATATCACTAAATTGCTGAGGCTGGTCTTGAATTTACCATCCTCCTGCCTTAGCCTCCTGATTCACTGGGATTACTAGTATGGGCTACCATGCCCAGCTTGCATTTTATACTAAAGTTAAGAATGATTTAAAAACCACCTTTAGAGTATTAGTGTACTAATTATTACTGCATTCTGAGTTTGATATATACCTACCTTTACCAATGAGTTTTATCTTTTGTTTTATATTATTAATTATTTTCTGTGTATTTTAATTCAAAGAAATTAATTTAGCATTTCTTATAAGAAATGTGAACATCAGGCTCATACAGTACTTTGCATAAAATAGCTACTCCATATATATTAGCTGAAGGAAATAAATGAGTTGTACCTACTTGAAAAGTATCATTAACATCAGTAACAAAATTCTGAGATGGTAAAGTATTAATGTATGCTCATTATTTTGTAAATTCAGTCATTCATATATATGTATATATATATATATATGGCTTTTCATTATATAAAACATTCCTATGAAAGTCATGGAGAGTATGTAATCATGGTATTCTCTCTTTGTGTGTGTTTGTGATATGCCACTGTTCCAGGAGCTGTGGATGCAATGTTTAAATAGCTCAAACTAAGTTAGTAAACAAGTGGGGCCACATGTGTCCTCCTTTGATTGAGCTTTGCATCATTTAGAGATGCTTTTAAACTGCCTCATATACTCTTTTCTCAGTACTTTTCTGCCAGTTTTGTAGCAATATAAATTTCCAGATGACAAAATCTGTTAGATGCTATAAAAACCAAACAAAGCAATGGTATTGAGGTTAGGTAAAATGAACATTTTTCTTTGAAACTGAGCACATGGAGGTACTTCTAATAATTCACCATAGACAGCATGAGCTCAGCTGTACTGAAATGGTTTAAGAAGCTGAGAAATAATGTCTTTTGGTTTTAGCTGTCCGAGTATAATCATCTGAAGTTCATTTTTTTAACTTTATGGAAATTTGTGGAGATAACTTTAATAAGGCTTTGACCACTGAATATAAAATTCTATATTACACTCTTAAAATACTGAGGGTTTTTTTTTTTTACTTTAAAATAAAGCATAGTAGTGATTCTTCAGTTAAATTCTAAACAATCCAAATGAAATTACTTGATTGGTGGTACCCCAGAAGCTTGCAAGTTCTGCATTTCTTTGCTTCATGTTGATTCAGAAGATGAGTTCCAGTTGGCACAATTGGACTTCCTCTCCGCAGCATCATCAAACTTCCCATCTAACTCATTCACAAGAATTCACAGAGGCACTTGCAAGGATATTTAGGTTGTATTTATCCCAAAACCTACAATACCCTAATTATATAAAATCAGTTTTCTCATTAGTACAACTCTACTTATAGAATTAGAAGGACCATAGTTATACATAAAATGCTTAAAAATATACATATTTAGAAAACATGTTGGTTTTATCCTACAGTATATCTAGTATGTAAACAAATCAAAATGACTAATTTGTCAAATTACATCATTTTCTATTTAATATTGGGTTTGTATAGGACATTTTTGGCTTCAAATATACTAACTGCACTTTGTGGAGTCAAAAATTTCTCTGTTATATTTTAATTCAAATACATTTTTAATTCTTTTATAAAATTTCATTGATCTTATCTTAGAGTACACAATTTGGATGTTCCCCAATGTATTATGGCAAATTTAATTAGCACTTTTTTCTTTTACCCTATAATTAAATAAGTGATTTTTTTTAAAAAGCCACTCTCTGCTTGCCAAAATTAAGACATTGTTATCATATAATTCACATTACACTGATGACAATTAGCATTTAGACTTCAGTAAGAAATAGGAGCTTAAAATAGTGATTTTCTAGACTCTAATATTCCTGGAAGTTAAAAGAAGCTATTAGCAGAGACTGAAATAAGATGATTTTAAAAGGGGTTCTAGTTTTAACAGAGCAATGATAAGCACATAGAAGATTTAAACAGCATCAAAATATTTCCTTGAGTACAAAGATAAAGACTTCCTACTGATGACACATATAGAGACATAGGGAGAAATTTCCATTTATATGGTTAGGTATATACATATTTTCAGACATATATACAATCACTTGCATTAAAATATCTATAAGAATGTCTTTCACAATACCCATAATAACTAAATATTTATCACTAAGGAATGAGAACCATATTATTCTCAAGAAATTCTCTTCATCTTTCTAAATTTTTTGGTATAAAATATCACCATAGAAATTGTTAAATAGAGATACTGAAGTAAAAGTAGCAGTAGCCAAAACTAAAATGAATTGGGTAGTTGATTACAGTTTATAGGCATTATGTTTAGTATTATGAATGTTTATTATAGTATTATAGCATATAGCATACTTTGTTGCAATATAGCAAGTCTCTCCAAACTCGATGGTTTAAAAAAAGTATTCATTAATTCTCTTTTCAGTGGCTCAGCAATTTGGACAAGGCTCGGGTGGGAGGCTCACTTGGCAACCTCAGCAAAGCTCTCTAATAGTAGAGAGCTTGTATAGTCAATTGGTGTGTCAGCTAGCTGCTGAATGGTCTCGCTCACATGTCTCTTAGTGCTGTTGGTTGCTACTGTCACCAGAGTTGACAGGGGTGATTGGGCCATATAATTCCAGCAAGCTTATCTGGTCTTACTCATGTAAGAGTAGTTGCAGTGTTTCCAGGAGAGGGAAGAACTCAAACCCAAATCCCATGTACATTTTAAGTCTCTTGCAACACTTTTGTTGTTAGCCTATTGTTCTAAGCAGGTCCTTGGACAAAACAAGTGTCAGTGTATATGGGAATATGATTTATTGGAGCCATTAATTATTATAAGAGTTTTATAGATAAGGATATATTAGAGAGATACAATTACTTTCCAAGATAACACAGGTAGTGAATGATAGAGATAAACTTTGATCTCTGGAAGTTTGACCTCAGAGTTAAAGTGGACACTTAACATCAAGTGATTTTGCACTGATGATAATAGCTTTTATATGTAATATAGAAGAAGATTCTATAATAATACTACTCCACACTATGCAGAACAGACTTGCACCAGTCAAGTTTGTGTGGCATGCAACACTTCTTCAATTCTCAGAAATGTTTATGCAGTTATCCACTTATCAAGCACTTAATTCCTAGACACTTTGCTAGACATTAGAAATTTAAATATGAAAGACAAGGGGCTTGACCTTGAGAAGTTATGCTCCAGTGGAAAATCAAATGAGTAAATAGAGGCTTTAATTATATTACTGTACTTTATTGCACAATAGTAAATTATATAAAAAATCACAGATAAATTGTCTAAAATTGTCAGTAAGGGCTTCAAATTGAATACATGTGAATACATGTGCTTTGAATTAAAAGAGTACAAGTTTGTCAAAGAGTGATAGATAGTTTTCTAGGTGGGACATGACCCTGAACACCAAGATTCTGCACTTCTAACATTTAGGAATATTAAAAACTATTACTGTGTATTTTCTTCTATTTGATCCTATGAATGATTTACTTGAAAAATAAAATGTGTTTTAGTTTGTTAATACACCCAAAGACTATTAGAAGAAACCAAATTTACACCCAAAGACTATTAGAAGAAGCCAAATTTACATTATAAAAATATCTCAAGAATACATCGAATTATTGCAATTTTTATTTTTAGGAATTCAGTTTAAGATCTACTACATTGCTATACTTGGGAAATGGTTATTAAAGTTAGACAGTGCTTTAAACTCTTAAAAAACAAATGTTCAAGCTTTTCCTGGTGTTATATAAAAGTTGTTCTGGAGATCTGATATTTTCATATAATATATATATATATATATATTATATTTTCATATAATATATATATATTATATTTTCATATAATATATATTATATTTTCATATAATATATATTATATTTTCATATAATATATATATTATATTTTCATATTATATATATTATATTTTAATATAATATATATATATATATATATATATATATATATATATAGTCAAATTTTTCACTACTATGACTGAATGACCTGAAGAAAAGTTTATTTAAGGACTAACAGTTTCAGAGATCTCTGTCCATAAGTCTGGTTCTATTCCTCAAGGCTTGAACATCATGGTGAAAGAGTGAAAGAGGGAAGCAGCTCATATGTTGACCAGGAAGCAGGGAGTGAGGTCTCCAATTGACAGATACAATTATATACCCCAAAGCCACAACTACAATTTCCACTGCCTCCAGCCACATCCTACTACTTCAATTACCACTCAGTTAATCCCTGTCAGGGGATTATTTCACTGATTGGGTTAAGAATCTCTCAACATAATGGTTTCTCCACTGAACCTTCTTTTATTGTCTCACACATGAGCTTTTGGGGGATGCCTCACATCTAAACTACACACTATACATATTTTATATATATATATATATATATATATATATATATATATTATTAGATACAGATATATATATATATATATATATATATATCTGTATCTAATAAAATTAAAATAGAAACATTTCTACTTTTCTGTATATCTGATTTTAAATTTTCTCTATATAACAAAATATTTTTTCAAAAGTTTTTAGTAGTAACTTTTGTTGGATTTTTTTTTTATTTTCTACAAGAAATAAGGGACTAACAGATTAAAACCAATAATGTTTTCAATATAGTTTCCCATTAGGTAATTAGTTAAACTCACTTTGGTTTAAAATCTTTATAAAGTTCACTTTGCATCAATTACAAAGTATTAAAAATAGCCTATTAAATCTTTAAAATTTTGCTTTTAAAACATGAACAAATACACCATAGGAACATAAACATGGAGACATTAACTGGAGATTTGATTTGTATATTTACCTTCTGATAGTTGGGCAGCAAGACTACCCCCGCCCCCCCATTTAGAATGTGGTGGAATGTAACAGAAGAGCAGAAGAGCCAGTGGGAGATGGATTCTTAAGTTTGTAGGTTAAGTCCTCAGCAGAACCCACAGGTGACCTATGTTTGAACAAATCAGACCTAACTATGACAGTTTGAGAAGTGAGATATAAAGTGAAATTATGCCCAGGTTTTATATTGACCTCTGGGGAGCACATAAGCAGGGAAGACCAGAATAGCACAGAGAACTGAAAATTAAATTGGCATTTAAACCATAGCACATAAAAGTGGGACAGAACCTATTTTCTGAACCTGAACAGATTTACTTTCAGCTGAAATAGAAATTTTAAATAGAACACGAGTTTTGTAACATAATACCTAAATTTTTTAGCATATAATGAAAAAGTATTTATCATTCTAAGAATCAGAGAAATCTCATCTCAGATGAGAAATGCCAAGTAACAAACATCAACACTGGGATGGCACAGATGTTAGAATTATCTAGTGTGGTTTTGAAGGCCCTTCTTATAAATGTGTTTCCAGTAACAATTACATTCTTTAAAAGTGGAAAAAATAGGTAGTCTTAAAAAAGAAATGAAAAATAAAAGCAAACAAACAAAAAAACAAAGTAAATCTCAAAACTAAAAAATAGGATAAAGAAAATTAAAACTTGAATGGAATAAATATCAAAGTATAGATAACAAAAGAAAAAATGGTCAGTAGACTTAAAGATAAACAAATAGAAATGATCCTATTTTAACAACAGAGAATAAATATGCTGGGGCAAAAAGTCAGATTCAGAAACTTGTGTGAGACTTGAAAAAAGATTTATCTTTCAGATCACTTATGTCACAAAAAAAGAAAAAGACTATGGATCTGAACAAGCAATCAAAGAAATAGTAGTTAACAGGTTTCCAAATTTGGCAAAAGATATGAGCTTAACAGATTCAAGAAGCTTAGGAACCATAATTGAAAAAATCTGAAAAAAATATACTCAATAAAGCATTATAATCAAATTTCTAAGTAGAAGGACAAATTATTGACAGCAGACAAAGAGAAGCATTGAAGAGGACAAAACAATTATAAAGACAGCAGATTTCTGGTCAGAAATCATGGCGTACAGAAGAAACTGGTACAATATTTTTTAAGTGCTGAAAAAAATGTAAAGCCAAATTCTATACTCATTTAATTATTCATCAAAATAGAGGTGCTATAAAAACATTCTACAAGAAAAGTAAGGTAATTACTTAATAGCATGCATTTCATAAGTAAACTGGTCAGAAATTTCTTCAAATAGAAGTATAAAACCAGAAAATTTTAAAAATCAGAATTAGGAAAAAGAAAAAAAATAAAATACATGTGTGAATCAAATGCACTAATCTATTTTTAAGTTCCTAAAAATATACTGTTGGAAATAAAATTTTTACACTTGGAAATTAAAAATTTTACTTTAATATTATCTTCAGTGTTCATAAAGAAAAACTGTAATACAATTATATAAAATGGGGGAAATGAAATGTACTAAAATTTATTAAGATTTAAAATATTTATACTAGCAAATGAAATCAATAATAAATGTATATTGAAACCCCTAGAGGATACGCTAAGAAACAAAACATACATACTCAAAATCACTACAAGCAAGTCAAAGTAAAATTCTAAAAAAATTCTAGTAATCAGAAGATAGAAGAGAGAAGAATAGGAAAGACAAATATATATATATATATATATTACACACATATGGGAGACCAACATTATGGGTGACTGAGTTACATTCCCCAGCTGGGTGCTGAGGCGCTCAGTCACAGAAACGGGTGTGTCTTGATACAGCCCCATGGGTGAAGCTATGCTCACCTGTTCCTTTTTAATATAACCCCTTGCCCTGTTTAGGATAGAATCTTCCATGGAAGTGCCTTGTGTGTGTCCCCTCCTCTTACTGTGCCCTTGGGTGTGGCCTACCCAGGTGTCAGTCAACCTGCTGATAGTGGACATCATGAAGATAGACTCAGCCTCCTGAAACCTGACCCCTTGCCTCATTTGAATAGCTTCTCCTCAATAAAAGGGGTCAGCGCGTTTCTCTCTCTCTCTCTCTCTCTCTCTCTCTCTGCGGACCCTTAAGGTCAGAGGAGCCATCACAGCAACCCCAAAGAAAAAGGTATTTGTGTCTCTTGTGTGGTTATTTTGTGCAGCCCAGTTAGCCCAGTTTAACTAGAGTGACCCCTGAGCCTTTTAGTCGTGAGAACAGAAACCCGGCACACACACACATATAGAGAGAATATATACATATGCATATATTTTATTTTTTTAGTTTGACAACATAGTTGAACCTGGAGACCACTGGACTAAATGAAATATGAGAAAAAAGACAAATACTGTATGATCTTACTTATACACACAATCTAAACAAATCACACTCAGAAACAAAGAGTAAAATAGTGTTTCCCAGGGTTTTAAAAGTACACAGGGATTGTTATATTGTGAATATATGGGAATATGCAACAATAAATCCCATCATTATGTACAACTGTAATGTACCAATAAAAGACGTGAAAAGAGAAAAAAATGTATGCATGGTAATATTGCTTAAATGTTACAAAATTTCAGTTATATTGAATGAGTAAATTTTGTGGATCTATTATATAGCATGGTGACTATAGTTAATAAAGTAATATAAAACTGTTCATTAAAAGAAAGGAAATTTTATATATTATGGCAATAAATATATTAAATATGTATTATGTACATTTAATTATCAGAGAAAATGGAAAAAAAGCTTTATTATTGATGTACATTACTTTTAAAACTTATTTGTGCAAAGCATTTGAAAAATTACAATTTCTTATTTTATATTTGCACCTAGCACTTTGTTTGGTATGGGTCAGACACTCAATAGAGAATCTTTGAGAAAAAGGATAATAAAGAAGATTTATTGCAAGAAGACATAAAGACATTCCTTAGAATCTCATTTCAAGTTACTCTATGCTTTTTGCCTATTTATCTTTTCAGATTAATTTTTCACACCTTTAATATCTCCCTGGAAAGCAATTACAAAATTTGAGGAAATGAGTTCATATTTGTAGGGTTTCTTTAGCAATCCCTCATCAAGTGTTAGGAAATTAGAAAAGTAGGGGGCAGTGTATCTGAATGGTGTTTAATTAAGTTGAATGAGTAATCATCTAGGTCACATTTAAACTAATATGGAAATGGTAGGAAGATGTAAGAAGATACAAGATAAGTTTAAGGAAGGAAAACAACAGAAACAACAGAAGCAAAACAAAATAATGCAGAATATGTTTTGTTTGTCTTTAAATGGTTTCATTCGCCTTTAATGTGAAATTTAGTGATCATTTTCTATTTAGGTAGTTGAAAGATTATACTAACTAATTTATGTGTAACTGAATTATATTTTCCTATCCAAATTAGAAATAATGCCAACTGAAGTGAATCTCACTCCCACCTTTCTTTTTGCTTATAACTCGTTTCACTACCATTTCAACATATATTCATCATGGTTTTAATGTGCAATGCATTGAGCCAAGACACAATACAAATAAAACAACTTTGTAACCTGAGAAATGGAATAGCTCACAGAGGAAACAGAAGCAAAGTTACTAAATATGTAAGTATTCATACATTTTTTTTCAGCCATGTGCTCTCTATTAACTTTCTCATGCAAGTAACAGTTTTTTTGTGTGTGTGGTGGGGGATTTTTTCATGAAGTTGGGCTCCCTAGGAAAAAGAAGAAATGTAATAGTCTATTAAAATGTATATTAATAAATTAATGCCATTTAGTTATTAAAATATTTACTAATTAGTTGGTGTATATTTCCCATTTTAAAACATGACTTGCAAGGAAGCAAAGATCACATTGTTCTTATGCTCTTAAACAAAACAGTCTTAATAAAATATGGTCCATAACAAGTGGTCAATAAATGTTTGCTACAGTTATGGGGACCTAGAGATTCTATTAATGGCATTAAAACAGAGGAGGAGCAAGTTTGAAGTTTAATCAGGTGGTATAGTGGCACCCCTTTTCTTCACTGAAAAGTCTTAACTGGGCTTCTCCAGAAATCTTCACCATGGCTGATTTTAGGACTGTCAGCAAAAGAGTCTCTACAAAAGAGTTCAATGTAGATAAACTTTGTATTTTCGTGTAGCCTTGTTTTACTTGGCCACTGGCCATGAAGAAATCAGCACTCCAGCGGCTGGACACCCCCTTACTGGTTTTTCACAAAATTGTACCCAGTATATTAGTTTGTAGAAATGTGTAAACAAGGCCTGTGGCCTTGAGCTGGGCCTTCACAGAGATGTCTACATTTCTAAGATAAGAGAAGTTACCAATTATGCTCCATGGTAACAGCTGGCAGGGGAAGAAAAGAAAGTGGAGAAGAAGCTCTCTCCTTCTCTGGTGTTGTTCTTGAAGGGTTAACTTGCCCAGAACAGTGAAATAAAAAAACTGCTTTTATGTGAACTTCTATAGACACTGAACTTCTGAGCTCCTCCCTTTACATGCTGGGTATAAAATTCTGAAACTACCTGAACTCGGGGTTCAGGGGATTGATTGATCACAGCAAAAGCTGTGCCCTTTGAACTTGGCTGCAGCCAAATTAAACTGTTTCCTGCTATCTTCGGATCTTTGCCTCATCTGTCCCTATAACAGTGGAACTGTGATGATCTGTTTAGCTTCTGTGTTTTTTTTTCTGTTTTTTTTTTTAATTTAACATTCATTTATTGAAGAAACATTTATTGAGCTCCTAAATAATATTTTATGGGAGGAATACAAATAACAGTTAGTGAGGCTGAAAATAAATAACAAAGAACATAGCAAACATTGTATAAAATAATAGGAATCAATCGAGAACTTTCATATAAAAAATGGAGAAAGCATGATTGATCTAAATTATGGCCAAAGTATGTAATACTGTTAACCTTTTGGACAAAGAAATCACAATTACCTGCTTCCATTAAAGTACCTACTGGTTGTTTTTGTTATTAACATTGAAGTCTATTCACTATTCAAAATTGTATATATCTACTTAAGGAATCGTTCAATTATGATTTCAGAGTTGGGGGTTATTTTAGAAATACAGTAAAACTGGCTGTGGACTAAAGTTATTTGAAACTACTAAGAAAACTTTTTAAAAACTCCATGAGTCTTCCCTTCTTAATGATAAATAAATATCTTTTCCTTTGAAAATATACACAAATATGTTATTCCTCTCTTTCTTTCCTCATTTAAGTCAGCATTGTATCTTACAAAAATGATTTTGGTCTGAATAATCACTAAAGGGGAAAAATCTAGCAACACTGCTCAGCATCCTATGGATTTTCTTCTAAGTTCTACTAAATGTACTTAAGAATCCATTATAAATCATGTTTACAGAATCTATCAAGTTCAAACTTATTTAAAAGTCAATGTACTGTGTACATATAATTTAACAGCCATAAGCTAAAAAGTTAATACTTGATTTGCTTCAGTATCACAAAGTATATAAATAGAATTGATTTAATTACAAAGCTACATAGATATTTATGAAAAGATTTAATTTAAATGCTACAAGTGAACAAAACTATTAAATACAATGAAAATGATATAAAATATTTACATCAATGAGATAAGGCAAGTCAAATAAGTGGCTGTCATTAAATACATCTTATTAAAAGTGAAACAAAGGCAGATAGGATATATATTTATCTATTCATATATATATATATATATATATATATATATATATATATATATATGTGAATATACATACACATGGATATACCATATATATGGATATACCATGTGTATGTATATTCATATATATATATATGAATATATGTGTATATATATATATATATATATATTATATGCACGCACACAGAGTTGACCTTACGTATACATATGCAAACATATGTGTGTGTGTGTATGTATGTATATATTTTTGTATATATACAGAGTTGACCCTATGTGTCTGCAGGTTCCATTGAAACTGTTTGGATAATAATTGTATGTGTACCAAAAGTATACAGATTCTGGCCATTATTCCTAAAATGTCATATAACAACTTTTATATTATATTATCTACTGTAAGTAGCCTACAGATTATTTAAAATGTGCAAGAGGATGAGTTGAAGTTATATGCAAACACAACACCTATGCCATCTTATAAATGGGAATTGAGCATCCTTCGATTTTGGTTTCACAGAGGGTCCTAAACCAATCTTATGTAGTAATCCTGGGAAAACTGTGTAATATATATTCATTGGCATATTATGGGATTGTGTCTTAAGAATCTCATGATAAATTGGGAATAGATACAAATAATTGTTTTACAGCAATATGAAACTCACTGTAAAAATTCTCAGCTAATCAACCAGATAGGTGCTTTGGACACCCTACCAAAAAAGATATTTTAGCCACATTTTATTTCTATGAGTCATCTTTTGTTGCAAATTATATATAAGCAATATAAAAACTTCATGAGACAAGACCCTTTAATTACCCTACTTTAAAGATGAGGAAAATGAGATATATACCAAGTGAAAATATTGTTCTTATGATATTCTGCTAGAACTGAGTCCCCAAAAAACATTTTCTGACTTCTATATATTACGCTATTATCACTACATTGCAATTCCATTCACTTTTTAAAAATATTTCATCATAAAATATACTTATGTTTTGGTTTTCACATTATGATCACTTTCTCTTTTTAATAACTCTCTCTCACATATCCCACTCCTATTTATATTTTCTTCCTAAATGTTAAATTTTTCTAAGAGATGATATGAGAAAGTTATGTGCCCAGAAACCAATTCTTTCAAATCTTAACAAGACTTATATATATTTAAATACATTTTTCTTTCTAAAAATTAAAGAAATAGACATAATCAAAGCCTATTTTTCTTCCCTGATCTCTTTTCTTTCTCTCTGTGATAGCTAACTTATGATATCTGTTTTTAGCATTTCATGTTAGATTATCATTTCATAATTTCATGTGAAATACATTTGCATTTATTTACTAATTTGCATAAATCTACAAGTAAATTATTACGTAATTGACTATGTATTTATTTAGCTATACTTGGGGTAGAACCCATGCCTGTTCTACCACTGAGCTTCATCACCAACCCTATTCATTTATTTAATTATTTTATTTATTTATTATATTTTGAGACAGGGTCTTGCTAAGTTGCTGAGGCTGGTCTTGAACTTGTGATCCTCCTGCTTCAGACTCCTGAAGAACTTAGATTACAGGTGTGTATCTAAGTTATCTGGCTCTTAAATTTATATAGAATAGTTTGTTAAACTATTTGAAATTGTTAATAGTCACTCCATTGAAGCAATGATTTACACCACAGGAAAGTAGAGGAAGTGAACTAATTTATTTCATCCTCTTCAATATTCTAGAAGACAGATGATAGAAGGAGTTCAAACAGAAGTTCAAATGTGAATAATGAAAGAGAATCCCCCTTGTCCTTTCATTTAAAAGCTATAATATGATTGGATCAGCAAGACCTATGAAACCTTGGTGAAATGAAATAATATGAAAATAGAAAGAATTGAAAAGAATTTCAAAAGCTAGTTATATTCCTCTTAAACAAATAATAATTGAAAGTCTTTAACCTTATAGAAAAGTGAATTATGTATTTTATGTTTCCATTTAACCCCAGGTTGGGAAATGCAATAGAAAAAGTTAATGCAAAACAAGAGAACCATTTGCAGTGGATTGCAATACTACAGAATATCACTAATAAGGTAGTGTGTTAATGTTAAATTATTCAGCTTTTGCGTCAAAATAGGAAAAGAAGAACTTAAATTATCACTATTAGCAGATGACATGATTCTATACCTAGCAGACCCAAAAGGGTCTACAAAGAAACTATTAGAGCTAATAAATGAATTCAGCAAAGTGGCAGGATATAAAATCAACACGCATAAATCAAAGGCATTCCTGTATATTAGCGACAAATCCTCTGAAATGGAAATGAGGACAACCACTCCATTCACAATATCTTCAAAAAAAATAAAATACTTGGGAATCAACCTAACAAAAGAGGTGAAAGACTTATACAATGAAAACTACAGAACCCTAAAGAGAGAAATAGAAGAAGATCTTAGAGGATGGAAAAATATACCCTGTTCATGGATAGGCAGAACTAACATCATCAAAATGGCGATATTACCAAAAGTTCTCTATAGGTTTAATGCAATGCCAATCAAAATCCCAACGGCATTTCTTGTAGAAATAGAGAAAGCAATCATGAAATTCATATGGAAAAATAAACGACCCAGAATAGCAAAACAACTCTAAGCAGGAAGTGTGAATCAGGCGGTATTGCGATACCAGACTTCAAACTATACTACAGAGCAATAGTAACAAAAACAGCGTGGTACTGGTACCAAAACAGGCAGGTGGACCAATGGTACAGAATAGAGGACACAGAAACCAATCCACAAAACTACAACTACCTTATATTTGACAAAGGGGCTAAAAGCATGCAATGGAGGAACGATAGCATCTTCAACAAATGGTGCTGGGAAAATTGGAAATCCATATGCAACAAAATGAAACTGAATCCCTTTCTCTCGCCATGCACAAAAGTGAATTCAAAATGGATCAAGGAGCTTGATATCAAATCAGAGACACGCCATCTGATAGAAGAAAAAGTTGGCTACGATCTACGTACTGTGGGGTCGGGCTCCAAATTCCTCAATAGGACACCCATAGCACAAAACTTAATAACTAGAATCAACAAATGGGACTTACTCAAACTAAAAAGTTTTTTCTCAGCAAAAGAAACAATAAGAGAGGTAAATAGAGAGCCTACATCCTGGGAACAAATCTTTACTCCTCACACTTCAGATAGAGCCCTAATATCCAGAGTATACAAAGAACTCAAAAAATTAGACAATAAGAGAACAAACAACCCAATCAACAAATGGGCCAAGGACCTGAACAGTCACTTCTCAGAGGAGGACATACAATCAATCAACAAGTACATGAAAAAATGCTCACCATCTCTAGCAGTCAGAGAAATGCAAATCAAAACCACCCTAAGATACCATCTCACTCCAGTTAGATTGGCAGCCATTATGAAGTCAAACAACAACAAGTGCTGGCGAGGATGTGGGGAAAAGGGTACACTTGTACATTGCTGGTGGGACTGCAAATTGGTGTGGCCAATTTGGAAAGCAGTATGGAGATTTCTTGGAAAGCTGGGAATGGAGCCACCATTTGACCCCCTTCTCGGTCTATTCCCTAAAGACCTAAAAAGAGCATGCTACAGGGACACTGCTACATCGATGTTCATAGCAGCACAATTCACAATAGCAAGACTGTGGAACCAACCTAGATGCCCTTCAATAGATGAATGGATTAAAAAAAAATGTGGCATTTATACACAATGGAGTATTACTCTGCATTAAAAAATGACAAAATCATAGAATTTGCTGGGAAATGGATGGCATTAGAGCAGATTATGCTAAGTGAAGCTAGCCAATCCCTAAAAAACAAATGCCAAATGTCTTCTTTGATATAAGGAGAGTAACTAAGAACAGAGTAGGGACGAAGAGCAGGAGAAGAAGATTAACATTTAACAGGGATGAGAGGTGGGAGGAAAAGGGAGAGAGAAGGGAAATTGCATGGTAATGGAAGGAGACCCTCAGGGTTATACAGTGGAGGGGGTAGAGAGAGAGGAGGGGAGGGGAGGGGAGAGGTGGGGAGGGGGGAGGGTGGAGGATGGGAAAGGCAGCAGAGCACAACAGACACTAGTATGGCAATTTGTAAATCAATGGATGTGTAACTGATGTGATTCTGCAATCTGTATGTGGGGTAAAAATGGGAGCTCATAACCCACTTGAATCAAAGTGTGAAATATGATATATCAAGAACTATGTAATGTTTTGAACAGCCAACAATAAAAAATTTAAAAAAAAAGAAAATAAAGATAGTTGATTATGTTAATGACAAAGAGAACACATTGTGGTCTAACACCTTTGAGAGCCTAGAAAAGTTCATTTATTGGATATTCTAAATTTACAAGAGCAAATCTTGTTCATCACTACCTGTCCGTATGCGCTTACAGAAATTTGGCATTTGGTAGGTTCTCTCTGTGTGTGTGCACGCGTGCACGTGTGCTAGCATGTGCACGTGTGTTTTAATTGAGGTATAATTTATATACAATACCATGCACAGATCTTAAATATTCAGTTTGTTGAATTTCAAGAATTTTATATATGTGTAACCATGTACAGAATACAAATATTCTGTATATGAGTCCTTTGCCAGACATATGTTTTATGAAAAAGTTTTCCCAGTCTGTGGCATGCCTGTTCTTTTTCTTAATGCTGTCATTTACATTACTCCAGAAAACCCCCTCCTGCCCCTTTATGGTCAGTCTCCCCTTCATTATGCCCACCAAGTGACCACTTTCTGAAATATATCACTACAGTTTATGTTTGCCTATTCTTGGAAATTGTATAAATAAAATAAGTGAGTGAATAGATTTTTTTGTTGTTGGCTGTTTGTTTCAGTCCTAATGTTTTTGAGACATTCATAATGTCTTCTGAAATTTATTCCTGTTGTTGCTTACATCAGTAGTTCCCTCTATGTATTACACAGTCGCTATTTTTGAACCAGTATGGCACATTTTGCTTATTCCTCCTTTTGATGAACTTTATGATACTTACCCTTTGGGGTGATTATGACTGTTAAAGATTGATGTAAACTTCTTTTATAAAATGTCTTTTTGGGGGACATTTTGAATGCATTTTCATCCCATTGTTAGCTACTTGTGTTTCTCCTTCATAAGTGACTTAAGTCTTTTACCCATTTCGTGGCTGGGAAATTTGCCTTTTAATTTTAACATATAGGAATTCTACACATATTCTGTATATAATTTTTTAAAACTCTATGTACTGTGAAAACTTTTTCCCAAAATGTTTCTTAGCTATTTGTTTTCTAATAAAGTTGTTGTTAAGGAGCAGTAAAAAAAAAAAAAAATTATTCATCTTTTGATTAGAATGATAATCTCAGATTTTGCTGAAAAGTGTAGTTCCTTATTTTCACTAATGTGCCTATTTTTATTTGTTTCTATTTTAGCTTCTTCCTCTATCATTTTTTCATAATTTTATTGAGAAAAAATTGAAGTACAATAAAATGCACATATTTGAAGCATGCAGTTTGATCAGCTTTTACAAGTATGTAACAATACAATCAATATAAAACAGTTCCATTACTTTTTTTAAAAATTTGAAATCATGCAGACTGTGTTTTCTCCATGATTTTTTACACTAGAAATCAATCAACTTAAGATATATAGACCCCCACCCCCACATGTCAACTATTTCAAAATTAAATGGCACACTTATAAATATCTCAGGAGTGAAGGAAGAAAGCACAAAAACAGTAAATAAAAATTGCTTTGAACTAGGTGACAATAAAAGCTTAAAATATCAGTCTATCTGGGGTGAAATAGTACTCACATGAACATTTATAACTTAAAGTATTTGTATCAGATATAAGCTAGAATAACAATGAAATTATTTTCAAATTATGTTGTAGGAAGGAAAAAATAAAAGTAGGAGCAGAAATATATGAAATAGAGAAGAATAATATGCCTAAATTTGATAAAAAAATAAACAAGTATAATCAAGAAAAAAATCAATTACACAAAATTAGTATCAATGGAAAGGGAACTAACAAAATAACCCTATAGATGCTAAAAATATAATAAGGTAATATTACAATTATATGCCAACATATGTGATATCTTACATAACATGTTGTATATTAGAGAAGGATCCATGTATTGCCGAGAAGAAAAGTGTATTCAATCATTAATGAATAAAATATTCTATTTACCTCTGTTAAGTCAAAATTATTAATTATATTTTTTACTACTATAGCTTCTTTATTTAGCTTTTGTTTGGAGGATCTGTCTAGTGGTGAGAGAGGTATGTTAAAGTTACCCAGTATTATTGTTGTGGTGGTCTATTTGACTCTTGAAATTGAAAGAATTTGTTTGATGTACTTAGATGCTCCACTGTTTGGGGCATAAATATTTATAATTGTTTTGTATTGTTGATGCTTAATTCCCTCAAGCAGTATTAAATGTCCTTCTTTGTCCCTTCTGATTAATTTTGGCTTAAAGTTCACTTTATCTGACATGAGGATGGAAACCCCTGCTTGTTTGTGCAATCATATGAGGAATATGATTTTTCCCAACCTTTCACCTTCAGTCTGTAGATATCTTTGCCTATGAGGTAAGTCTCTTGAAACAGCATATGGTTGGGTCTTGGTTTTTAATTAAATCTGCCAGTGTATGTCTTTTGATTGATGAGCTGAGACCATTAATGTTCAAGGTTATTATTGAGACATGATTTGTATTCTCAGGCATTTGGGTTTATTTCTGGCTTTTAATTTGAATTAGCTTTTCCTTTGATTGACTATTATTATTGACTAGTTCCTCTCTATTCTAGTTTTTCCTTTTCATGTCATCTTCATGGAATATTTTTTGAAAATGTTCTGTATGGTAGGTTTTCTAGTTACATTTTTTTAAACTTTTGTTTATCATGGGACATTTTTATTTGATTTTCAAATATACAACTTGATTTTGAAGATATATGATTCTTAGTTGGCACCCATTTTTTTTATAGCTTGGTGTATGTTATTCCAGGACCTCCTAGCTTTGATGATCTGTGTTGAGAAATCAGCTAAGATCTGAATAGATTTTCCCTACACATAACCTGATATTTTTCTCTTGCAGCCTTTAAAATTCTATCCTTATTCTAAATGTAGGCATTTTCATTATAATGTGCATTGGTGTGGGTCTGTTGTAATTTTGTACATTTGGGGTCCTGTAGATTCTTGGTTTTCACTTTCCATTTCATTGTGTATGTTTGGTAAGTTTTCTGATATCATTTCATTGAAAATATTGTGCATTTCTTTGGTTTGTACCTTCATCTATCCCCCAAAAAACGAAATTTGGTCTCTTCAGGTTATCCCATGATTCTTGGAAGTTCTGTTCATGGTTTCTTAACATCTTCTCTCCATGGTCAACTCTATTTTCAAGATTACATATTTTGTCTTTATTGCCTGAGGTTCTGTCTTATAAGTAGTATAGTCTGTTGGTGATACTTTCTATTAAATTTTTAATTTGGTTTATTGTTTCCTTCAAGGATTTCTGCTTGGTTTTTTGTTTTTGTTTTTTCAGAATTCATGCCTCTTTATTGAAGTGATCTCTCACCTTTTGTATTTTCTCTCTAATTTCATTTCTTTTACTGTCCTTTACTTCACAGATCAGTTTAAGCATGTACATTCTAAAATCATTCCCTGACATTTCTTCCACTATGGTGTTGATGTATTCTGCTAGTGGAATATCTTGGTTTGTTTGGGGCAATTTGTTCCTTGCTTTTTCATGTTGTTTGTGTGTCTACCCATCTAACAGTATAGATCTAAGGCAGTAGAGTTCCTACACTATAAACTTATAGTGTCCCTGGAGATTTTCAGTACCTCACTTTTATGGAGAGACAAACAATAACAATAACAAATGCAAATAATATACAGCATTAAGCCAAATATTTCATACTATGACATCTACAATATTAATTATCCCAATAAACAGAAATAATATGATCAGTTATTGCCTACAATAAAAACAGAAAGTTTGCAAAAGGGTTTAAAATTTCAAACCGTGAAAGGGAGAGAACAGAAGTGATATAGGATGTGATGAGAAGAAGTAAAAAAATACAGGAAGAGTGAAAGAACAATAGATATTAGCAGAAGAAAAGTGAGAATCAAGGGAAACTGATAGGAGAAAAATATATATATATATAAAGTAAAAATTTTAAAAAAAATTAAAGAATATAAAACAAAACTGAAATATACTAACCAAATACTCTAGTTCACAAAAAAAAAAAACTAATCCGTAAGAAATAACTGGCTTTAAAAATTCTAGAAAGTAGAAAAACAATATGAATATGTATAAATGTCCATGTATGATTAAGGTCAAAATTAAACAAAGAAAAAGAATAATAAAAAAAGAAAGATCTTTTTTTTTAATTTTTTATTCTAATCTGTTATATATAACAGCAGAATGCATTACAATTCATATTACACATAAAGAGCACAATTTTTCATATCTCTGGTTGTATACAAAGTATATTCACAACATTCATATCTTCATACTTGTACTTAGGGTAATGATGTCCATCTCATTCCACCATCTTCCCTACCCCCAAGATCTTGATAAAAAGTTAAAGGATTCTTTCTATTGGAGTTCAAAAGATTCTCAGTTTCTCTTCTCAGCAGTTTTAGGTGAGGTCATCTGGAGTGTGACATTCCACTTTCTAGATTGCTAGAGTGAGAGAGGTAATCCCATAGGCAGAATTCCTGCAGGCAGGGTTAGACTTGGGTGGGCTCTTTGCTGAATACCAATTGTTCTGGAGATTTTAAATCAGCACACCTCCAGGGCCCAGTATTTAGGGGTCCTTGCTGGAAGACTTTATGCCAAGGATCTCCCCTGGGTTCCACTTTTGTGGTGGGGTGCCACAGTCTGGCTGGGCACAAATGCCGCAGTCTGGCTGGGCACACAATCACGAGCCACCACACAGCTTGTAGATTCAAACAGCAACTCTTTATTCCCGAACTCACACCAGCCGTCTACAATCACGTTCTGGGGAAATCCACGTTCTCTTCCCAAATCCACGTTCTCTGCCCAAATCCACCTCCACTGGGCTTCTATCTCCAAAATATACTGTCTGAATCCCGTGAGAACTCAAGGGGAACTCAGGCAGCAGGATACGCCCTATTCCCAGCAGGAATAATCTTAAACCTTAAACCTGGAACCTAAACTGGGAACGCCCTAAACAAGATTATCTTAAAACCGGGAACACCCTAATCTGCCTTGGTCCTTGAGCAAGGTCACTTACATTCAATGTCACTGCAACATGTCAGCAACATGGGGTACGCTGGCAAGGAAATTGTCATACCTACTTGGCTAATGGCTCCCAGCAGTGGGGGACCTAATCCTCAGTCCCCTATGTCACCTGTGGACCCACATTTTTGGGTCTCAGGTTGTCTCCAATCTCTCCCAACTCTAACCTCTACCAAGTTCCTATGCAGCTGTTTCTCTCCCAGTCAGTCCTGCAAGGAGTCAGATTGGAGAGGGAGGAGTAGAGCCATGTGGGTTTCCATGACCCTGCATAAATCTCTCTCCACCTTATAAACTAAAACATATAAATATGTTTTAGTTTTGTGATACAAAGATTTAATTAATTTTAGGCATTTTCCCTAAGTCCTGCATTATGTCCAATTTTTTATGCCCACATCTTTGGGGGTGCTTTTCATTTTTAAAAATTTATTTTTAACAATACATAAAACATAAAAATTGCACATATTAATGGGGAAACATGTATTGCTCTGAGACATGTACATACTTGCATGTTTAAATCAGTTTAAACATTATCTATGTTCTCATTTATTTATTTATTTTGGGGAAAACTTTCAAAATCCTTTCTTCCAGTGCTTTAAAATGTATCACCATTGCTATCTAGGTCACCCTACCAGATAATAACACACCAGAACTTCTTAATCTTATCTAACTCTAACTTAGTACCCACTGATCAATCTTTCCATATTCATTCCCACCTGCAAACTATCCCAGCCTCTGGTAACCACCATTCTATGCTCAGTTTCCATAAGATAAACATTTTTAGATTCCACATTGTAAATAGATCATATGGCATTTGTTTTTCTGTGCCTGCTTTATTTCACTTAACATAATGCTCTCCTGTTCCAGTCATGTTGTTGCAAGTGACAGAATTATTATCAAAAAGACTAAAGATAACAAGTGCTAACAAGGATGTGGAGGAAAGGAGTTCCTTGCATGCTGTTTTCCTTGCATTCTTTTAATTAGTCGCTTTTATAGAAAACAGAGTGGAGCCTCCTTAAACAAAATTAAATATAGAATCATTATATGATTTTATTACTGGTATATATTCAAAGAAAATGAAATCAACATCTTTAATCAACATTTGCACACCCCTGTTCATTGCAGTACTACTCACAATAGTTAAAGAATGGAAACAGTCTAAGTGTCTATCAATTTATGAATAGTTAAAGAAAGTGTGGCACATATACACAATGGAATACTACTCAGCCACAAGAAGGTAATCCTTCATTTGCCACAAGTTTATTAAGTTATACTTTTATTGCTGCTCAGTTAGAAATAATATTCAGTTTACTCTATTTACATCCCATTTGATGGTTCTGATGATCATCTAAATTCAGAAATCACTGGTTCACATTTAAATTTCAAAATTTTTAAAAAAATATATAATTATTTAATTCACTGTAAATCTTAAGGGGTTGGAAGAATCCTTGCATGGTGTAGATATAAGGTGTCCTCCAAAAGCTCACATGTGAGATAATGCAAGAAAACTTTAGATGTGAAATGACTGGGTTATGAAAGCCTTAATCTAATCAGGGCATTAATCCACTAATTGAGATTAACTGAGCAGTAACTGTAGGCCGGTGGGGTGTGTGCCTTTGGGGTTTATACTTTGTCCTTAATGAGCAGAGCTTTCTCTGCTTCTTTGTTGCCATGTCCTGAGTTGCTTTCCTCTGCTATGATGATGTTCTGCTTCATCTTGGTCCAACATAACCAAGGAATGAACCTCTGAAATCTTGAGCCAAATAAACTTCCTCCTCTAATTGTCAGGTCTTTTGATCACCGTGATGAAAGGCTGACAAAATACTCCTTATTATCAGAAACAGTTTCTCTTTTAAAATTTATATTATACATAATGCTATCTTTTCTTTATATGTGTTCCTTCCACTGAAAACTCATCACTAAATATATAACATATCATCTATGAGTCAAAATTCATACTAAAATAATAATAGCCCACCCTTAACAAAAGTCAATCTTGCATAATGGCTTTGTATTTGGACTTTGGAAACAGACTGCTTGAATTCAAAACACAGCTGTCCTTCACTAGCACTAGTATAATGTTGAGAAACTTAAAGTTTTTGAGTTTCAATTTATTTTTCTGAGAAATAGATACAATGATGGCATCTTCCACATGTTGATTTATTCTTTTACCATTTGCAACTATTTCTGGCACATAAAAAATGCTCAATTAGCGTTTGCCATTGTGCCAATTTTTTTTTTTGTAACGTGTCCAATGTTATTCTGAGCATTTTTCATGCAATAATTTATCTGATATTCACAGCTCCAATTTAATTATATATAACATGAGGTAATCATACAAAACAATGAAAAATTCTCTTGACTTTAGTATAAGTAAACTTATCAAGATATGGAATGCATATCTTTCTGATTCCACTATTGAGCACAGTAGCCAGCACACTGTAGGCCATTAGTAGACATGTTAAATGAGTGAGCTCACAGTGAACCAAATATGCACAAAAGTCAGAGGCATTTATCACAACTGATGTGAGGGTGGGAAAAATATCAAAAAGTAGGTTACATTTGAATAAAAATGTCAAAGATAAATAAGACTAAATTCTAAGCATCTGAAAGGTGAGATGAGAGAAATTTGTGTATTAGGAGTATGTAAATTATTTAAAACTTGTATGACATTAGGAATTTGATGTCCATATTTTCAATATACTAATAACATATGTGTTTATGGGTAAGGGTAGAACATAAAACTGTGGCCAGATTATGATGGATTGTTTAGCCAAACTAAGGGTGTAACTCCATTCTTTAACACAGGGATCATCAAACCTTCTTTAAATACTGGTAGTAACTATTTCAATGTTGCTGGATATATAATCTTTTTTTTGTTGTTGTTCTGTTTTGTTTTTTTTGTTACAGGAGATTGAACCCAAGGACACTCTACCACTGAGCCACATCCCCAGCCCTATTATTTATTTTATTTAGAGACAGGATCTCACTGAGTTGTTTCGTGCCTTGCTCTTGCTGAGGCTGATTTTGAACTCCTGATCCTAATTTCTGAGCCTCTAGAGCTCTGGGCATGTGTCATCACACCTGGTGGACATATAATCTTATTGTAATGATTCATCTCTAATGTTATAGTATAAAAGCTGACAATAGTAAATAAGAGGGTATAGCCATTTTTTTAAAAAAAAATCTATTAAATTTTTAGGTAGGCAATTTTGTTTGAGGATCATACTTTGATGACTACCCCCCTTTAAATTATAAGGAAACAGATGGGCATGGTGGTGCATGCCTGTACTCCCTGGGGTTCAGAAGGCTGAAGCAGGAGAATCTCAAGTTCAAGGCCAGACTTAGCAAATTAATGAGACCCTGTCTCAAATTTTAAAGATAAGAAGTGTTGAGGATGTTACTTAGTGGTAAGTGCCCCTGCATTGAATCACTAGAACCACACACACAAAAAAAAAAATCAGGGAAACAAAAAATTACATATTGATAATATTGAGAACTTTAGTTATTTGAACACTGAGTACATGCCAAACACTATGCTTTGTGCATGATGTTTAATCCTTACCATTTTACTCAATTATGTCAGTACATTAGTTCAGTTCACTCATTATATTAATTTTTCAGTTGAATGAAACAGCATGTTCAGTGGGACTAACCACACAGCTAGTCTATGTCCAGTTGTAGAGCAGATGTATGGGAGCTTTGGGGAAGCAAATTAGAAGCATTATAGTCTTTGGAGTCAATAAGTTTGTACTCTAGTGAAGAGAAAATTATCTCATAATAGAGAATTTTATGTTAACTGGAACAATACAATACATGTCAAAAATAGTATTAAATCTCTCCATCTTTAGAAGGTCCACTATGCTTCTAGAAGTGCAAGGAACTGCTGTGAAGTTGATTGCCCAAACCTATTCAAAATAATGAAATAATTAAAAACCAATTTTAATGTCAAATTATGATTTTAAAAGTGAATATGTCAGCATTATTTTCCATAATAGGTTTTCTGTTTGTAAATGTAATAATATATATATATATACAGTATAAAACATTTTAGAACAGAAAATGAATACCAAAAAAAGTAAAACCAAACACAATCCATAAAATCACATTATGTTCTTATGCTGATAAATTTATTTTAATGATTTTTAAAGATATATATATATATATATATATATATATATATATATATATATACTTTTCTTGTAAAATAAAAATTATAGCATACATACACTTCTATAATAATCATCTTTGGATTTATCTTTCCAAAATATATGCAGTTTTTATTCTTTTAAAAAATTTAGTATTACTATCATAGGTAAACTCTAAGGTAAATTTTTGATGAAGGTTAAGGTTGATGTGCTTTCAGTATCTTCTGCCTGTTGCTTTCAGAATAAAGGCTACCTTCTCTGTCTGAACAGCCCCTCGATGACATGGAATCAAAAAGCAATCAGACAAAACACAGTCCTACAAAAATACAATAAAAATCAGTAAAGCTTGGAGTCTAGCAAAAAAAATTAATGATATATCTTCATTAAAGTTTTATATATTAACAATAAAATGTAGCATGACAAGAATATGGCTTTGTTCATAAAACCAACTTCAGTGTATGTTCTTGTTATGGCTTAAGAAAGATATATGAACAGTTTGAAGAAAATTACAGAAATAAATCTTTCTTTGGCTTCCCCTAAAGCTCTGTAGATAGGTAAAAACAAGAACACACAAGGAAGTGAAAGGTATGATTTGCCTTGGGTTACTTCATCCTCCAAGTGCAAAGTCCTGTGGGTTTCACTGATATAATATTAGTGCCCTTAACATTTGCCTTCATTAGATACTGTAATGTGATTGACATTCTATACAACATAGGCCAACACTGAAAACTGTTGTAAACCGAGCACAGAATGTAAATTTCAGTAGTACAGTCCTATTGCAGTTACCATATGGAAATTGAAATAATGCTTTGTATCAAACCAATATTTCCAGAATATATCTGTACAGCAAGTCCAGATGGTAATGGAATTGCTGATTCTACAAAATTGTTTTATTTGTTCAACTACAATTTTCATGATCCCTGTCCTCTCGATTTCTGGGGAATAGAATTGTTGAAATTTGATTTTATGCTATTTTTCTAGATTGCAGTTATTGTAAACAGAGCAGCAAGAACATCCACCTAAACAATTTACAGTTAAAAGATCAAGCTTGCCCTGTGTCTGAGTTTTGCGATTTAACCATATTTATGTCACATGCGTCAAATCTGCATACTTGCTTTAGCCATGAACAAGTTCTAAATGTCCATTTAGATTTTCCTCATCCTTCTGCTCACCCTGCCTCTCATTTTGGATTTGGTTAATTGAGGATAAACCTACATGTTAAACTCTGACCTCAAACCAGCAAATCTTAGTACCAATTGTCCCTAAAGTTTTATACTTCCCTACAATTTAAAAAAAATTATGAAAGAATATACAGATGGCAAAGAATCACATATTTTTTTTTAATTTTAATCAAATTTTTAGATTAATGGTATGGAATTTAATTCCCCTATAACTCCAGTGGTATCACAGATATTCCTGACACTGACTCAGACAGATATTATACTTCCACCATCCAAAAAATGATAATTCTAGAATAGTTACATTTAAAAATATACTTTATACCAAAATATTAAAAAAAACTTATAAGATTACCACTTGTCTTTACTATGAGGCATTATTTAAAAATATAGTTCTCAAGTTGGAGATCTTTGGTCTCGACTGATGGATTTTCAGGGCCTTAACACTACATATATGCAAAACTGAACCATGTTATGTTATTAAGGAGAATTTATGTCAGAAATTCATTACTTGATTTATAAGACTAAGTAAGGAAAGAGGCATAAAATTCAAAGCCAAAAAATGTCACAATGGGCAAGTCAGACAAAAATTTGAGTCCCACTTGAAGCATCTGTAAAATGGGTATGCTATTGATTGTTCTCTGTAAATCAGCCAGTTGTTATTTAAAAAGATAGGGAAAGAAGTTTTAAAGTATTATATTAATATATTTTGCAGTATATAAAATCAATCCAAGGGCTAGAAATATACCTCAGTGATAGATTGTTTGCCTAATATGCACAAAGCCCTGAGTTTGATTCCCAGCATTGCAAAAAAAATTAAAGAAAAAAAGCATACAAAATGATATTAAATAAGGAATTGTCTGATATGCCATCAAAACTTTTTTCCAAACATGTCTCTCAGTAAATTATCATTTGTTTTCATTGTATAAAATAATATACTTTGCAAGATACACTTTATATGAAACAGTCTTAGACATACTCCTCTTTATTTAGAATAAGGGTAAAAAGAATGAATTATTATGTAACTTGGTGAGGTATTTTCAGTAAAGTTTAAAAAATAGGAGGTGAGACTATATATTTACCCAAAAGAATTAATGTCAGCATACCACAATGATGAATAGCCTTGTTTACACAAGCACAATTCACACCATCCAAGTCATGGAACCAGCCTAGGTGCCTGTCAACTGATGAATGGATGAAGAAAATGTGGTATATATACACAATGGAATTTTATTCAGCTATAAAGAGGAGTGAAATTATGTCTTTTGCAGGAAAATGGATGAAACTGGAGAGCATAATGTTAAGAAAAATGGTCCAGACTCAAAGGTTGTATGTTTTCTTTTATATATGTTAGCTAGAGAGAAAAATAAACAATAAACAAACACAAAGGGATCCCATGAAAATAGAACCGAAACCAGTAGAAGCGGATAAGGATCATGCTGCTGGAGGAAGGGAGGACAGAGGATGTACTGAGAATTAGAATAGATTAAATTATGTTATTTTCATAGACAAATATGCCACACTCAAACCTGCTATTCTGCATAATCATTATGCACCAATTAAAAAAAAAGTGTACCCAAAAAATTAGAGGTGAGAGAATAAAATATATTTAAAGGAAGAAATAAAAATGTATATTCCTACTTTTATCACATTAAGTGTATACATGTTATCAAAATCATTTATATCATGATGTATTTTGTATTAATATCATACTTTTAAATGATTTGCATTAGGAACTTTGGTTCTTATGTTACTCAATTTGTCTCAAATATATACACATATACAGAATACATTTATTTTTAATCCAAGACAAGTGAATGCTAATCTTTATATAATCACGATTTCTGTTATTTGCTTTCTTATAACCCATCCGCTGACTTCCTTTTTCCAGGAAGATGAATTGGATCTTAGCCCCTGTATTGTCTGACATGTTATTCCTACATGAGAGGAGGCAAACTTTGCAATTTTCTAGTTCTAGTCTATGACATGATTTCTCTAGGGAAGACAAGAGTATTTCATAGATACAATTTCTTTGGAAATCTCACAGCAGTCCAAGTCATCTGTCTGTATAATTCATTTTCAATAAAAGGAATGAATTTTATGTCATCAAGTTGATGTAATTTCTAAATTAGGGTTTTTAAAAAATCCCTTTGTGTAATGTTTTGGAAAGCATCTGCTTTGATTGCCATTAGTTGTACATCTGGTCAAAAATGCTCTCCACATGTTGGTTGCAGAAAAGGAAGTTTGCAAAACTATAACCCATGACTCAATGGAATATTAGTAAAGCATTTCAGTTATCCAATGCCATTTAAAATGTCCATATGGGTTTGTCAGTACAGCTTTTGAAATGTAACAAATTAATATATTTACTTCGTCTTAATTTGTGGACAGATGGCATGAATAGGACTGAGTGATGCACTGGGCTATCCCTCAGCTTGTCAAGACTTATTTACAGCATAGGAATCATTCTCCGATGGCTGATTATCTGCTTCATTTAGTAGGAAGGAAATTAACCTCTGGGTTCCATGCTGATGACTCAGCAGGTAATGTACCACTAATGCAAAAAAAAAAAAAAAAAAATCCAAAAAAGGCACTGGTCTTCAATTCTAACAAGACCCATTAACAGCTAAATTGCTTTATTGGACCCAAGAGATAGAAGCAATTATTTCAGTCCACTAGTTGGAATAATAAAATTTGGGAAAAAGAATGAAAAGATTTATTTCCTAGAATAACCAAGTAAAAGTTAATATTTTAAATGATATTTTCACATAATTCTATAAACAGGCATGCCTTGTAATGTACCTGGTTTTGAAAAGAAAATTTAGTGCAATTAAGCACACATTTTAACTCCATATATTAGACATCACCTAATCCTTAATTGAAAGCAAACCCCAAAGAAAATACTACCAGTTAAAATGCATAATTCCAAATACAAAAGACACTTTTTGATGACACCAAATTTACATTAATTCATGTATTTCATAGTTTAAGTTGCTTTAGTACAGATCTTTTAAATTATGTAACATATCTTAGTGCCATGAAGGAAAATATATTGCTATGAGGCTTTGAGAAATGGGTTTAAGATTTGATATTATCTCCTCGGACAAATGAGTTTTGGGGAACATTAGAATCTATCTACTTATCTCTATATCTCTATATTTTTACAGAAACACAGCACAGATGTGCTGCAACAACTGTACATCAACCTGCAAAATCTTAATCTAGACACAGAACTTTCTTCTTTCACAAAATTTAACTCAAAATGCACCAAAGACCTAAATTTAATGA
Organism: Marmota monax; assembly: GCF_021218885.2. Taxonomy (NCBI): domain Eukaryota; kingdom Metazoa; phylum Chordata; class Mammalia; order Rodentia; family Sciuridae; genus Marmota; species Marmota monax. Next base: position 280,159 of record NW_026694168.1, read on the forward strand.
GTAAAACTATAAAACTTCTAGACAATAACATAGGGGGAAAAAAGCTGTAACCTTGTATTTGATGATGAGTTTTTAGATATAATAACCAAATCACAGTCCATGAAAGAAGAAATTTATAAGTGTGACTTCATTAAAGTAAAACATTCAGCTCTGAAGAAGAAAAGGCACTGTTAAGAGAATGAAAACACAACCCATGCATAGGGAGAAAATATGAGCAAAACACTTATCTCAAAAAGTACATTTATGCCGAGTATACAAAGAACTTTCAAAACTTAACAGTAGCAAAATAAGTGACCCAACCCAATTTAAAAATGGGCAAAAGATTTGAACATATACCTCATCAAAGAAAGTATAAATATATAGTGTATAAAGCATATGAAAAGATACTCAAAATCCTATGTCATTAGTTAATTGCAAAGTAAAAGAACAGTATGATACCACTGCAGACCCAGCAGAATTGATGAAATCAAAATCACCGACCACACCAAATGCTGGTGAGAATGTGGACCCACATATACTCTCAATTATTACTTTTAGAGATAAATCAGCCACTTAGGAAGCCAGTTTTTCAGTTTCTCTCAAAGCTATGTATAGTCTTATCATTTAATTCCACAATCACACTCCTTGGGATTTACCAAAATGAGTTAGAACACAGGTCTTCATGAGAAGCTACACATAAATATTATTAGCAGATTTATTCATAATTTAAAAACTTAGAAACAGCCCAGATAGTTAATAATAATAGTTAAGGAGCTATTCTAGGTTTGTATAGAACACCAATAACACCAGTAACCTATAAGCCCTTAAGAAATGGGACAAAAATGAATCATACATTCGAATTTGCTACTGAGCTCTTAAAGTTATGAAAGAATTTGTCAAGATCAATCTCCTATGAAAATAAAAAGTGGGCACAGTGATTTTTTTTTTATAATCATCTCCAAAGGTAGGGGAAAGTATGGGAAAAGTTTGCTGAATGCTGGGAAGAGGTGAAACTATTCTCAGAATAGTGTGCTTATGTCCAGTGGGCATTGTTCATGATTAAATGTGTGTGTGTACAAACTAGGTGTACAATTCTATACTTTAGAATCTTGTCATGGCTCTATGTTACTTTATATAAATCATGGGTGTTGATGTGAGAAGATGAAAACTAGATGCACAGATCATCTCTAAAGCTGTGTTTTTTCAATAAAAATTTCAGTAATGATGAAAATGTTCTATATCTGCACTGTTCAATATTGTGGCTTCAAGAAACATGTTGCTGTTGAGCAATTGAAATGTGCCTGGTAATACTGAGGAACTGACTTTTTGCGTTTATTCGTTTTTCTTTTATTTGAACTTTATCTTAAATATCTATCTGTGAACTGTAGCTATTGATGCCAGTATAGGACAGCATAACTTGAGTCTGTGAAGAGTGAAATCAAATGAATGTACATGTGTGTATTTCAGAATTATCTGCCATATGTGTACAACATAGAATGTTAGAATAAAATGTTATTTTTAAAATTAGTCAAATGCACTCATACCCTGTTCCACATACATTGTTGTTCACGTTTGCTTATTCACAAAGCCTATAATTCTAACTGTCAGGTAAAATGGCTCTTGTATTTTTCTTAAAATCTGTAAGGTTTTGAGTTGAGCATGACTTTGTCCATAGATAGTAATAAAAATATTCTCGTGCACTGATAAATTTATAATATTTTAGATCACGTATGCCAATTGAGAGGAGTATTCTAGTTTTACATTATTCCCACATGTGTAAGTCAGCTTTTTCTTCTCTGTGACCAAAGGACCTCCAAGAACAATTAAAAGAGAAAAAGTTTATTTGGTGCTCATGGTTTCAGAGACTTCACTCCATTTCTATGGACACAAAATGAGGCAGAACATCATAGCAGAAGGGTGGGAAGGAGGAAAGCAGGTCCAGACATGGCAATTAGGAAGCAGAGAGAGAGCTCCTGTCATTAGGAACAAAACATAAACCACCAAGGCACACCCTTAGTGATCTACTTCCTCCAGCCACATTTCACCTGCCTAATCTAATTACATATCATGATTATGATTTGTCAACTTCCTCCTGTAGAGTATAAATGATAAGTATGAGCTCTGGAATATATATAGTCACTCAACTTTCTTTTCTATGTCTCTTTATCTACCAAGATATTTGTCATAATATTCATTTTGTCATGATATTCATTTCTCATTCTCTATTACAGTATCAAAACAGAGGCCCAGATCATTAGTTTTTGTTTGTTTTTTGATACCATAGATACAACAATCTTTTCTTAAAGCTTAATCCAGTATATGAGAGTCATAGAAAGAGAAAAACATGATAGGGAAATCTGTGCCAGAGAAGAATAGAAGTGTCTTCTACAATATAATTGGTGTATGAGAAAGGCACAGGGACAGTTGGAATATAAGAAAAATATTTTTTACTATGAGGCTTAAGAATTAGAAGGAATGTAGATTCCACAACATCAAGGGTAGTTGGTGGAGAAGTCTTTCTTAGCACAGCTCAGGACTTTGTGTTTCCAGGGGGAGCTGTATAAACATTGACTATTAATAGTACATACTTCCCAATGAAGGGACTATCTCCTCTCAGGAAGCAAGTGTCTGGTACTCAATTCTATGGAAGTTCAAGTATCTTATTTACAATTCAAAGAAAGAACATACAAATAAGAATAATGTTAACAAGAAACGTATAAGACATTTAAAAATAAAATGACATTATTTTTTCTTAAGGTCTTGAGATAAAGATGGGAAAAGACCAACTTCTGGAATGGCAGAGTGAGGAGCAATGAAGAAACATATAACTGGAGAAAATTAGTTTTTTTCAAAAATTAATGTAAAAATTCTCTGGAAATTTTCCCAAGGAAATGGACACAAATGGAGAAACTTCAATTCAAGAAAATCTAAGTCCCAGTAGAACAGCTGGAATATGTGACTCTCCCACACTCCACACCCACTTTATGTATATTTCTCTCCGGGCTTTCTCTAAATGGATGTGGCTAACAGAGCTTCACATCCAGCACTTAGTATAGAACCACAACTATAGACCTGAGGAGAGCACTATCAGCATTTCTGATTCCCCACTGTCCAGTGATGCAGAATCTCTCTTCTGGACAGGTGCAGCTGAAGGGACAGGACTCCCTTCTTCCTTTTTGTCTCAGTTCACAGGGTAGAAGCTCTAACCCAGCCCCACATCACCTTCCTTCCAGCTCATTGGTAGGGTATACATTTCACACCAGGAAGATAAACCCAATATGACATGCAGATATAATTGAACATTATTAGCAATAGAAGGATATAAGTACTGATTCATGCTTTATTCTGGATGATCTTGAAAACATCATGCTAAGTGAAAGAAATCAGTCACAAAGTGCCACATATTGTACTGCTCTATCTTTATGAACCATCCAGAGGAGTCAGATTTGTAGAGGCCGAAAATAAAGTAATGGTGCCCTAAGCTAAAGGTGAAGGAAAATAGAGCAATTCCTCACACTACAAAGTGGTTTATTGGGGTGGTCCAAATGCTCTAAATTCACACTGTATTGATAATTGCATAAATTGGGATACACCAAAAATAATTTTGAAAAACTTATTCTTGAATGAACCATTGCTTCATTTCCTTCTCTCTCAATTTGCCTGTTTATACTTTTGACTTTGTGTTGTGAGAAGATGGTATGCCATAAGGTTACTCAAATATATAGCAATATGCATGTTCAAATTTTCTTAGAAAATGTCATAATTCAGACAGAGGACTCATTATTAATTTATTCATTAATCATTTTTAATTTATTTACTATTGTGAACTCTTTATACATGATTATATTCCTATAATTATTTTTTATTATTCTACCTTTTTTTTTTCATTTTTGTACCAGAAAGTAAACCTAGGGGCATTTAACCACTAGCCCACATACTCAGCCCTTTTTAATTCTTTTTTTGAGACAGAGCCTTACTAAATTGCTGAGTCTAGCTTTGAACTTGGGATCCTCTTGCCTCAGCTTTCAGAGCTGTTGGGATTACAGGCATGCACCACTCACACTCGGCTATTATTCTAACTAAAAAGACAAAGCTTTAGCCACAGAATAGATTAATGTCTGGAAGAGGCCTAAAACATTTAAAAATTCCTGAATCTGAATGTGATTTAGTTTGTGTTTATGATAATCTTAACAAGGTTAAAAATCACTTTTAGCCTAAGTTATTTTATCTTAATTAAAACATTGTCATATGACAACATTCAGAGGCTCTAGCCCCTGCCAGGAACAATAATACAAAATATTTAACATAAAAATTTCAACTTAAATGATCATTGACTCCTACCTACTAAAAACTATAATGGAAAAAAAAAGAAATAATCAATGGACAAATGAATATAATTAAGTTGCAAGCAGATAAACAGGCCTTGAAAAAAATGCAAATTAATTTTCCTTAGTGTTTGTTTCTGATAAATTTTGTTTTAATGTGAAAAAAAGTTTCTGTCATAGAAAATATTTCTAATATAATAGGCTAGTTAACAATATAGGGGCCATTATCAGTCATTGTGTGTCTTTTTACAGGTGTGCATGTGTTGGATGGACAAGCTTATGAGGGGCATAAGAGTATATAAAGCATATTTAGGAAGGTTTACTGAGAAATCTCAAAAAGTGAGAAATCTCAAAATGTTTATCATGAAGATGCCTTGGGAGGAAATCAAGACTTTTGTAATCCATGAGTATTTCAGCTTGAAAGAGAGCCAAAGTCAGGAATATGGATCTTAAAGAATTGAGACAGAAATAGAAGGATAAGGCAGTTGGATTATGGGTACCAAGGCAGAGTGAGATAGAACTTAGTAGCTTATTATACATTTTATGAAGGACTATGTTTTAGTCAGCTTTTGCACTGCTGTAACTAAAAGATCTGACCAGAACACTTTTAAAGGGGGAAAACTTTATTTGAAGGCTCATGGTTTCAGAGGTCTTAGTTCATAGAAGGCCAGCTCCATTTCTCAGGACTCAAAATCAAGCTGAACGTCTTGGCAGAATGTGTACCAGAAAGTAAACCTAGGGCCTTTTAACCACTGACCCACAAACTCAGTGGTTAAATGCCCCTAGGCATTTAATCACTGAGGGAAGCAACTTACATCCTGGTGATAAGAAACAGAGAGACTCCACTCAGCATATACAAATATATACATCAAAGCCACACTCTAATTCCCACCTCCTTCAGTGACACCCTACCACTTCAGTTAATCTTACCAGGGATTAATTTACTGATTAGGCTAAGGCTATAACCCAATCATATCTCCTCCAAACCTTCTTGCATTGTCTCATGTGAGTTTTTGGGGAAAACCACATCTAAACCATAACAGACTAGAAGAGCTTCAAAGGCTCCAAACACAAAGTACTGATAAGGAAGTGGAAATTTACTCTATGATTGGTATGCATTGTATACATGTATTGGAATATATCCTCAAATATGTAATTATGACCGCTTAATAAAAATTTATGAAAAATTTTAATACAATGAAAATGCTTACTGTTCTGATTTGATTATTATGCATTATATATGTGTATTAAATTATCACACTATAACCCATTAATATGTACAATTAAAATAATAATAATTAATGCTTTTAAAGCTTATGAAATTAAGGATGATAACAAAATTGGAAATCAGCAATCATACTCAAGAACCCCTTTTTGGAACATATATTTATTGAGATTCTAGCAGGCGTAGGACCTGGATTGTAGTGAGGATCATGAAAATGACACAATGTTCTCCTTTCACAGAGCTAACCTTCCAGTGGAGGTAATAAAAACAAATATCCAAGTTAAACTTGTTATGTTAAAAATCTAACATGATAAATTATGAGAGATCATACTTATAATTATCTTAACCCCTATAACAAGTCTAATTAGCAATGATTCCCAGACTAAGTAAATTCCCCCGGTATGGACATGTCAGGGGAGCTCATTTATAGAAGTTCCTCCCTTTTTGAAAACTTATTTCATCTGTTGTTATTTGTTCACATTCCATTTGTGTTTTAAAACATAATGTGGCTTGCTGAATCAAAATAGGATAGATAAAATAGGAAAAGGCAGAGTGGGAGTGTGAATGGAGCTGCTTTGTTAGAAAGACCATGATTGCCCTAGAGATGGAGACAAACAAGCTATCAAATCAATTTCACACCAGAATAAAAATGGCTATTGTGGAAGAACTCAATGAAAGACAGCCTATGTAAAATTCAAGTTTTACTTAGAGGGAATGGAAAGGTCCATATATTTTTTTTCCCCCAAATGACTCACTATGATTCTACCTACCTGAAATTCCATCTTAATATTCAGTGGGGAAAATATTAACACCTACTTCACAATGTAGTTGTGAAAATTGAATAAGAACTGAACACATGTAAAGAATTTGCTTTATAGTATGGAGATTCCACACAAGAACTACCATTTGACCCAGCTATTCCACTCCTTGGTATTTATCCCAAAGAACTAAAGTCAGCATGCTATAATATTACAGGCACATAAATTTTTATTGATATTTATCCCTAAAGAAGAATGGCACTTGCCAGTATAGGGCTGAAACTGGAGAACATCAGGCTAAGCAAAATAAGACAAACTCAGAAAGTCAAGGGCAAAACTAAGGGGGAAAGAGGATGAGAGGGGATCTCAGGAAAATAGAGGGAAGATCAGTTTAGTAGAGAAAGACCATTGAAGGGGGTGGGGGGACAGGAAAAAGGGTGGAAATACAGAATGAATTGGACAAAATTACTCTATATACATATATGAATACATCACAGTGAATTGCACGTTTATGTATATCTATAAGGCACCAATTAAAAAAAAAAACAAGTGAATAGAGGGAACCAGTAAAGGGTGAGGGAAGATAGGAGAGAAAGAGGAAGCCCTGGGAACTAGCATGAACACAGTAAATTGTATGCATATATGTAAAAATGATTCCCACTGTTTTGTATCACTATAATGAACTAATAAAAGCAAACAAAAAAGAAAGACAGAAAAGAAAAAAAGAATAAAGAAGAGAAATACCTAGTCCAGTGCATTGTATGGAAAGAAGTTACTTGTAAGAAAAACAAGGATTTCGAAAATCAAATTTAAACACTCAGGGACTACAAGGAAGTTGTAGAGAATTTATTATTGCTGTGATATTTGACAAATGTAATCAACATGTACACTATGTTTCAATTTATATTTTATATCTCTCCAGAATATTTTTTTTCTTTTGCAATTTCCCCCCAAGAAATCACTGATTTAATTTGATCATATTTAGTTTTCCCTACTTTAAAATTCCACATGAAAATATTAGAAAAAAAAAGAATAAAATTTCCACACGAATAAAAACATACAGAGTACATTTTTGGTATGTCTTCTTTTGGTTAGCATAATGCCTGCAAAATTCATCTATATCATTGTATGTACTGACGGTTTGCTCAATTTTATCAATAATTTTAATAGCTTTCCTTTTTAAATATTTTTATTTTATTTATTTATTTTTATATGGTGCTGAGGATCGAACCCAGCACCTCACATGTGCTAGGTGAGCACTCTACCACTGAGCCCCAGCCCCAGCCCATTAATAGTTTTCTTTTGCATTAATTAACCATAGTATTTTTCAACTCACTTCTTAATGTATATTTACACTTTTTCCAGTGTTTGTTCTTCTTCATAAAGCTGATGTGGATAACTTTTAAAAATCTTGAAAATGAAAAAAATTGTTTTAGTGCCTGAAACATAGTATTTATGCACTAAATAAATGTTGCTTATGATTATTTATAATTGTATTATTAAAAGAATAGTAATATAGAATAGAAACTTAGAATTATTATGCCACTCACCTTACAAAGTAGAATTGAAAATAATCATATGAGCCCAAAATAGTTGAAAATCACAGAAAATCAAAATTACTCTTGAAAATATTTCTCAGAGGTCGTGGAGACTAATGCAGCATCTTTAAAGAAATACAAAAATACTAGCTCATCTTCCACTATCAAAACAGAAGACTGTTCAGCAAAGCACCCAGTGCAGCTTTGTAACCAAAGGGCAGCCTAATCTTCCCACTGAATTAGGTTTTATGGGGGAAAAAGAATTGACCATTGGACAATATTTACCATACCAACAAATACTATATCAGCTATTGTACTTTATTTTTAACAACAAAGTACTGTTTGGAAAAGAAATATTATCCTGAAATATGCTGAGGAACTTGTGAAAAAATAAGCTAGAAGACTAAAAATAAAATCTAACACATATTAAGTCATTATTCCTGAGCATATGATCTCAGAATTTTAAGTGTTATATATCATCGTAAATAAGCTCTATAAACAATATTTATAGCAAATTGTAATAAGTGGTTATGATGTAGAAATAAAGGAAAAATTAAAAGTGAGAAAACACACTCTGACAAACAAACCCCCAGTAAGTATTTTAGTGTGTTTGAGTAGAGCACATACACAGCTCACATTCTCACAGATTCGTTTTCCTCAAGTATATCCCATCTAATCAAAGCCACACAACTATGGAACTATGTAGGACGCCTGCAGTCTATGTGCACCTAAACTAATAATTTCTCCTGGAGATCCTTAACTGGTATGGCTTTACCAAACCCAAGACAACATGTTAAGATCCAGAAAATATGGATGAAGGAAGCCATTGAAATGCTGTAGGCAGGCTAAGCCCCCTTCTGTCCCCACCTTGACATAACATACCAATGGTTCTGATACTGACCCCGTCACAATTATCAGAACAAGAAAATAAGCACCTTCACATTTACTAAATCACAGACTGGGTTGAGCTTTGCACAATCAATTGAGAAACTCATCTATCTCCTCCATAACTTGCAAAGCAGAAATGCAGCTCTGTCTACCCTGTGTTCTCTTGAAGAAATGTTTATTATATGAAAATTGATTTGGACATCACTGAGGCTGGAAATTTTTGTTTGTTCTTGCCAAAATAGGTGTGTTAAAAAGTAAGAGTATATTGCAGGGATACCTTGTGCATATTGCAGGTCAATGAGATAGAACCTGTAAGCCTACAATTTATTCATAGATAATTAAGACACATGATCTAGACTCCCTCCCATAATTTCATTTTCCTGATAAAACTAACAATAATAATAATAATATTACATTAAATGCTCAAATCCAAACTTAAGACAAAGAAAAATGTAACTTAAGAAATTAATAAAAAAGGGCTTTTTCATCTGGGTCATAATTGTAGAAACACAGGTCATGGGTGGAGGAAGTTGGGGCATACCTTGGAGATTATATAGTTTGTCCCTGGATCCTTTTACTCTCTGTCTGCTTCCTGAGCCAGTTGATTACAGACTGAACATATGAAACTGCAGCCCCGAAAACAAGTTGTTCCGCCAGGCATGGTTGCACGTCTGTAATTGCAGTGGTTCAGGAGGGTAAAGCAGGAAGATTTCAAGTTCAAAGCCAGCCTCAGCAACAGGGAGGGGCTAAAAACTCAGTGAGATGCTGTCTCTAAATAAAATGCCAAAATAGGGCTGGGGATATGGCTCAGTGGTTGAGTGCCCCAGAGTTCTACCCCTGGAGGAAGGAAGGAAGGAAGGAAGGAAGGAAGGAAGGAAGGAAGGAAGGAAGGAAGTTGTTTCTCTTGTAGGTTGATCTTGTCAGCATTTTGGTCACAGCAACAAAAAACTAACACACATTGCATTTTGAAACATTATGATTTCAGCTATGCTAGCAAGAATTGAAGACAAAATTTGTGCTTCTGCTTGGGTTAATTACTCACCCAAGCACCCTGTAGCAGCCTAATCTTACTCTGAACCTAGAGAAAATAAATTTTGCATGTTTTTGATGATGGAATAAAGATTAGAGGGAGATAAGAACCTGGATGAACATGGGACAACACTGTATAATATGGGATTGGAGTAAATGTAAGAGACAACCCCCACTAATGTGGATCCAGAAGCAAAGACATAAGACTTACTGACAGCACAGAAGGGTCAACAGATAGGATGTGAATGCAAGTGGATAGGAATTCGGCTTTTCAATATTTGGAGTATCAACAAATAACTGAATCATTAAAATCCACAGGATCGATTTTTTCATTGTTTAATCAGAATGGGAGTAAATGGAAGCAAAGCAAATTAAATAAATATATGATGCCTCAATATTGGATCAAACTCATGAACACTTTAGTTGGCAAGTATCAGTAGGTCCAGCAGAAAAATCTGTCAACAGAGATTCAGGGGAAAAGAGGACCAATGATGAATTGAAGCATGATATGTACAGAAATGATTTGTCAACCTGAAATGTTTATGGATTTAATAGGCAGTCTACTTATTATACAACACATTTAATCAGTGGATTTACACTTCATCAAAATGTGTGAAAATGTTAAGTCTTCTCTGGAAATGCTTTCTATTACATATAAAGACATCCTCTGAGAATGTATAGGCAGTGCACACTTTCTAAGATAAAGGCCAATCACGCAGCACAGAATTAGAACATACAGCAATCAAATTCAGTACATTTAATTTTATTTACACTGAAATACACACACACACACACACACACAGGAAAGTTATAGTGTATTAAGAGTCTGCTCCATGCCATTTACTTATTTTCCAAATACATTAAGTATAGGAGATTTCTTGCTGTATAAAACCAAAATCCAAAATAAATTTATTTTCTGGTTTTTGTTCCAAATTAAGTATCTTTATTTTACATTTTCTAGTTTCTCATTAAAACCAATTCTAAAGATGAGTAAAAGGAAGTACATCTGTTCTTTAATGGAAGTCTTACTTTTGAAATCTTACTTCCTTAAATTATACCCAATATTTTGCCTGAGAAATTGACATAATTCAATGTATCAATTTAATCAACACTATCTTGAGAGAAATGTATTAAAGCTTGCTTAATTGCCTAATACAATTCTATTCGTTTTGTGTGTCTCTAATTTTAATGAACATATATGAATATTCAGGGATAGCCTACATTTAATAAGAAAGAAAAATCTATTGCTTAGCATGTGTCAGAAAAGCTTCTCTTTCACCAAAAAAAATAATATGAATTAGTTTGAAGATTATTTAAGTAGTAAAAGCACACTTCACAAAAACCTGGAGGAGCTCATTCATGTGTACCTATCTTCAAGATCATATGTTCTTGTTTTCAATGGATGTACTTATGTATAAATAGATGCCCTCCCTTTAGGTAGAAAAATAGCCATTCTTTTCTGTGAATACTAATTTGTTTTCATAGCTCATCCAAAGATCTATTTTGAAAGTTTTTTGTTCAGTGATCTGCTGGTTTTCACTCTAAAAATGAAACTGTGGCAGAACTAATTGACCCAAATTCCAATTGCACAAGGAGAAAATAGAAGTGGCTTTGTGGCAGTATGTACAGAGGGAAAAAGCACCTTTTGGATATTAGGTCACAGTATACTCAGTGACTAGATGTTGTGATATGTTCTCCCAAACCAGTTAATCTGCCTCTATACTACATTAAGGGAATTATCATTTTAGAACCAAGGAGCTGATAGAATAAGCCATTCTATTTAGTTTGCCCTCATATGTAAACAATTTAAATGCATGTCCTTTTATCCTAGCAAAGCATTTTTATCCTGATAGCACGGCCTTTCAGTCATGTTCTTGGAATAGCCTCACAAAACTGCTGAACCTGCTGTTCAGTTTCACCCAGATAAACAATTAAATTGCTAATTCTTCTAGAGCATAGACTACACAGCATTTATATTAGTGCACTTTAATCTAATACATAATACATAACCAGTAAGTGTTTACTGAAAATTATTAATTCATTTATAATAGGAAAAAATGAAAATTAATTATGTTAAAGTCTAAAATACCATATTCATAGCCATGCTTTGCATCTTATTTAACAAGTTCACATATTTAATTATTTGCATTTCATCTTGCAGATGTGCTTCCCTGAATTCACTGCCAGAAAGGGATGCTCGAAATTCAATATTATTAGAGTCAGTGTAAGTAGACATTGGGTAACTGCAAAATGTTGAGGAATTCACAGTTGGTTGAACAAGGGGAAAATATAACTTTGGTTACACCTAATATATGCTAGATGTTGTGTCAAGTAATACTTCAAAATATTCTGGGGGAAGTAAAAATCATCACTATAATTTTGTAGTAGTTCGGAAGCTTCTTTTGAATAGCTTGCCAATTTACACACTTTAGTAAGTGGCAGAGCTGGAATAAAAAACTATTGTATAACTGATTCATTCGGGCATTCTCAGAAGTCGTCCAGATCATCTACATCATCTACCAGAAAGGATCAATAATGAACCAATACTGAGTATGAAATTATTTTTGTCACAACAGAGATCTAAAAAAAAAAAAAAATCAATGAGTACACTGGGCCTGAACTACACTGCCGCCCTGACCTTTTCTTACTTTCACAGAGGTCAAGTGAGAAAAGACACTATATCTCCAAAACTCACCTCCCTGGCTTCTTCTCCCTCATCTTCACTGATAAGAATCTCACAACACTCAGAGCCTCACTATCAGTTTCTTCAATAAATCCACAGGATTGATCTTTTCATTCTCTCCATCTTAGTTCATATAATATAAAACTCAAATACAAAAAGCAAATTTTCACATATCTCCACAGATTTTTACAAATCCCTACTTCTGCCAAATCCCCTATATCATCAACTTGCCTTGGAATTACTTTTTATCTTTATGCTGTAAACTTGTTTCTCACTGAAGACATCTTCTATGGTCTTCACAAAGGGTGACTTCTTTTTTACCTCACCATGAATTAGGGCCTTGGGGTAGCGTCCTCCTTGCTCCTCACTCCCAGCTACTTTCTAGAAAGACTTCTCTGTGAAGGGAATAGTCCCACATTTCTTCCAGATCATTGGTACTCTGTCCAGCACTACAATTGACATAATTTTTTAAATTTTAATATATACTAAAGATTTTGACATCTTATTTCATAAACTTGCCAGTCTGTCTTTTCCACTCAACCAGTGAGCAGAGCTAGACGATGTGATCACAAAACCCTGCAACATTTTTATAATCTCATTTGGGTTCAACCCACTGATAACCTCTTTCAGAGCTTGTTCCATCAAATACCTTTGTCCCCATCTGCCTTCCATTCACATGAGGATGTTTATACACCTTACTGTTGTTTTTATGTGCCTCATTCTCTCAATGCCCTTTCTTTTCTCTGTATCTAGCTTGCATTTCATAAACAATTATTGGAATTACATCTTCATTCTTCTAGCGTACTTGAGAAACTCAATATCCTGGTAAACCCTCGCAAACATTTCATTGGTGCATTTATAATTTTACTTCATACTTACTCCCAACTCAAGACTTTATCTTCACTAAGAATTTTAAATCATCCTAAAAATAATCACCAGCTTCAACTACAGAGCTTCCTGGTTCCCAGTGTCTCCATCACATACTCTTTGTGTCAGATACCACATACCAAAGAACCATGGTTTTTTTGAAAGTAGATCCTTCCACTTATGCACTAAATGCATTTCCCACTTGTGTTTCAATGTTGTTGCTCCAGCAGTTCTCACCTCTCACTCATGAAGCATAAAATTTTCATTTTCTATTTTATTTTCTCATCAACTTATAAGCATTATGTTATCACCATCATATTTTTAAAATTACCTTTTAGCTAGGCATGGTGGCTCACTCCTGTAATCCCAGTGGCTTGGGAGACTCAGACAGAAGGATTGCAAGTTTGAGGCCAGCCTCAGCTATTTATTGAGATCCTTAGCAATTTAGCCAGACCCTGTCTCAAAATAAAACTTTTTTAAATGGGCAGGGGATGTGGCTCAACAACCCTTGGGTTCAATCCCCAGTACTAAGTAAATAAATAAATAAATAAATAAAATAAAAAATTATCTCTTGACTATACTTTCCCTTTACTTTATTTCCTTCACACACACACAAAAAAAAACTCTTTGCAAAGAATTTATATTTACAATCTCTGTTTTGTAACTCTACTATCTGGAAAACCCACTCTAGTCATGCTTGATTTTTCAATTTAAAAATAAAAGATATGTTCCCTCATGAGAAGCTTTTAAAAGCTGTTATTTTTAATACGTTCTTTCCCCTTTCCTATCTTAAGAGATCTGCTCAGTATAATTCTCATCTTTTGCTTTGTTGAAATTTCATTTTCTCAATAAGGTTTTCCTGGTTTATCCTATTTCATGCTGGTACTTGCCTCTATCATCCCATACTTGCATAACTGAAAAGCCTAAAATAAATTCACTTTAGCATTCACACATTATCAATTGGATGTTGTGATATATTAAATAAATTTCTTACTGTGGTCATTACTAACTTTTTCTAACTCCTGATAGAGATAGAAAGTGCAATTACATCCAAAATCTTTGCCTACTTCATTCAATGATACATCTAATGCACTTAGAATAAATTGAGGCATATAACTGATACTCAATAATAAATGTTTTTTGAATGAATCATTCTATCTTGCTGGTGATGGAGACTAAAAGAATATTTACACTAAGACAAAAAAGCAAACAGAATATTTCTACTATTTTCAAAAATCTAAAATGTTGTTTTCTAATCTAAGCAGCTGGTATGGTAAAAAAAAAAGCAAATATGTCTATGGCTCTCTTTCACCATAAATAAAAAGGAAATTCGAAAAATTATAAAATTACATGAATGAAATTCAGTTAAGACATCAAGCAGTCTGAAGCTCAGGATTGTGAATGCTGAGAGAAGAGAAACAAGCTGAACTCATGATTGCCCCACAGTTCTTCCAGTGGGCATTAATATATGTGCCATGTATAATTACAAGATATCCAGAGAGAGTCCACATAGAGTGTGAAGTGATAGAGTTGAAGAGATAGAGACCAGAGTTTGTGTAGGTGAATAACTGTAATTTAAGGCGAAGAAACATGAGCTATAAAGAGAAACTCTAAGAACCTACAGATTATTTTCTCCAAAAAATTTTGCTTAGTAGTGACCTATACACATTTGATAAATTTCAGTGAAGCCACAAAAAGACTGCTTAATTTGAAGAATCCTAGTATTCATGTACTGAGAAGCAAAACAGCTAGAAACGTTGAAAACCTGTGGAATGCAATAAAGTCCCACAAAAGACTTATTAGGGTAGCAATCATAACTTAAAAGACAAAACTTTGAGAAACAGGTCTTGAAATGAGTAGGATAAATTGTAAGTAGTTAAGCTATTTGCTGAAGTACATCTCAATGATCTTTAAAATAAATACAACTAGTCAGACATAGAAGACAATTCTCACCATTCTATACATTGAATAAAATTGTTAGACATGAGAAGAAAAAGGGAAATGTCATATTTAACAAGACAAAAAAAAAGAAGAAAAGAAATGTTTTATTAAAACATCTCAAAAGGAAAAAATGCAAAGAATTTAGCAGACAAGAATTTTAAAAGTTATAAAAATGATCCAAAACATAAAGAGAACTTATGAATAATAAAAATATAAAGAAGAATAAAATAGTTTATACAGATAAAATATCTACAAGTTAAAAAGAAATCAGCTCAGAAGACAGACTAGTGATTTAGAGATGTCACAGTAGAAACTTAAAGAAAAATGGAAAGGAAAAAAAGACTAAAAAAAATTATTGGAACTTGCTTATCTGTAGGACAAGTATATGTGTAAATTTTGAGTCCTAAAAAGAATTGAGGACAGAGAGGAAACTATTTGAAAACCAAATGTGTTCATTTTTTCCCCAAAATTTTTCAAATCTAACTAAGCTGTAAGTTTATGGGCAGAAAATTCTCAGTGAATGAAAAATAAGATACCTAAAAAGGAACAAAGTAAATCAAATTATTGAAAAACAGTAATGCAGAGAAAATCCTAAAAGCAGTCAAAAAATAAAAATAAAAAAATATTACAACAGATGAACAAATATAAGAATGGTGACTGACTTATTATCCATAAAAATGTAAGTCAGGAAGCAGTAGAAAAATATCATTAAAACGAAAATAGAAAAAAAATTAACTCAGGTTTATATCCAAAAAAGTCAAAAGTTGTTACCAAACATAGTAATTTCATAAAACCAAAACATGAAGAATTCATTATTATATGTACTTTATAAGCAGAAGTAGTAAAGAAAATAAATCATAATGCATGGTAATACCAGGTTGGAGCTCATACTAAAATACTAATAAGGTAATAAATATGTAGAAGTAAAAAGGACTTTTATGCTCTCATTTAAAAATTTTTGCTGTGTTAGTGGATTCCTCATTCAATAGAAGAGTATGACATGGGAATTGTACAAATGGGTGTAAAATTTATGACAATATTGGCACAAAAGACAGGAGAGGGAACTAAAGTTTCTTGCATTTCATGAAGCAATACATTATTATTTGAAGTTAGTCTAAGATAAAGATACCTTTTGTAAACACTGATATGAACACTAGAAAAATATGTAGCTAAGATTAAATAAGATAATGAAATTAATGAATCAATCCAAATCAAGTGAAAAAATGAATAGATGCACAACGAGGAAGTAAATATCAAGATGGTAGCCTTAAGTGCAATTCTATCAACAGCATTAGATTTAAATGTTCTGAATACTCCATTTAAAGAATATTTTAATTTGATTCTAAAAGTAAGATTCAACTACATTTTGTCTAAATAGAAGAAATAATTTTAATTTTTTTCAGATTTAATGAAGTCCAGAATTAGAATGCATTTATTTAAAAAAAAATAAAATTCTGTTCTTCAGAAGTTACCTTTATGAAATAAAAATGTAAGCCAAGCTGGCAGATAGCACACAACACATGTACCTTAAAGAAGACTTGTATGGAATCTACATTTAAAAACCTTATGTTATCCAATATTTAATCACTATTGAAATATAGTCAGAGATGGTTACTGGTAAATCCTTCCATAATATATGAAGTTTATCCCAGTGTAAATAAGTAAGGTCATTTGAAAAATAGTTTAACCCTATAATTCTGGTCTACTATAGAATAAATTTCACATTTTTTAATATTTAGATGTGGTTTTTAAAAAAAAAATTGCTTCAGCTTTTCTGGTAACAGAAACACAAACAAAACATGAACACACACAAACATGCACATATGTTCTGGCTTTGTATTATTAAGCCTATTAATTTTTTGAGAGCCAGATAAACCTGTTATAAGTCTAGGTTCAATGACTTAATAGTTCTGTAATTCTTCAGCATGTCTTGTAACTTTTCTGTGTTTTTATTTTCTCACATTTAGAATATATTATTGTACTACTTCAAAACCTAGTTGCAGAGTTAAAATGGAGTTAGTAGCATCTCTAACACTGGACCAACTGGACTTCTGGTCCCTTTATTTTAATTTAGGCAGGTTAACTTATTCTTTCTATGCCGCAGTCTGGCTGGGGCACAAAATCACCGGGAGGTCACGAGCCACTTGTAGGTTCAAACAAGAACTCCTTTATTGCCCCAAACCCCATGGGAACTCTCCAGAACTCCACAGAAACTCCGAGAGAACCAATAGGAACTCAACGGGAACTCCGCGAGAACTCAAAAGTAGCAGGCACTTGAGGCAGCAGGAGCTGCCCCACTGCTGGACAGCAGAGGTCCACATACACAACTGAATACACAGCTTGCCCCAATCCAGCATCATCCAGTTACAGCAATCAGTCACCATCCCAATAATTATACACAGCTTAACTTAATCACCATCATCACAATGGCTTGCTGGAGTCACCTCCCAACCACACCTTCTGGCAAAATGCCAGGCGCCATCCCGACTTGGCTGTGGCTCTCAACATTTCTATGTATCAGGTTCTCACCTGTAGAATGAGATAATAGTACATGTATACTTAACAAGTTCTCATAAGGATGAGTCAGTACATTAAAAAAAATTAAATGGTGTATGATGCAAAACACAAAGAAAAATAAAATTAACTTATTATATTCCATAATAGTTTTATGATCAAGCTCGAATCATTAGAAAATACTAAGTCTCTAAAACCCATAAATTTGCAAGTTCTTCATAATGGAGACCTAGGTATTTATAGGCTGGAGCCAGGGTTTTACTCTCAACAGGTGATTATGCCCATTACTGTGCAACTCTGCATTCAGGAATGTGCCAATAGTAGCTCACAACTGGCCACGGTGAGCATGTGGTAATAAGCAATGTGACAAATCAGACTTTTTGTTTGTATTGCATTAAGGAAAAAGAAATAAAATAAAGATTAGCAAAAAAGCAAATGAAAGCAAGAGTTTAAATAAGAAAAAACCACAGTATTAAGCACATGTGCTTTTTAAATAAAAACTTATTTTAAAACATTTATAACACTAATTTCACTTATAGTTATTGTAGAGAAATATTTTTCTCTCTTTTTAAATATAGATACATTTCCTTTATTGAAGTGAAGTCATGATCTCTTTAGTATTTTTTTTAATTTCCCAAAAACTTAAAAAATTATGTTCTAAAAAAGAAAACTGGAGGAATCTCTCATTCTCTTATTAGGTAAAAATTTCATTTCTAAATGATGTTCTTGTAGTATTTGTTCACTGCCCAACAAATTTCAAGAGTCTTCATTTATAAGTGCAAAAAGAAAGAGTAATTTGTAGTCAAATCAAGATTATTAAGAAGATGTTGATTAAATAAAAGGTTATTTTAATGACTACCCAAATTGCAAAAAGAAAAAAAAAAACAGAAAAATCGCTTATCTTATTTTAAAAAATATTCTAAAATTATATTATTATTCAAAATAATGTATTCACATGATGGGGTAAATATAATTAAAATATTAACCTTTTAATGATTTTAATTATATGTTGATATTAATTATACTTTGATCATATTTATCACCAGAGGAGTGATGTACTGCTTTTTAATACCAAAATATTACTACAGGGAATAATTTAAAGCCCTCTGCTCCAGTGCAGGGGGACTGTAAACTTCTAAGGTGCCAGACCATTTCAGATTATATTTATAACCCTTTACATGATTCCCAGAACATAGTAGGTGATTACAAAAAAATTTGTTCAATTAAACATTTTAATTTTAACTGAATCATTTGAAAATATTCAGAATTATGAAATTATTTTTGTCATATTATTAAATTCTTCTAAGTTCCCTGGCCATTGATCTTACTATCAATAATGCCCTTGGTCATAGCCTTTGATGTTACAGTTAGAAAATGTTCACAAAGTGCCTTCTTTTTTTTCAATTTTTTCTAATTAGTTATACATAACAATAGAATGCATTTTGACCCATCATATATAAATGAAATATAACTTCTAATTCTTCTGTTTGTACTCAATGTAAGATTATATTTGTCATGTAATCCTATATGCACATAGTGTCATATGTTGGATTCATTCTATTATCCTTCCTATCCCTGCATCTCCCCTTCACTCCCCTCTGTCTAATCCAAAGTACCTCTTTAAGTGTCAAACAGTACATACCTGGAAGTGCAGGATAAGTCATGTGCCTTCAGAGTGTTTTCTATTTTTCTAGGAAGCTGGGTAGTGTTTGGATGTAGCAGCTTCCAGAGCCAGGCAGACCTGGTTTGGCTCCCGATTCTGTTATTTACTCTCAGTATAACTTAAGAACATTTCTTTTTTTTTCCCTTTGAGGCTTATCTTTCAAAAAAGAGTAATAATAGTATTTCAGCTGCCCAAACAGTTGCTATCTTACCTCCCCACTCACTGGGTCTGCCTGAGCTCACTTACAACAGAACACATGTGGTACTTTCAGAACTTCCTGCTTCAACACCTAGTCTGAATCTCCTTTTTCTGACTTGGGATTTTCTCTGGCACAATGGGAGCTTCCTCAGATGCTCACAAATTCAACAAGTGAGAGATTGATGAAGCTTGGTACAGTGCAATTCTCAACTAAGGATGATGGTAATCAGCAGATAATGTCCCATCTCCATCTCTTCTGGTTTAGAATTGACCATAAACTACAGAACACCCAGTTATATTTGAATTTCAGATAAACAACAAGTAATTTCTTTTTTGTTTGTTTAGTATGAAATATATATTTATTTACAATTCAAGTTTAAATTACATCTTCTTCTTTTATCTTTCAGCTTTGCCATATATTGTGACCTAATCATGTGAGTGATATCCTGTTATTTCACTCACCTCTACATAAAGAAAAGGCTTATATAAAATGTGCACACCCAGAGGTAGGAGTCTTGGAGACCATCTTAGAATTCTGCTTAGATCTAGCCCATCATCTGTTATGATTTAATTATGTAACATGTATCAATTTATTTCTTCACTCCTTTATTTTTCCACCTGTAAATTTAAATAATTGTACTAATTAATACCTCTTAAGAATTTCCATTTGAGATTCTAAAATTCTTTGAAGGAGCAAGAACTTAAAATTTTTAGCAGTGATAAAAATTGTTTATCCAGCAACAGTTTCAAAAACTTACTATGACTATGAATTCAGAAAGTTGAGGAGAAGCAAGTAAATAAAGACATCAAAATAAAGCATTTTAATAAATTTAGAGTACACGTTTATTGCCTATCCCTCCTCATTCAACCAGTATGTGATTCTATACATAACATGGGATATTAAAGTATTTATTGAACCATAATCATTATGGAAATATAGAAATTTGAGAGGTTTGACATAGCAGGTAGTAAAACTTTAAAGTTGAGGAATTTTTTTTAATGATTTCTCATCTAAAATGATGAGTTTATATTGCTGTGCAATCCGTCATGTTATAAAATTCTCTTTTCAGGCTAATAAAATGGTTTATAAAACTTGACTTGAAATATATTTATGGTAGCATATTAATATTAGAAAGATGCAAGAATACGTAAAATATAGATGAACCAAACTTCTCTAGAGAAAGTTCAGCAGCTGTTTCAGAAAATAGACCCTCCTGTAGTCAATTCCAGAAAGCTTAAGATCTCCCTGGGAAAAAAATTAGTGGGGATGATGGGACACTTGAGTTTTCTCTACCATTATAATCCCATATAGTGGGTTCCCAATTTGATTTGAAATACCCTGGGTGTTCTTAAGCGATTCCTCTAGAAACATGACAATGTGCACTTTTCGTTTTGCATCGTGTCCCACAAGACTATTTTCAAATGGTTCCTGAAAATCTTTTGTAAGATTAACTAACCTAAGACAATGTGGTACTGAATGGTGCTTGAAAAATTCACAAGAGTAATTCTGGGCCAACAGATCTCATTCAATCTGGATAGATTCATGGCCAAAAAGAAACTACAAATCCTTCCACAGTATAAAGAAAATTGCAATTGTGATCAGCTGGGAAGCCTTTGAAGGGCTTAAGTGGTGCTCTGGCAGCTAGCTTTGGTCAGACTTAAAAGCTAATCCTCTAGGGTTGGATAAGAGCTGCTAGAAAGATCCAGAGCCACTTGAAATCATTGTCCTATTTATAAAGGAACGATAAGGAGGGCTGATGGAGTGTTCATAAAGGTGATGTAGGTTGCCAGGTAAATAGGCATAATGGTGAACTTCCTTATTCATGCTCCACCAGGCTGATTCTCAAAAGGGATTTGCTGTCTGACTCACTGGCTGACTGCCAAATTTATTGGTCTTGCTGCCAGATATGTTTTGGATCACAGGGAGGTGGAAAGTTAAAAATGCCTTAAAAAATGCCTTGCTGCACTTAGAAAAGGCAGGCAGTTCACAAAATGTCAGATACACAGCGCTGCACCCAGACTTCCAGAAGTCACCCAGACATCAGTCACTTAACTGAGTGGCCTACTTGAGAAAAAGTACATGGGCTCTTGCTCCAGGCTATCCAAGATCTCCAGATTTTCTGTTGCTCAAAGGAAAGTCAATTCAGTAACTTATACACTTATTCAATATAACTGAAGAAAAGATATTTGAAGACAGAAAAACAAATTATGCTTCAAAAAATAAAATTAAAATTAATCTATGTAAAATTGGTAAGTAGTTAAGATTAGACACTTGGAAGGTTAGAAGCTAAATTGACAATAACAGGAAGTCACAAGAATAGGCAGTTTGAATTTAAATCTGGACTTTTCTAAATCCTATAATACCTTGGACAATTTAAGTGACCTCTAAACCTTGGTTTCTAAATTCAATAACAATAACCTAATAATACCACCTGACAAAAATAATATCCTTATCTTCCTGTTAAAACTGCAATCCACCCAACACTCCATATCATCCTTACTATCTTTGCTTTCTTCCAGAGCTCTTACACAACTACATCCAACATTGGCCTGGCTCATTAATTCATTCATTATTAATTCATTCAATATTAATGAATGATTAATTTTGAAATAAGTATATGAACAATAAACAAATAGGTGTTGTGTTAAGTCATTAAATTATAGTTTGTCATGCAGCAGGAGAAAACTACAATAGTCTCCCCTTACCAGTGGCTAATATATTCCAAGACACCCATTAGATTCTTGAAACTACAGATAATAACAAATCCTATACATTCTATGATTTTTCCTATATACAATGTAACTATGATAATGCTTAATTTATAAATTAGGCATGATAAAAGATTTGCAACAATGCCTAATAATAAACATTGTTTGTTTTTTTATTTCCCCTCCCCAAAGAGATATAAGGTTCCCAAGGAAAGGTATCTTTGGCTTCCTTATGAACAAGTTCATATTTATCTTCAAATGTATATATTTGTTAAACAATATATTCCCCCTTCACAGGATCTTAGGGGAGAAAAAGGAATGAGTTATATACTAGACCTAGTCCATAACACCTAATGTAAGTCAGCTCTTTCATATTACTAAAAGATCTTTTCTCTGGAAGAGTATATATGAATCTCCCCCTTATTAGAGTATGAATTCTGAGAAAGTAGGTCCTTATTTATCCTACATATTCATCACTTGGCAAAGGGCCTGGCAGAAGTAATCAAAATCAAAATAGTAATGAATTAGTGAATGAATAATATTGAAATAAGTATATGGACAATAAATAATTAAAGAAGAAAAAAAAGGTCAGACCTGAAGGCATAAAATACATCACCCTAATGAACCAGATAATAAAATCATTCCATTTCTTAGCAAAATTATCTATAGCATTTTTCAGGTAGTTGTTGAGTCAGAGGAAAGCAATGCAGCTTAATTTTTAATATTCTTCATTAAACCAATTTTCTCCCAAAGGGCAATGTATTATATTGTACATTGATCCCCTATATACAGTAGGTGCCTTTTTTATATAAAATGTAATCAAGATATATCATT
Source organism: Marmota monax (assembly GCF_021218885.2). Classification (NCBI taxonomy): domain Eukaryota; kingdom Metazoa; phylum Chordata; class Mammalia; order Rodentia; family Sciuridae; genus Marmota; species Marmota monax. The sequence continues at coordinate 303,310 of NW_026694168.1, forward strand.
TTACCTGGTGACCTATTCCTTTTTTACCTTTGAAATCAGTCTGGTAGGAATCAAAATACAGTAGGAAGCTGTGGTGTGACGCAGTGATTGAGTATATGTTCAGCATGCCCAAGCCCCTGGGTTCAGTCCCCAACACCCAAAAAATAAAAACATAGGAAATTAACATTGCTTTACGAATCTTCATATTATCTTTGCACATAATATACTTTAATTATGACAAAGAAGAAACTAGAAGGCCATGGCTTCAACTAGATTTTTCTCTTTGATTAAGACCTTCATATTCTTAGCTATAGTTGCTGACAAAATTCAAAATGGAACATACAATATTATCCAGAGATCATGGCAACACAGCTGATGTTCCAGAGTATCCTGAATATGAAAAAATAGATATATTAATATAATGAGGAAGACATTAAGATAAGTTCAAATTCTCAAAAGCTTTAAGATTGAATAATTGGTATCAGTGAAGACTAATAAGATTTTGGAGCATTTATCAACAAAGTCTCATATCCATCAACTAGCATATTGTCCAGGAGCAGAAATCTAATTTGGATGGATGTTGGAGCTAAGAGGCTGCAGTATGTGTTTAAGAGGCTGCAGTAGGTTAGACAGGGAAATTGGAAAGATAATGACATGATCCCAGTTGTGCAAGGACTGTAATTTTATATAGTTCTCTAAGAAAAGAAGAGCAAGGGAAAGTGAACTAAAATTCAGTTGTTAGGACAAACCCCAACTCAATTAACAGGAATAATTATGATGATTCCAAGGCGTTCTTCAGTTTTTGTGACTATTCCATACTTATTTATTTTTTTTTTACTTTTTAGTTTTAGTTGGATACAATACCTTTATTTTATTTATTTATTTTTATGTGGTGAGGATCGAACCCAGGGACTCGCTTGTGCTAGGCAAGCACTTTACTGCTGAGCCACAACCCCAGCCCCTTCATAGTTATTTTAACACTAGGAAGAATTGAAATAGGAATAAAATAGTTACAGCTTCAAAATAGACGTATGTGACTTCCAGTAAGTCTAAGAGCTATGTCCTATTTTACGTATAAAATAAGTGGCTAACAGAACTGAACTTGAGTTCCTGGAGAATTACTACAAGGAAAAAAAAAGTATTATTGCACTAACTTGGATTACCTAAGAACAAATACAGGTTGAATATTCTTTATCCTAAATGCTTGGAACAACTACTATTTCAGATTTCAGACTTTTTCAAATTTCAGAATACTTACAAATAGATGATGAGATATTTTGGGGATGAGATGAAAGATTAAACATGAAATTTAGGTATATTTCATATTCATCTTATAAACAAAATGCTTTTTAATAACTTTGGGCATGAAACAAAGTTAACATACAATGAAGTATGACAGAGCAAAGGTATCACTGTCTCAGGCATGCTTGTGGGCCAGCTGTGGTTATTCAATATCACCATTAATGAGTCTGTGTTTATACGCTGCCAATAAGCAATCTTATTTTTTAGTTATTTACACATAAATACTTAACAGTAGAAAATATAACATAGCATTAACACAATAAAAAATAATTTGTTCAGGGTAACTGAGCAGCACAGCAGCCTCACCAAAGTACCTGTGTCAGTTGTTAAAGAGCAGTAGCAGCAAACTGCCCAAGTTTTCAGTCTTCACCTTTGGTACTATATTCGATAAGTGGGTTATTGTGCATTGTGTTGCTTCTCTTAGGTGAGAATAAGCTTCAGGGACTAGAAGAAACTTGAGGGACCAAAAAAATAGGTCCTCCAGGAATAAGGAGGCATTTTGCTAAATGATTTTTTGTTTAATGTTTCCTCCAGAGTCATCTACCTTGTGAAATTTTTTCCTCTTGGAAGTCTGTCTAAACCACCCCGTGGGTATTTTGTTGTTGTTGTTTGTTTGTTTGTTTTGTGCCATGAATGCATGCTCTTCAAGTTCTCCAAAAAAGCCCATCAGGCATTTTCACTATGAAGTCTCTGGGCAATGATTTTCTGCAGTGTTAACATCATCTCCATCCTCTCTATGATCATATTATCTTTGACTATATCATCTCATTATCTTGATTCAGAACCATTTTGCCAAGTTCATTATTGGTGAATACATGAACAACTGGAACCTCTTTATTGATGTTAAAATCCTCTTCAATATCCGCTTCTTCCACTTTACTGTGACTCTGAATGCATATTTTTGCATATGTAAGCCCGTCAGACATTGTTTTTGTTTTCCACACTTGACATAAAAGTCCTTCAAAGTCACCACTTTGCTCATCATGGAATGTAATTACAGCCAGAGGTTGTGCCAGACATGGGGTCTTTATGCTCCAAGCATCAACAACAGCGTGTGGGGCGTCCTTCATGCTAAGTTCCTTCCACATTCATTCCTCTGTTCACTGATGCTAGCAGGTTGTTCAAAAAAGTTTTGTTATATTTTTTTTCTTCCTTGATCTTAGGATACCCTAATCACCTAGATGAATTTAAGAAGTTGTACTTGGAGGAAAGTACATGGCATAAGCAATACTTCTGATGAGGATGAGCAGAGCACTTGTCAAGGAATAACAAAATCTTATAGTCATTATTCTGTCTAGTTTTTTCTGTAGTAAGCACATGCCACAGGTAAAAAATGTTGTGAAAATAGTCAGAAAATCTATTTCTGGTAATCCAAGCCTTTTGTTGGCATAATGATAGATTAGAGAAATTCATGTGGTTCATTTATTCATAGATAAATTTGTTTAGTCCATAATAATGGACTAAGAAGTTCATCTCTTTAAAACACTGAACACATGTTTTGTCTGTTACAACAAATTTACCCATGCATGCCTGCTGCATTAGCACATCCCAGCAGAGTTATTCCTTCCTCGGAGTACTGAATTCCCATATGGCTGTCTCACTAGCTGTGTAAGGTGTCTTTCTGGGGCAATAATGACCAATGTTTCTCAGCATTAGAGGCTTGTTTTGGCATCACACTGTCATCAGTGATGACCTTGGCAAGCCCATCAATGAATTTCTCCATTGCTTTGTGATAAGCAGATGCTTTATCATCACGAATCTTTAAAAAATTAACAGTATGTCTTTTCTTGGATTTCTGCAACCAGCCTGTTGAATATTGGCAGTGCCTTTCAATTTTTAGTTCGCCATGATGGATCTTTGCCTGTTTTACGATCAATATACCCATGAAGTGCCATGTGTTTACTGCCATACTGATGGATCGACCCCTTAAATATATGACTGAGATCTTCATTTTTAGCTTTATGCAATGTTTTCTACTTTTTATTAACTTCTGTTCCTCACTTTCAGCACAGCACTTCTGTTTCAAACTTACACAGCTATCCAGTTTCTCCAACATCTCGACTTTCTGTGCTACAAATATATAGCTTTCTCTTTTTTTTTTATCATGTAAGAATATCTGCAGGCCTTTTTGACATTTTCAACAGTATCCTTATATCAAAGAGCAGAGAATAAGCGAATAACTGTGAGTCATGTAGGTGGTGCATGTTGGAGAATATGCTGCCAATGCATCTGGCTTGCACTTATCCCTTGTAAATTTGCCCAAGTGGGGAAATATGGGAATGCACAGAAAAAAAATGTATTACAGCTAAAGGAGGCAGGAAGTGTCCCTTCCAAGTCTCAACTGCAATCCATCACATGGAGGCAGGTGAGGAATGTTCCACTCGTAGTGTCATGTTGGTACTCAAAAAGTTTTGGATTTGGGGCATTTGCATTTCAGATTTCACATTAGGGATGTTCATCACATTTTTTTTTTTAAAAATAATCATCATGCTTATCAAACTATTAAAAAATGAAAACTTAATACAAATAACTTCTTTTTTTCCCTGAGACATTTGCAACTAAGATGCTGAAGGGATGGTGCCCTTAGTATCTCACTGCTACAAAGCTATTTTTATGTGAAGCCATAAGCCATAAAAATCATCAAACTAACTTAGATACATTATTACTACCTAAGCTATGAACTTTGTCCAAGTATTACCAATAATCCCAATAATTTTGTTGACAGAAAAAAATATTTGTTCTCAGAACTTTTGTTGCATTAACTTGTATGATATCTGCAGTCTTCCCTTGACTTTCATGATGTTGAGACAATTGAATATTCCATAAATTACTCTATGAAATATCCTTCAATTTTTGTGTCATTGTCAGTTTCTGGTTATGCTTTCTTGGCATATTTGTAACAGGTGTTATGCATTCCTGTTTGCCTTGCATATTATTAGGTGCCAGGTGACTTCTATTTGTCCCATTACTTGAGAGATGAATTTTCTTCACTTTATTAAATCAGTTTCTGCCAATTTAATCAGTTGTATTATTACTATTTCTCCTTTGTAGTAAGTATTTAATGATAAGTCAATTAAGACTACATAAATATCATGCTCCTTAAAAGCCAATGAATTTTCTTAATTGAATTAATCATTACTCTGAAGATTTCTTAGTAGTACCTCTCTAATTTCATCATTTCTCCTACATTCATTTTTTTTTTTGCAGTTTCATTGTGTGGATTATCTTTCTATTCATTCATTCATCCACTTATAGTAATAGGTGATTTTAATGCAAAAATTGCTGGAGTTTTTTGTTTTTTTTTTTCCTGGAGGATCCTGTTCAAGCTTGATTCTTTTTCACATATCTTCATATTTGACCTGTATTTCCATTAAGAATCCCTACCTACTTCATGTAAATAACCTTATGAATCAAATGCATTCTTAAATACTGATTTATTTTAGACAAAGCTATGAACTTTTAGACAAAGTTCACATACATATTCAGATACTTTTAATCTATAATTATTTCTTTCTACATATTTATATATTGCAAAGGAAGAATTCACAATGATGCTTCTAACATCACAGAATTATTCCTAAATCTTTTCTTCTTCATTCATCTATTTTTTTTTGATGTTGTGATTCACTGGTTCCCATTAGTCTCAATATCATTCTCAATATAATATTTAAGCAGTCCTCAAAGCATACAAACAACCTCTAATTAACATCACCAACACTTTCCCTGTTAACACTGCCACTCCCTATGTGAACTCTGATACCTTGTATGGGGCCACTCATTAGCTTCCACCTCCTACTCTCCAGGCAGGTACCTATCTGGCTTAGCCCCCACATAATAAATTTTTGACTAAATTATTAGGAAAGAAGGAAAGAAGAATGGAAGTAATAGGTGGAGAGAGAGAACATCTTTTAATATAAATTTTGCTCAGTCCAGTTTATTCTCACCTAATTTTTAAAAGATAACGATTTAAACACACATTTTGTAATTATTTTCTACAAAAAAATATTATTCTTGATCGAGCCAAAATGTAGAGCTCCTTGTAACTCTTAACTGGCCTTCTGTATGGTTCATTTTTTATCTTCCCTTACTAAGTGAGCAGTGTGTCTCATAATCAATATGAAATCATTATTGTAGACTGATTAAAAGGATATCTTTCCATCAACTACTATCCATGTTAGAACCAGACAAGTCATGTCACACAAGTGTCTGTTCCTGGTCACACTTCACAAAGACTGTTATTCCAGCTTGTTTGTCAAAAAAAAATATTCATTTTTCCTGTTGGTAGCCTCTTTACTTAATTTCTAATCTTGTTTTACCTTCATCTTTCTTAGGATTTTCAAACTAGTTACAAACTAGGATTGTCATTCTTCAACTCAGATGGCAAATTTACTCAGAAGATATGGGCACAAAGATCTATATAATCCAAGGATAGCAAGACTCTTCTCCAAACTTTAATCAATCTTTGTCTTCAAGTTTTTAAAGTCCTGTCCACCTCACTCAAGACAGAATTTCACTAACCACCATTGAAGCTCCACACACAGAAATGCACATGTGGGTTCACACCATTCCATACAAACATGTGTAATAACAGAGACACTTTTGCCCTCCTCCTGTATTACTAATGCAAAACGTCCTTGCCTTGTGCCATCAAATCTCATGCTATCTTCTATAATATTCACACGACACAACATTTTCAAATCAAATGTTAATTTGTGTCCTTCTTAGAATGCTACCTGCAATATTCTGTCGATACTAAAACCAAAACATCAGAATGTTAGTGGTCATACATTCTCAAGTGGGATGGCACTGCCTCAAAGAGAAAAAAATAATGGTTCTTTGGATGTAAAAAAAACACACACACACATGCATACTATATTTATGGTATTAAAATTTCATGTGGAAAAGGTGATCAAAAATATGTAATAAAGAAAAATTCCTTAGGAGGACAGTAATAGAAAAAGCTATGCGGAACATTGCTATATGCCTTCCACTTTAAGGAAAAGCCCCTGTTGTCATTAATAATTATAATGCCCCTCTGATTGGAATTTCACTAATGCTTTGTGACATCCTGGCTTTTCTGTCATGTGACTGGAAGAGCACCAAAGGGTGTCTAAGAGCTACAGGTCACTTGATTATTTCATAGGTATGGAACTCTTAATTTTAGCTATCAAAGTCATACTTGATATGGATAATTCTATAGAACTGCAATTATTGAAGAAGTATTTTGGTATTCAAATTTTATAATTTTCCAATTAGGAAGATCAAAATTTTGTTAATTTTTAAGCTATTTATTTAATCTCTTATGCTTTTATATGTGCATTTATGTATTTAATGGACAGGGCCTTGATGGGAGCAGCTAGCTAAGGACTGTATTCAAACATATGATATGGCTAGTAAAAGTTAGCAACATGTCAAGTGACAACCTTATCACCATACTAATACTTAATCTCTCCTTCATTACGAATATCCCAGCAGGTACTGAGCCAGACTCAGGAATTACAGATTTAAATAATACACAACTCCTTCTCTCAGGGTTTTTGCCATTTAACAATAGATACAATGCAGGGAAACAATTACTATTACCTACATGAGCTGACCAACATATTCCTGCACGATACATAGAATAATAAAATGTAATTTCATTACTATCTTGTCTTCATTGTAATTAATTTACATTATATTTTCCTACAGTATTTCCTACAGTATTCTGTTTACTGTATTACAGAAAATGGAATGGAATTTATAAAACAAATAATGTGTAATGGAAGTGCATACCATGTCTTTGTTTATGAACATCTGTACTATGACACCTGTGGTCTGCTATTCATAAAATTTTATACATGGAAAGGATACTGGTTAGTCTAGTAACAGTGTGAAGCATTTTGTCTTTAAAAATGTTTGCATATAGTACTATAAGGAACTAATTTGTTTAAATATCCATCAAACCAACATGCAATATCATGGCACAAATGAAAAAAACAAAGGTGAATAGAAACACTTTTCTGTGTCAATTTTAGAAGTAAAAGTGATATAAAAAGTTATATACTGCATCAAGATACAAGTGATAAATGGTATAAGATAATCAAATAAACTCTGGATCTAAAAGGATATTCTTATCCTTTTCAGGGTTTCAAAAATGATGATCCAAACTGGGAGAAAAGTCTGGTGACTGAAACAAATTTCTTGAAACACAATGTGGAATTATAAGAGTCAGAAAAGACTTGAGGTATAGAGTTCCTAGATATAATGTGATTTAAGATGGTTTCATCTCTAGACTTATTGCTTTGGGTCATAATAACAGATAAAGGAATATCTAATATGCATGAAATGCCTCCCCTCTATATTTTCTTCTCAGGTCTATGACTGCTAAAAAAAGTTTTGCACTTTTTGTTATTGGTAATAGAAAATTATGGAACATTATACAGAAGAAAGACTTTTGATCTATATTTTTATAAAATGGAAAATACTTGCTGTAGAACACCACTCTGATATTGCAAGTTGAATGATGTATGAGAAAGCATCATTTAAACACAGGCGATTGGAATACAGTTTTATCAAATTTTGCAGAATGAGTAGTCAAAATGACTCAATATCCATGAAAATTGAATAGTATACATTAGTAGATTGTTTTGAAAATAAAATTATATTAACATTTTGCCAAGATATTTTCCTTAAGAAATTTCATCATTTTAGGTAATTGTGCTTTTTGCATTAATGAATTTACATAACAGGTTTTAAACGCAGCATATTAATGCTATGACTTTAAAACTTTCCTTAAACAAGATGAAACATGAATAAATTCATTAATAAATAATTATATAATTAATTCAAAAGACAAAAGCTTATAATTACAGAAATTTGATAAATTCCTATACTGTATTACACAGATATAATTATACATATATACATATACAGTGACATATTATATATATATGTATATATATATATATATATATGTGTGTGTATATATATATATATGTGTGTGTGTGTGTATATATGTGTGTGAGATATATATATATATATATAATATATATATATATATATATATATATATATATTATATATATATATATAATGATGGAGAAAAAAGAGTGATCCTTACCACTAACCTTTATAGAAGAGTGATCCTTACCACTGTAAATTCAATTTCCATAACTCTTGAATAAATTTGGCTTTATTACAAACTATCTTAGATAGTGATTCTAGAACTTCAGTCAATATGGCAGATGGAACCAATGGAGGCAAACTTACTTCTTTGCTTTAAATACACAGGAATGTTGGGTCCAATAAAATTTTTAAAAGTTGTAAATACGTAACTGGTTTAATACCAAGAAAGTTAATATGCTTATAATTAAAAAGAGGCTAACTGTATATACTTAATAATCTTATAGTATCACACAAGTCTAGTAGACAAAATTCAGTCTATAAATTATAGGTAACTACAGTTTTAAATAATTATGGGTGCTTGGGTGAGTTGGAACTTAACTATATACATAATGACAAAGGAGAATGAGAACAACAACAATACACTCCATCCACCACCTTAGAAAGCAGCAAGAATGTCTTCCATCTTTTATGACTTTAGAAAAAAACTGTCATCTTTGAAGAATTGGCACTTCATGATGGCACCTTACTTAGGTTTGGAATTCATGCTACCAAAGTGGTAAGAAGTAGCTACCTGATAATCATTAATCCAGACCACTAGGTCTCTGGCAGCAGTGAATGCTAAACTGTACTCTAGAGTTTAACTCAAGGTCCAGAGCACACAGGGGTCCCACCCAAGCAAAGCCTGCTGACCATAAATTCAAAATCAAAAACTCAAAAACATATTAAGAGGGCTTTAAAATGAAATAGGTTATTATGTTCAAAGAGAAAGAAAAATGTAGGCAGATTTGAGAAAAAAAAGAACCACATAGAAATTGTACTAATTTGATAAATTCCTATACTGTATTACATAGATATAATTACATGTAAAATTATATCTGTGTAATAATCTGTAAAAAACTGAAGTTGTTGCAATTGACAATAAAATAAAATAAAACCTAAGTGAACAGTTTGAATGTCAACTAGCCATAGTTGAAAAATGAATTAATGCACTATAAAAATAACTTGGGCTTGACTTAGACAAAGAGAAAAGAATACAATGCTAATGGAAAGAAAGAACAAAAAAGATGGGTGAAAACATAGTTCCAGTGATCAAGGACTTAGACTTTAGGCAATTTCTACAAGATGACTGTGATGATTTCTAAAACAAAATGAATAAGATTATTCTCCTAAGGCAATTCAAACTGAATTCAAAGAAAAACAAAATGCCTTCCACAAGATTCAAATATTTTTAATTTATTTTGCCTTTCCATGTGTTATGAAAATAATCAAATCTAAAAAATAAATCTTATATAGGATTTCTAAGTGTCTTACCATTTGCCAGGCACCACACTAAGCACTTATTTATCTTCTCCAAACCTGCTAAATTTGATGAATAGCAATATAGCCATTTTTGTGCTGTGTGGAAAGAGAAAACAAACATAAGTTTAATTGGATTTATGTTTTAAAAAGAATACAGTGTATAACTTAGCATGTGTTGCTATTTCATTTTTATCTCTTTTCCTTATTCAAGCCTTTTCTTAGTAGACTTCTTAAATTTCAGTAAATATGTTACAAACCATCATGACAAATGCTGTAGTAAGAGAGTAAGAGGGTAAAAATGCTAGTCACAGCTTCACCATCTCCATTTCAATGCATCTACAGTTTTGGCCAACTAGCAACAATCCATTGCTTTTTCAACAGTTTCTGATTCTTTTGTTTTTCAACAAGCTCAGATGCATGCTCTTCCAATGCAAATCCAAATTGCTTTCTTACAGAAAGCTATGCAACATAGCTGATATAATTATGGTATGAGGATTAAAATTTTCTGCATAACTGAATAATCCGTTGGCAAATGAGATTTGGGGCTAAATTTTGTAAGACTAAAACAGTAATAATTGCCACCTCCTAAGGTAGTTGTGAAGACTAGCTTCAAGAACTCAGAATATTGTCTGGCACATCAAAACACGCTACATAAATTACTGCTGCTCTATTGTTGCTGCGGCTGTTGTTATTCACAAGGAGGCACTCTTTGCAGGTAGCAAAGGTTGAAATCAATGAACAACTCATGAAAGTCTGTCCATCCACAATGTCCTTTAAGTACTACTCAAGTAAACATAAAGCTGGTGCATTTCCTTGGGTTTTCAGGGTTCCATTATATTTTATCTCTTTTTCTCATGAGAATTTTAAATCAGTTTTTCTTACTCTCTCCAGTATCCCATGGGTCATTGTCCCTAGAGATCTAGCTATGGACTTCTGTGGGCCTTTCCTACCAATAATTACAAAACAGCCACAAAAGTATTACAGAGTACCATTTAGATTGTTATAGCTTTTAAAAAACACCATAAACAAGGAGATAATTTTGGATTTGCAAGCATAATTTCATGTGCTTATGAGACTTGGTCTCAAATTTATGCTGCCTAACATTTGAACTGTGAAAAGATGTTTAAAGTATTGTTCCCATATTATTTTGTATTTGTTTCAAAGCTAGACATATGGAATCCACTTTTGTCTAGAAATAACTTCCATTTGCCCATTTCTAAAATGAGACAATTGTTAAACCCTTTGCTTGGGGAATTCGAGTCTCTCAAATGTGATCTTATTTTAAATGCTATAATTAAAGTGCAATTATTCTTGTCTAAAATGGGACATATTAACAAAATTCATGCACTTTTATTCTATATGTTACATCCAAAATGAAATTAAATCCCACTTTTTAAAGTCACACCTCTTTCTATTTTTATAATTCAAGATTTATTATTATTATTATTATTATTATTATTATTATTATTATTATTATTATTATTACATTTTGACTTGATTTTGTTACATAAATTGATAGGCTATAATGTTTATCATTTCCATAAGTATTCTGGAGAATTTCATGATTTAAAATATTTGCTTGTGTACAAAACACAGATTTTTAAGCTCATTCTAACTAAAGTTTGTTTTTTCCTTTCCTTTCACAGTTTGTTCCTTAGTCTTTTTGTGCACTTCAGAGAACAAAGCAGAACAAAGCAAGTGGGGCTGGGGTTGTGGCTCAGTGGTAGAGCATTTGCCTAGCAAGTGTGAGGCACTGGGTTCGATTCTAAGTACCACATAAAAATAAATAAATAAATAAATATCCACCAACAACTAATAATTAAAAAAGAAAGAAAGTGTTGCACATACAAAACCAATACCAAAATTGTCACCTACCTAGTACGGAAGTGGAGAAGAATGTATGTTCAAAGTTGCCTATCGATAGAAACTCAAATGTGCTATTTAAGAAATATTTTAGATAAAATATTCTGATAAGGCTGTTTCCTTTACTATAAACTTAAGTAGTGTATACACCACATGTGTATACACACACACACACACACACTCACTCACAAAATCTAACTGATTTTAATAAGCAAAAGCAGGGGTTTTTTTGCATGTAGCATTTTTCTCTGGTTCAAGGGCCATGATACATAAGTTATCACTAAACATAGTATTTTATTATAAATGTTGTTTCCAACCTTCTGGTTAGGGGTTTGTATGGACTGGATGGACTTCATGAAACTATCTCTAAAAGTTTTAACAAATAAATAAAATGAAATCAAATGTCATCTATTTATATAGCTACCTATTGATCTAATCTTGGCTTTTTAATTTTGTAAAGCACTGTGTGGCCATGTCAATTTTCTTTATAAAAAACCTGTCTGATAGTAAGACTCCTGTACCACATTTACATGGTACCTGGTTGTCCAATTCATAACCATAGATTCAGATGTATGTTCTGGTTTGGTGTGCTCAAATAAAATGATTAGGTCATACATCTAAACATCAAGTTCAACTTTTTAAATAGGTATAAATGAATAATAAGAATGTTATTAAGGAAAAGGTTTTCCTTTTATTTTTCATTTACTATACATGGACTAACTTAGTTACTATAATAGTTGGTGACTATCAGAAACAAGAACTAAACCTGGAAATAATGTCCTGAAGTCTTTCTTCTCTTTAAACCCCAACAAAATGAATTTCTTACGAGGACTTGTTTGATTCTGTCAGAGACAGCACTTCCCCCCCCGCCATGTGTCTTTAAGCAAAGGCTCTTTGGAGTATTTAAGAGAGGGGAGGGGCCAGAAATACAATTCAACACACTCTCCTTATTTAGCATGGCAGGAGACGGAATTCACAGAATAGCCTAATAAATCCACAATGCTATCATTATTTTATGCAAAGCAGAATCCTCCTTCCACCTCACCACATAATAAAATTATTGACCAAAGAAAAGTAGTAATTCTTATTAGCTTAAAAAAACCACAAATATGTGTAAATTAACATTTTCTAGCTAGAATACTAGAATAAAATTAAACAGTATCTGAATGTAGTTCACAAAATCTGTATGGACAGCATAAGGGAATCTTATCCTTTGATCATTTCTATAGTGAAGATCAGATAATGAATACTGGCAAAGCCCTTAGGGAACCCACATCTGGGGCAGGCTATGTTGCTGATTAAGGAAATTATTCTAATGGCAAGAATACGAATCAACAAATTAATACCAACAAATTTGTTAATCTTTTTGTGCATGATATGCTATATCCATTTTTAAATAACAAACACTGACTTTTTTTTAAAAAAATTATTTGTTCTTTTTAGTTATACATGAAAGTAAAATGTATTTTGACATATCATACATACATGGAGTATAACTTCCCATTCTTGTGGTTATACATGATTTGGAGTAACATTGTTCATGTATTCATATGTAAAAATAGAAAAGTTATTTCTGATTCATTCTACTGTCTTCCCATTCCAATCCCCACTCAATCTTCTAATCACCACCTATCCAATCCAGTGAACCTCTGCTCTTTCTTCCCCACTACCTATTGTGAGCAAGCATTCACATATCAGAGAGAATATGTAGCCCTTTGTTTTAGGGGATTGGCACAATTCACTTAGCATGATAGTCTCCATCCATTTACTGGCAAAAGCCATAATTTCATTATTTTTTATGGCTGAGTAATATTTCATTGTGTATAGGTACCACATTTTCTTTATTCATTGATCTATTGAAGGGCACCTAGATTCTTTCCATAGCTTAACTATTTTGAATTGAGCTGCTGTGAACATTGATGTGGCTGTGTCACTATAGTGTGCTGATTTTAATTTCCTGGTCATATACTAAGGAGTGGGATACTGGGTAAAATGGTAATTCCATTCCAAGTTTTCTTAGGAATCTCCATACTACTTTCCATAATGGATGCATCAATTTGCAGCCCACCTGCAATGTATGAGTGTACCTTTTCCCCACATCCTCACCAACATTTTTTGTTTCCTGTATTCTTGATAATTGCCATTCTGACTGGAATGAGATGAAACCTCAGTGTTGTTTTAATTTGTGTTTTCTAATTGCTAGAGATGTTGAACATTTTTTCATATATTTGTTGACCATTCATATTTTTCTTCTGTTAGGTGTCTGTTCTGTTTCTTTGCCCATTTATGGATTGGGTTATTTGTTTCTTTTGGTGTTAAGTTTTTTGAGTTATTTTTATATTGTGGATATTAACACTGTATCTGAGGTGCAGGTGGCAAAGATTTTATTCCATGCTTTTGGCTCTTTCTTCATGTTCTTAATTTTTCCTTTTGCTGTGAAGAAGCATTTTAGTTTGATATTATCTCATTTATTAATTCTTAATTTTACTTCTTGCACTCTAGATTTCTTGTTGAGGAAGGTGGTTCCTAAGCCAACATGATGGAGAGTTGGGCCTACTTTTTCTTCTGGTAGGCACAGGGTCTCTGTCCTAATGCCTGGGTCCTTGATACACTTCTTGAGTTTTGAGCTGGGTGAGAGATAGTGGTCTAATTTCTTTTAAAAAAATTTTTTTAACTTGTTTTAATTAGTTATATATGACACTAGAATGCATTTATGCACTTTGATATATCATACACAAATGGTATATAATTTTTCATTTTTCATGTTGTAGAATCATATTGGTCATTCAGTCACATATATACATAAAGTAATAATGTCTATTTCTTTCTACTATCTTTCCTATCCCCACATTCCTTCCCCTACTCTCCCTTTACTTCTCTCTACCTAATCTAAGGTAACACCATTCTTCTTAGTGCCCCCTGCCTTATTATGAATTTTATTACATATGATATTCATTTTTCCCAACACCATTTGTTGATGAGGCTATGTTTTCTCCAATGTATGTTTGTGGTGCCTTTGTCTTAAATGAGATAACTGTATTTATGTCAGTTTATCTCTGTGTCTTCTAATCTGTTCCATTGATCTCCATATCTGTTTTGGTGCTAGTACCATGCCATTTTTGTTACTATAACTCTGTAATATAATTTAAGCTCTGGTATTGTGAGGTCTCCTTCTTCATTTTGCTTGCTGAGGATTGTTTTGCCTATTCTGGGCCTCTTATTATTTCAGATGAATTTCATGACTGCCTTTTCTATTTCTATGAAGGATATCATCAGATCCTGAACAGAAATTGCATTAAATCTGTATAGAGCTTTTGGTAGTATGACCATTTTGGCAATATTCTGCCTATCCAAGAACATGTGAGATCTTTTCATCTTCTAAGGTCTACTTCAATTTCATTATTTAGGGTTCTGTAGTTTTCATTGTAGAGGTCTTTCACCTCTTGTTAGATTGATTCCCAATATTTTATTTTCTTTGAGGCTATTTTGAATGGGATAGTTTTCTGAATTTCTCTTTCAGTTAATTCATCACTGATGTATATGAAAGAACTTGATTTATGGGTGTTATTTTTATATCCTACTTTGCTGAATTCGTATCTTATTTACTCAGTTCTAGAAAGTTTTCTGGTGGAGTTTTTTGGATCTAACTATAGAATCATGTCATTAGTAATTAGGAATAGTTTGAGTTCTTCTTTTCCTATTTGTATCCCTTTAATTTCTTTTCTCTGTCTAATTGCTCTGGCTAGAATTTCCAGTACAATGTTTAGCAGAAGTGGTAAAAGAGGGCATCCCTGTCTTGATCCAATTTTTGGAAGGAATACTTTCAATTTTTCTCCATCTAGAATGATGTTGGCCTTGAGTTTACCATATATAGCTTTCTCAAGGTTGAATTATGTTTCTTCTATCCCTAGTTTTTTTATTATTTTGAACATGATTGGATACTCTATTTTGTCAAATGCTTTTTCTGCATCTATTGAGATAATCATGGGATTCTTGTCTTTATGTCTTTTGATGTGATGAATTATGTGTATTACTTTCTGTATGTTGAATCAACCTTGAATCCCTGGGAGGGACCCCACTTGGTCATGGTGCACTATGTTTTTAATATATTTTTGTATGAAATTTGCCTGGATTTTATTAAGAGTTTTTACATCTATGTTCATCAGCATTATTGGTCTGAAATTTTATTTCCTTGATGTATCTTTGGTTTTTGTATCAGGGTGATACTAGCTTCATAAAATTAGTTTGAAGTAGTTCCCTCCATTTCTATTTCATGGAATAATTTGAGTAATATTGGGTTGATTCTTATTTGCAGGTCTAGTAGAACTCAACTGAGAAACTTTCTGGTCCTGAGCTTTTCTTCTATGGTAGATTTTTGATGGCATCTTCAATTTCATTGCTTGAAATTGATGTGTTTAAATTTTCTATGTCTGCTTGATTCAATGTGCATAGGTAATATGTTTCTAGAAATTTGTCAATGTATTCAAGATTTTTCTACTTTATTAGAGTATAAATTTTCAAAATAGGTACTTATTATCATTTGTATTTCAGTGGTGTCTGTTGTGATATTTCTTTTGTCATTGTTAATTTTAGTAATTTGAGTTTTCTGTCTTTATTAACTTGGCTAAGGTTTTATAATTTTTATTGATTTTTTTCAAAGAACTAGATTTCTGTTTTGTTGATTTTTTTGAATTGTTTCTCTTGTTTCAGTTTCATTGATTTTAGTTCTGATTTTAATTATTTCCTGTCTTCTACTGTTTTGGGGATTGATTTATTCTTCTTTTTCTAGGCCATTGGATGTAATGTCAGGTTATTTATTTGTTGACTTTCTAGTCTTTTAATTAATGAGTTCAATGCAATGAACTTTACTCTTAGTGCTGCCTTCATAATGTCCCAGAGATTATGAGATGTTGTATCACTGTTCTGATCTACCTCTAAGTAATGTTTTTACTTCATCCCTGATTTCTTGTGCTATTCATTCATCATTCACTAGCATACTATTTAGTCTCCAGGTGTTAGAGTAGTAATTATTTTTTATTTTATTGTTGATTTCTAATTTTATTCCATTATGATCTGATAGGATTTGGGGTATTAATTCAATTTTTTGTAATTGCTAAGAGTTGCTTTGTGGCTTAAGATATGCTATTTTAATAAAAGGATCTGTATTTTGCTGAGAAGAAAGTGTATGCATTCTTTGATGAATGAAATATTCTATATATGTCTGATATTTCTAAATTATTAATTGTATTTTTAGTTATATAGCTTCTTTATTTAATTTTGTTTGGAGGATCTATCCAGTGGTGAGTGAGGTATGTTAAAGTCATGTAGTATTATTGTGTTGTGGTCTTTTTGCTTTTTGAAATTGAGAGTGGTTTGTTTGATGTATGTAGATGCTTTATTATTTGGGGATAAATATTTACAATTTTTATTACTTGCTGATGTATAATTCCTTTAAGCAGCATGAAATATCCTTCTTTGTCTCTTTTCTGATTAACTTTGCCTTGAAGTCCACTTTACCTGATATGAGGATAGAAACCTGAGCTTGTTTATGAGATCCATGTCAATGATATATTTTTTTTCCATATCCTTTTACCTTCAGTCTGTGGATGTCTTTGCCTATGAGTCGAGATTTTTTTGAGACAGCATATTGTTGGGTCTTGTTTTTAAATCCAATCTGCCAATCTGTGTCTTTTGATTGATGAGTTGAGGCCATTTACATTCAATGTTATTATTGAGAAATTATTTTTATTTCCTGTCATTTTGATTTATTTCTGGTTTTTAATTTGTTCCTTCATTGATTCACTATTCTGTTGATGTAGTTCCTCCCTTTTCTAGTTTTCACTTTTATTTTTCATTTCTTCTTCATGAAATATTTTATTTAATATGTTTTGTAGAGCAGGCTTTCTAGTTGTGAATTCTTTTAACTTTTGTTTATCAAGGAAGATTTTTATTTTATCATCAATTCTGAAGCTTTATTTTGGTGGGTATAGTATTCTTGACTGGCATCCATTTTCTTTCAAAGCCTGGTATATATTATTCTCTGACCGCCTATCTTTAAGGATCTGGGTTGAGAAATTAGCTGAGATACAGAATGGTTTCCCTCTAAATGTTACTGGTCATTTTGCTCTGGTAGCCTTTAAAATTCTGTCACTCTGTATATAGGCATTGTCATAATAATGTGTCTTGATGAGAGTCTGTTTTAATTTGGTGTATTTGGAGTCCTGTTTGTCTCCTGTATTACATTTACCATTCATTCTTTAGGTTTGTGAATATTTCTCATATTATTTCATTGAAAATATTTTTGGGGCTGGGGATGTGGCTCAAATAGTAGCGTGCTTGCCTGGCATGCGCGGGGCACTGGGTTTGATCCTCAGCACCACATAAAAATAAAATAAAGATGTTGTGTCCACCAAAAAACTAAAAAATAAATATTAAAAAAATTCTCTCTCTTTCTCTTAAAAAAAAAAAAGATTGTGCATTCTTTTGGTTTGTATCTCTGAGCCTTCATCTATCCTGATAAATTTGTCTTTTTATGTTATCCCATATTTCTTGGAAGTTCTGTTCATGGTCTCTTAACATCTTTTTTCTGTGGTCAATTTTGTTTACAAGTTTGTATATTTCATCTTCATTGTGTGAAAGTCTGTCTTCCAAGTGATCTAGTCTGTTAGTGATGCTTTCTATTGAATTTTCAATTTGGCTTATTGATTCGTTTACTTCAAGGATTTCTGCTTTTTTTTTTTTTTTAGAATCTCTCTTTATTGAAGTGATCTTTCACTTTCTGTATTTTCTCTCTGATTTCACTCTTTATACCATCCTTTTCTTCACAGATATGTTTAAATATGTACATTCTAAATTCCTTCTCTGACACTTCTTCCAATGTTGTGTTGATGATGGATTCTGTTATTGGAGTATCTTGGTTTGTTTGGTGCATTTGTTCCCTTTGCTTTTTCATGCTGTTTGTGTGTCTACCTACTTAACAGTATGGATCTCAGGCAGTAGAGATCTCAGGCAGTACAGTGAACTTTTATAATGTCCCTGAAGGTTTTCACTACCTCACTTGCTGAGAAGCTTTCTGTCTGTATTCTTGGTTTCATACCATAAAGCAGACAGAAGAGCAACCTGCTTTATCCTGCCATTTTGAAAACCCTCTGATTTTTTAACTTATACTTTTAATATTAAATTTTAATTAGAGTGTGTTCTATATAAGTACTTTATTTCTCTCAAGGTAATTTGATACCAGTGTGTTTGAAAGAAAGTGAATCAGACCCCCTTGAGTAGCACATTATTCATTAGAGCAAGCTTGATGCAAAATCAAGACTTTACTTATATCATAAGTAGGCAAAATATACAAGTTTAAAAGGGTTCTTTTAAAGAGAAGGAAAATAATGGAAGAGTAAATTAATTTATAAATTTATAAATGATTATTAGGATATTTTAAATTAATTTTCTTAATGTTCAAATAGAAACTAGACATTTTTTGAAATACCTATAGAATTATTTGAAGAATGTTTCACCAATTTTATTGTCCAATTCTAAATTTAATAAAACATTTTAGAAGAAGGACATGTTTCTGTTATTAAGAAAAATCAAATAAATTTTGAAACATACATATAAATGGTTTCTCTTACAAAATAGTCATATACATATTTGACCATTAAAGAGTTTAACATAGGAAAGAAAAGATTTTAAAAAAAGAAAAAATAGCACAAGAAGGGAATGAAGTTTGCTAAAAAAAATCCCATGAGAAATGTTAAAAATATAATTTGCAAATAATTCCACCTATAAGATGCTAACTACAAATACAGTCTATGAGTCAAAAAGTTTCTTCAGAGAGTAAGCATCAAACAAAAATAAAAATTCTAAAAATAGGAAAAATGTAAAGTCAAGTGTGAAATAAAACAGCATTCTCCAGGAAGCACTTAAGGGCAAAACCAAAAGATGACAGCCACAGTTTATGAATTAGAAATTATGCATTAGTACACAACTTCACTGTAGAGGAAAACATTATTCTATCGTGGTAGAGGTTACTAAT
Organism: Marmota monax; assembly: GCF_021218885.2. Taxonomy (NCBI): domain Eukaryota; kingdom Metazoa; phylum Chordata; class Mammalia; order Rodentia; family Sciuridae; genus Marmota; species Marmota monax. The sequence continues at coordinate 322,892 of NW_026694168.1, forward strand.
GGTCATTTGATACCAGCATATTTAGAAAAAAGTGAATCTGACCCCCTTGTGAAGCACATTATTCTTTATTAGAGCAAGCTTGATGCAAAATCAAGATATTATTTATATCATAAGTAGGCAAAATATACAAGTTTAAAAGGGTTCTTTTCAGAGAGAAGGAAAATAATGGAAGAGTAAATTAATTATAAGACAATTGAAATACTAATATTTGAAGATATCCATAAAATTGTGTTCTAAAACCACAGTGTTGCTATTATTGAATATCTGTCTTCTGTGAAAAATAAATCAAAGTTTGAAGTATAGAAAATACATAAACATACACAGAAAATTCCTTGCCCTCAGAGAGATCTCAAGTTTCATAATATTTCAGAACATTTCTACACTTACAAGGAAAAAATTCCCTTTCCAAATGACTACTTTACTTTATGGAAGACTGGCATACTCAAAGTCAATGTTATTCTTGGTTTGCAATAAAACGTTTGTTGAAGTAAAAATTTAAAAAATGCATATGTGTGTGAGTACATATTAAAATGCAAAATAATATTTTCACATCTTTAAGTTTATGTAAGTTGCCAAAAGTTAATTCTTAATAGATAGAAACAAAAAAGGTGAATAAAACAGTTGCAATTTTATTATTTTTCTCACAAACCAGGCCATACTTACCAAATTCATATTTTCTCTTCTATTCCTCCTTTGCTTTTATCAACCTTTTATAACTTGATGATTCTTGCCCACAAAGTCATATTCTTTCTATCTACAAGTCAATCTACATGCATGCTTCCATAGAAGACTCATCAACATCAACACCTTTAAAATTTGCCCTGATCCCTTCTACTTTCCTGGCTACTTTCCCAATTATCTTCAATCTTACAGTTGAGAAGTTGCTGAAGCTAAAATTCTCATATGCTTTCTTGAATCAAAACATGTGCTCTTTCTTGTACAACATAAGACAGAAATACCCTATCATATTATTTTGAAAATTTTCATTGTTGTTCATTTGCAATCATCTTTCCCAAAATTTTACATTTCTATGTGTGTGTTTCCTATCAGCATCTGGAAAATATTTCATTGTACTTTGGAGAACAATGTAAAAGTGAAGAGGAGTCTTATATAAATGATTTGATATATTAAAAGTTTTTATTACACATATGGTTTAACGCTCTGATTTATAAGTCATAAAATATATGGATATAACAATACTTATGGGTCATTCAATCCAATTTATAAATTATGGTAGAAACACATTTAGTAATCATCTCTGGCATATAATTCTCAAAATATATTTTCATAGTCCATCTTCTCCATTATATTACTAATGCCATTGTTACATAGACTACATTTCAGAAAGCTATATTCTGTATTGAAATAAAGGAAGGTTATCTTCATCCACTCAGGCCAGTTCTTTTTGTGAACATTAAAATCAACATTCTAAGCAATCTCAATCACTCTTCCCCATGACAGTTCTTCAAGCACTTGAGACAGCTATCAAAAAAGGCCTTTGTCATTTCTTTGTCAAACAAAATATTTGTTTATACTCAAACTTTTTTGTGTGTGACATAATTTTCAGACATGGAAAACAGGAAAAAATATTAGAATGACTTTGATGTTTTTCACTGTAACTTCAATAGAAATTTGTCCAAAATCAGCTTTATATGTACAATATGATTGGAAAATACTTTTGCTATTTGTAGATTAGACACATAAAAATCATATTTAAATGTCAGATTATGTCTAACTTTTTAGTTCAGTAATTATTGGCCTTCTGAAAAATATAAGTGAAGTTAAAATTTCTTAAGGTAAAGAAAAGAAATAAATATGTAATACCACTCAAGAACTCATAATCGAATGCAGAAACAAGATTATGACACATGCTTAAGACTAAGATAGATATAGCTCAGGTTAATTTATAGACAAAAATGAAGGAAATACAAATCAATCAGGGGAGAACAATGAAAAGTGATGCATCAGCAGATGCTTATATCAGTAATATGAGATTTCTAGGTGAATAAAGAATGAATGGTCTGGATGCAATGGCACATGCCTATAATCCTAGCTGCTTGGGAGGTTGAGGCAGGAGGATCTTGAGTTCAAAGCCAGCCTCAGCAAAAGTGAGGCACTAAGCAACTCAGTGAGACCATATCTCTAAAAATGTATATATTTTAATATATATATATATATATATATATATATATATATATGAAATAGGGCTGGGGATGTGGCTTGATGGTCAAGTGCCTCTGAGTCCAATTTCAGGTAACCCCCTAAAATAAAAAAGAACAAATGAGAACTAAGCATTGTTCAAGGGGAAAATTGTACCATATGCAAAAAAAGAAAGAAGTGTATGACAGATAAAAAGAAAATGTCTAAATAAATAATAATGTCTAAATAAATAAATAAATAATGTCTCCAGGTAATTTATATGAAAACAGTGTTTCAGAAGGGAGACCAATAAAATAGAGAAAGAGGATCAAGAGAGGGGGCAGAGGACAGGGCAGAGGGAGGGTGTAGGGAATCACTGAGGTATGAAACCTGTCAAATTATGCTGTGTCCACATATGCACATAGTACAGTGAGTCTCATATATATAATTGTAATATACCAAAATAAATAACAATGATAATAATAATGAGGGAAGATCAGTAGAGTAGAGCAAGCAGATCAGGAGGGTGGAGAGGAGGGACAGAGAAAGTACTAGCAAATGAGATTGATCAAATTATGTTATATTAGTATATGCATAGGGCATAATGAATCCCAATACTATGTCTAATAGTATGCATCACTAAAAAACACGATGTAAAACCAACAATTTTTATAAACATCAAAAAACAGTGCCCAAACAAAGGCAAAGTAATGAAGTGTGGATGAGACATAATAAAAATCTTGGAATTTTACTAGTAAACTATGGGGAGATACAGATAGGTAAATAAAGAGTTATCATTTTGTGTTTTTTTTTTTTTTAATTACTCTCACAGGATGGATAGGTTGGCTGGAGGTAACCCACCTGGAGGCAGAGGGAAAAAAAATCAAAAGCTTTTGGAAATAAGTCAGGACAATAAGAATAATATCCAGGACAAAAGGAATGGAAATAAGGAAGAAAGCTACTCGAGGATATTTAATAATTAAAATGACAAAATTTTATAAGTAATTGGACTAGAAAAGAGATGCAGAATATGATTCTACATTTTCTCATTTTGTTTTTGTGCCTTTCTTTGAAATGGGATCTACTATAAGATGATGACTAAATTTACAGGGAAATTATTAATTGGAATTTAAATGTTTCTGATATTCTATACTGATGATAAGACCAGGTATAATGGAAACTCTGATTATATGGAGCCAAGCTCAACACACAGGTCCAGAATGGAAATATAAATTCAGGAATAGGAAGCAGAAGGTGAGAAGGACTTGAAGACATGAGAAAACAAACTCTTTCTCATCAATGAGCTTTCAGATGAAGAGAATGCATTTTGGGCAGGAACACTGGAAAACACATTTTCAGATAAGCAGAACAAAAGAAGCTTAGTGCAGAGAAGTGGTCAGAGAGCCTTTTTTATTATTAATCTAGAAAAGAATATATGTCATTAAATCCAAAGAAGTGTGTTTTGCATGGAAGTTAGAGGCAATAGTACTAAAATCAAATAAAGAAGATAAATAAAATTAAATAATCTCTACTGACCAGGGCAAATACTGAAAGATTGGTAATGAACTGGACAAAAGCAATTTTGGTGGAATAATGTGTCTTCAGATTTTAGGCAGTATTGAGAATTAAAGTAGTAAAATAAGCTCATAATCTTCTTTCAAGAATTGTGCTTTCAATGTTTAAGAAAAACAAGTGATAAGTCAGAGTTGCTCCCAGAGAAAGTTTTAGGACTTTACAGGGTTGCATCAGCTGAGTAAAGGTGTCTTAGCAGATGGGTTGATCATCAGGTTTTTTTGTTTGTTTGTTTTGTATTGAGAAATAGAATATAGATTGAGTCTCTATTCCAACTCTAAATAGATTGGCATACATGTATATGTATGTTTACATACATGTCAATAAATTGACAATAAACAACACCATGAATATGTTATTCTCTCCTCATCCTTCCCCTATTCTGAGTAAAATACCTTCTGTTTGACACTTTGCTTCCACTGAATTCTGTGCTCCTGTCACTTACATGTGCTTAGTAGCTATCATTTTTTTCAAGATTTTATTTTATTTTTGTAGAATACATCAGAAAATAAGCAAAACACAGATAATTATATACTGTACACTTGTAAACATGTCATGGGTTTTTAAATATTTATTTTTAAGCCATTTTATTTAGGACATTGTCACATCCAGGCTATTTAGCCAGACCTTTTATTTTTTGATAGAGAAATTTATAAAGTATGAAATGTTTCTCTTTTACTCTTATCCTTTTCTATTTTTTTTAACTACCGAGTCACCCTATTTAATAAACTCACTGTGAAGACAGGTGATAGGTTAATCCTTCCCTATTTTTAAGAAGTCATCAAAATAAGATGGCTTTGTATATTTGGGCTATCATTGGTTGAATTCTGTTCTCCAAAACATGTTGAGGCCTTAATTCCCAGTACATTGAATGTGACCTTATTTGGCAAAAAAGGATCAGGTTAATATAATTAGTTAATTTAAGACAAGGTCATAAGGGAATAGTGCAGGTTCTTTATTCTATAGTACCAGTGTCCTTATAAGAAATAATATAAATAAAGGGAAGACAGCCTGTAAAGACAGAAGCAAAGATTGGTGTGATGCATTTATAAGTCGGGAAACATCAAGTATCGTCTACAACCATCAAAAGCTATGGAGAGTGAAGAAAAGATTCTTTCCCATGGATTTGAAGGGAGCACAACCCTGTGGACATTTTAATTTTAGACTCCCAGACTTGAGAACTGTGAGACAATGAATTTCTGTTGTTTTAAGGTACAGCTTTTTGTTCTTCGTACTGCAGCCCTAAAAAACTAAAACATCTATTCATTTGAAAGCATTTGCTTCTTGCTATCCGCCTTTGAGACAAAAAGCTAAGAGCTAGAAGGGAAACATGCTTAGTTTCTGTCAGCATGAAATTTCGAAGAAATAAGACAAGAAGCCAAATGCATATTATTACAAATTGTGATAACTACTTTCAAGTTAAAAACTTGTAATGTGTTATCATAATACAGAAGACCATATTTAGATTGAATGATCAAAAAAATATTTTCCTAAAAATAGAGAGAGAAAACTGAAAGAGTTATCACCTGAAAAAGTGAGAAAGGTATATTCTGACTGAAATATTACCAAGTGAGGAGATCTAGAAGCAAGAATATAATAACCTTATCACAAATTTAAGAATGATCAACACGTGTGAATGTTGGCAATGGCTGAATGAGGTGGGTTTGTAGAGCTTCCTTTGGGGCTTGTAGATTAAGTAACATGGGTTCTATTTGCACGCAATGTCAAGACTTAGAACAGTTTGAAGGAGAGACCTATCCATTTCAGATTCTTATATCATTTTCATGCCTGAATGATAATCAATTGGGAAAGAAGAAAGAGAGGAAACAAGTCACCTAGTAGGCCACTGTAGTTGTCTAAGAGAGACATTATGGGGATTCTAAAATGGGAATATAGAAAAATGGATTACTTCAAATATGATGTAGAGGTACACTCAAGAGAATGCAACTATATTAATTATATTAGAATTTCACAGTATATATTATAGTTTGTGATCATGTGGAATCCACCCCTATTTTCTATCAGCACCCATATCTCCTTTGGTTGTTTTATTTCACCCTAACAGTATATGAAACCCATAAAAACACATGTTACATCTTCACCCAAGGCTTGTAATATCCCTGTAACCTCCTTTTCTGAGGTCATTTATCCTAAGCTATCACTCCAGGGATAGGATACATGAAGCCCAGCCTCCTGGATTCAATTTCCCTGACGTTTTCATCTCAACAAAGAGGTAAAGCATGGAGGGAATAGTTAAAGTCATTGTTTAAAGCTGTCTGACCACACAGTTCCTGCCATGTGACCATTGCCAGAGTTCTTCTTTCCTAGGTCTTTCCTGGAATAGCATTGTCTGCTGGATAGATACTTGGTTTCTCATTATTTGAGTGATTTGGGGAGACTCATTTCAATTCATATTTGCTTATGTTAGCCAGTATCAGGTATTGTGGTTTGCACACAAAGAATGTAAGACTCCCATGATTTCATTTAAGCATCTCAGTTCTTCCTGAGTTAGGGAAGAACAGAGCAGAAACAGGTTCATGAACAAAAGTGAAGAATGAAACTTTGAATATGTCATTTTGAGGTAACTGTGGAGCATTTGAGGGGACATGGAAATTATGTGCCTAGTAGTTAGAAATAGAGCTTTGATTAAAGTTTAAGGAGTGTTATTATATCTAAATCCATGGAATTGATGATAGCCATAAGGAAGAAACAATGAAGAAAAAAGGTGTGAAGAATTAGGACAAATCCTAAGTATTCCAACATTCAGAGGAGGGTTAGAATAGAATAAGGAGACAAAATATTAATATGGAAAAGCAGGCACCCACATAACAGTCTCAAAAAAAAAACAACCCCGTCATACGCTATATCTCGCAATATGGGATGCAGCTGAAATATTAAGTGAGAGGAGGACAGGAAAGTATGCTCTTCTTGGCACAGGAATTGATGAATGGAGAAAAGAGTATTTAGAAGCTAAATTGGATATTGTTTAGACACATATTACTTTGGATCAAAACAGTATTCTCTTGTAAGAAGAATATGCCAAGAACAAAAAGACAAGTCTCTCATTCCCACTAAATTTTCCATATGGGCATATGGCATATTTGTTTTCTCTGCACTCTGGCAATGAAGAAATAGAAATTAGATTTAGTCTCAACCAAAATGATGTTTTCACATGAGACTTCAACAATGAGATTCTAACTAAAACAGCCAGAAATTATTCACCAGGCTATGATGGCATTAAAAGGGCAACCAGGAACAGTTAATGAGCCAGAGTTAGCATGCTTAGAAAATATTTCCTGTAATGAAATCGTAGCTCTATGAGGCCTCCAGGGTCCCCCTAGTTTACTATTGCCATTTTAACTGTTTATCGTGACCTTAATGGCTTAAGATAACAACACAAATTGTATCATATGACAATACGGAGGTCCCAAATCCCAAGTGAAGGTGTCAGGGTCTGTGATCCTTCTGGAACTGGTGGCAAGAATCTCCTCACTTGCCTTTTCCAGTTTCTTGAGGCACCTGCTTTCTGGTTCATGGATGCTTCCTCCATCTTCAAAGTCGTCACACACAGCCTGCCAAATCAGTCTTTCTTTCTCCCAGTTTCCTCCTCCATCTCTCTCATTTCCCCTCTTATCTCTCTCTCTTTCTCTCTTTCTCACCCCTGCTCCCATCATCACATCTCATTATCTGAGTTTGATCTTCTTGTTTCTATCTTTTAAGGACATTGTGATGACATTGGGCCATCTCAGATCATCCAGAATAATCTCTCCATTGTGAGACTCTTAGTGAATCGTACCTGCCAAGTGCTTTTTTTTTTTTCCAATTTAAGATAGCATTCACTGGTTCTTAGGATAACAATGAGGACATATTCATGGATGGAGGAGTACAGTAGCTAGCATGTCTTCCATGGTTTCTGGTTTTCAAATCTGCATATCTAGGTTTGTGGAGGTATGCTACCACAGAACTCTATTTTCTCTCTTTGAGCTTATATTGAGAAGTGCCTATTTCTCTTGCTTAAGAGAAAGATCACTGGTAGCACAGAATAGAAGCCAAAGGTAAGCAGTCAATGCCGAGAGAGAGAGAGAGAGAGAGAGAGAGAGAGAGAGAGAGAGAGAGAGAGAGAGAAATATCCAAATAATATGGAGTGGTCATTTAAAAATTTCAGGTTGAAGATAATGGATATACAATGACATCAAACTGACTAGGTTGTTTAATTTTCCTGAAAACATTTAACTGCCTTGGTATAGATATGGAATAAAACAAAAACTGTGTCCAATCAAGCTATGCTTTAGATAGTCCAGTGAAATATACAGTTCAATTCTGAAGACAATTCTATTTCCAGGTGTAACAAGTTTTTAAGTGAAATTTTTACTGATACTCCAGAATTTTCAACTCAAGTACGTAGCCTAGGGACCACAAGATACTTATTGCTCTACATTTTCATGACAATTAAGAACACCAGCATTTTCAGCAGTCTGATAAACTAGGTTCTCTGAGGTGCTCTCACTCCCAAGTGAAAGAATCCTGAATATGGTCTCAGTGCCTGGCTAGATATTTATAAATGATTATATTAATAAATGTTTGGAAAATTAGAATTAGTTTTTAAATTGTTTTTAAAAACTAGGAAATTAAATTGAAAGATGTTATTGATGAAACCTTAATAATACAAAATAACCAGGGATAGGAAAGAAGAGTGAGATAAAACAAACAGAACTTTAACTGGAGCTGGTTGTACATCAGGTTTTGTTTCTGTGTCCTTGAAATAGCAGACCGCCCTCTTGGATGGATACTGGGAAGACAGTCCACTTAACTAAAGGAAAATCGGGCCCTCTAGCTACACCAGTGTCTTACACTAATGTAAGTTTGCCACTTGCAAGCTTTTTGATCTATAATACATCACAGTCTCAGTAATATTCAGCTTAGCAGAAAGATGATGAACAGGTCCAGAAACACTAGCCATCTCCACAGGCCAATGCAACTCCTTTGGCTCATTTTTTCAGCAGTCAATGAGATTCAGTTAGTTTGGCTGGTAGGAAAGGAACAGCCGTAGTCATAATAGCTTTCTATTTTATACTTGACTTTAATATAACATTTGATAAACTAAAAAACATATGGAAATTCACTTCTGGGTAGGATGCAGTGGTAAATGGAAAGTTAATATTCTCACTGTGGAAGTTCAAGATAAATACACATCAAATTTCATATTTTATACACACATTAGTAACCTATGAAATTAAATTAATGATGGCACAAAATCAGAAATGGAAGAGACTTACTTTGTTTTTCTAATCTGAGTAGACAAATGCAAGGGTGTCTATTAAATGAAACCAGGCAATATCATTCCCGAGTCCTCAATCATATGTCATTTCTTAGTTGGTAAAACATGAGAAGGAATCGAATACTGTGGTTGAAAATGAACAAGAACTTGAGATGGTTCTTCAAGAGGAAAAAGCTGGGCAAATATCACACGTACAATTAACATTCATGAGAAAGTACAATAAACTCCAAATGGAGTCACTTTTAAAAATCAAATGCAAATAAAACACAAATGATATATAATGACTCTTTATAAATATTAGACTGTATCTCAAAATAACCTTCCCAAATAAGTGCAAGAGCTTGAAAAAGTCACTTAATTTTTATGAGCTTCTAACCTAACCGCAACTCAAATTCTGATTTCTTGGGATTGTAAATTATTTATAAAAGAGCTGTAATTGTACCCTTCCTGTGTTATTCAGATGTTTTTGAAGATTAGAATAAGATCATATATGTAGAAGTGTTTGCTTAATTTGTAAAGCATAATTGACATGTATGATATATATTTATATATAAGGAAAAATTGGATGGAATAAAGTATACATAAAATATTACAGAAAAAAATTCCAATGAAATTTATTTACCCAGCCTCTGTAGGGCTGGGGATTGAACCCAAGGTCTCATGTATTTCAGGCAAGTGCTCCTTCACTAAGCCACATCCCCAGCCAAAGTGTTACTTTTAATAATACATGATTAAAACAATAAAACTCATCCTTCATACTGCAATTACTAGTGGCACTATTCTAAGTGCTTTAAATGACTCATTTTATACAGTAAATCTATGAAGGGGTTCTACTATGATTACTATATCATGTATAAACTTTAGAGGGTAATAAAAGGACTTGATAAGGTTAAATGAATAGCAAGTTGCTAGTCTGAAATTTAGACCCATGTATTCTAACAATAGAATTCTATCATTTCAGTCTACAAAAATGAATAACAAGTGGCTACAAATGTAGAAGGTAATTTTTAATTGTGAAAATATACTATTTTTCTTTCTAAAAACACCACTACAGTATATATCTTAACATATAGGAAATTACATTTACAAAACAACATAAACACTTTGAAATTAAGCCATTACATTAAATAAAAGTTGCATAAAAGTCATAAAATTTATGATGATATGCAAATGTTTGATAGAGGCATCATATTAAAACCACAAACTAAAGTTATGAATTGAGAAATTTGGCCAGGCACAGTGGCACATGACTGTGATCCCAGTGACTCAGGAGGCTGAGGCAGGAGGAAGTTGAGTTCAAAGCCCGCCTCAGCAAAAGTGAGGCACTAAGGAACTCAGTGAGACCCTGTCTCAAATAAAATACAAAAAAGATCTGGGGATGTGACTCAGTAGTCAAGTGCTCCTGAGTTTAATCCCCAATCCCCAGTACCACCTTCCCCCAAAAAAGAAATTTGCTGGAAAATTCTGACAAAAAGTTCATAACTAAAATATTTCCACCAAATCCTTCTGCTTTTGTTTTATTGTCTTAGATGATTATCAAAATATACTTTTACACAACTTCAAAGTTATTTATTGCAAATTTATATCAACTTTTGAATAATCGTGCAAATTTCTCACCTAAATTAGCTTAAACACAGTTATATCAGCATAAACGTTACAGTTAACTAATAAGTATAGTCATTAGACATTTTCTTTGAGAGCTGTATAATAAATTAACACTTTGAACTTTTTGTGCAGATATCATGACTTGCCATTCTATAACTGATCTGTTCTCAGGAGTTTTTGTGCTTGCTCTGTAGGAATTAGCTGAGACCTAAGCCTTCATAGGCTTTATTTTGTTTTTGAACTGACTTGACAGTTGAGGGAGTGATTGATTGTTTACAGTAATAAAGGTATTTTCTGGCCAATAGACTTCCTAGGAGAATTAAAACAATCCGATGGCCAAAAGCCATCTCAACACTTAACCAGATCAGATTAACCACTCAACAAGTTCATCCATTGTTCTCTTTTTAAACTTCTGAACTGTGTTATAAAACCAAATTGCCAGGCTGGGGATGTGGCTCAAGCGGTGGCGCGCTCGCCTGGCATGTGTGCGGCCCGGGTTCGATCCTCAGCACCACATGCAAACAAAGATGTTGTGTCCGCCGAGAACTAAAAAAATAATAAATAAATATTAAAAAAAATTGCCTTTTATTGAGGTCAATTTGGTATTCACTGTTTGAAAAGATAAGTTGAACAATTTTTAAATGAAATTCAAATTCCAGTCAAAAAATAATATTTTACTTGAGTAAATAGCTAATTGATTTTATAGTGATTTTCTTGGGGCTTAAATTATTACATAATTTTCTCTATCCTATGTGGAAAGAAACTTAAATATCAGAAGATATCAGGCAATTGGAGGCTGGAGTATCAACAACCAAATTTTTTTTTTTAAAGAGAGAGAGAGAGAGAGAGAGAGAGAGAGAGACAGTTTTTTAATATTTATTTTTTAGTGTTCGGCGGACACAACATCTTTGTTTGTACTTGGTGCTCCGGGCCGCACGCATGCCAGGCGAGCGCCCTACTGCTTGAGCCACATCCTCAGTCCCAACAACCAAAATTTTTCATGTCTTTGCTCGCGGCCCATTTTTCTTTGGGAATATGAGTTGCCACTGTGGTTATCATTCAGCACTCTGTGTTGATATCTCTGTCACAGAGGCAAGGAGTAGTCATTTTCCTCTACAGTGTTTGTAGGAAGATGATTTTAAAAAAAAGTTACATAAGTTACATAGGTCATTGGCAAATGTAATTCCTTTTTCTTTCATCCAGACACTGGCTCATTTACATTTTGCATTCAGGATTCAAGGAATAAATTGTGAAATATTACAAGAATAAGTCAACAAGAAAGTTATACATACTCTTAGGCATTCTTATCACTCATATAATGTATAATCAGATTCAATAAAAAAGGGATGTATAATCCAATTAAATTTAACAGTATATATTCAAACAAACTTGAAATGAGTATATGCTTCTGTTCACTTGGCTACTAAGGTCACATTACTATTTATTTTAAGACTTAAAACTAAATAAATATTACTTTATTTTACTGCTATTAGTTTATCCCTGGTTAAAAGTAGAGACTAGGAAAGAGCTATGTTGAGCTCTCTTACTCTCTTATCTACAAATACTGAGCTAAATTCCATTTCTCAAACTATGTCCTACTATATGATTAGTTTCAAGTTAAGATGTTTTTTCAATAATTTTTATTTTTAGCTGGGCATGGTGGCACATGCCTGTGATCCCAGCAGCTCAGGAGGCTGAGACAGGGCAATCACAAGGTCTAAGCCAACCTCAGCAATGTCAAGCCACTGAGCAACTCAATGAGACCCTGTCTCTAAATAAAATATAAAATACGGCTCGTGATGTGGCTCAATGGCTGAGTGTCTCTGAGTTCAATCCCTGGTAACCTCCAAAAAAATTATTTAAAAATGCTTGTTAAGCGATATAGTAATCAAACCATCTACATATGATCTCAATACTTATTTATGGTTGATAATGTGTTTAATCCTTAATTGCATATAATATTGTACAATTAAGCCCACAGAAGTTTTAAAAGTAATTATTGTGTACTTACTGTATTTCTGGAACTGGAATCTAGGGACATATTAGAGGAAAACATTGCCTTTATGGAGCTTACAATCTTTTGATCATAGTAAACAGTACTGATTTTTAAAATGTAAACAAATATAGAGAGAAATATACAGAGTCTTTGTAAGAAAGAAAGAATATAAGTATCATGAACCAGAACCTCTTTCACGGACAGTTCTTCATTTAGAAAAAAATAGGGCCTCTAAAACATTTTCAATAGTCAGCAAAATCAGTCTTATATGGGGCAAATTATAATTTCTACTTGAGAATAAGTAGGTAGCACAATCAGGATATGAACCTTTTATTGGATGGATAGAATAAGAGCCATTAGGTAGATAGAAGAGATACATAAACATAATGGTGCTTCATTAATGCTCATGGGATTGGAGTCTTAAACATTAAATGTCCAGAAAAATTTTGAAGAGGAATGCCTTAGAATAAACTAGGCTTCATTCTGATAAGTATTCACTTAAGAAGTTATTTATAATTCTGAATTTTCTCTTTTCAAATCTGCTTCTAGTCCAAAAGACTAGGATCCTCTAATCCTGCTTCTTCCCCTTCTAACTGTGAGTACAGCTGATAATGAGCTGCTTGCTCCATTCTGACCTCAGAATATTTCATATCTGCAAAGTGTATTTTAGCCTCCTTTATGCAACACATAAAAAATTTTGAGAACATAAACTTAGTAAATTCTGGACATTGTAAAGTGAAAAATTAGTTAAAATACATACTTTTTAAAAATTCCCTAAAGTCATTCTTTTTCTGAGACTCGGGATTTTTTTCTACAACATTTTGATTTTTTTCTTCTGTCTGTACATCTTTCAAAAGAGACATATTAGCTCATCCCTATATCTATATATTGATTCAAATTGTACTGGAGCTACAATCTGTGCAGCTTTGTTGTAGATTCCTTCCTCTCTAAATTTTTAAAAGTAGAACCTTTGAGTTATAAGAATTCTTTACTTATTTATAGAATTGTTTTGTTTGTGTTTAATGCAACAACCTGGTAGGGCAAATGGGTAGAGATTAAGAAAGAATGATGAACAATATTCATCCAAGGTAAGGGATTTCATCTCCGTGTCGAATACAAAGAACACACATTAATGGGAAAATACTCCCCTTCCATTTCTAGATTATAACATTGGGCATTTTTGACAGCTGGAGGAAAACGTACATTATTGGAAAATATTATGGCTCCGAAGATTGATGACATTATTGGATTGTACATGACACTTCAGACATTGGTTTTGTTTGTTTTGCTTTAGACTTTAACTTGAGAATGAAGTTTTCCTACCACTGTATTCTCGTCTTCCAATTGCTTTGTGGTTGGGATAAGGATGTGGAAGTTAATGCCAGAAAGAGTATATATAAAACTCAGTATGACCAAGAATAATCCTGTAGGAGATAAAGAATTAAAGCAATATAATGGTGGATACTGAAAATCAAAATAAAGAAAAGAGTCAAATTCATTCTAAGGCTGCCAATAGCTAAAACTTTGGAGGATTTGCCAAAACTGAAAGTGGCAAAATGAAGTCCACTTAAATTTGGGAGCCAGCAAGTAAGAAGTAGGCTTATGAGAATGTGTGTGAAGAAATGATACAATTGTACAGAGAGGGTTGGGAAAGACTCAAGTGACCCCACTGTGTGTGTGTGTATGTGTGTGTGTATATATATTTGTGTGTGTGTGTGTGCATAAATCAGCTAGAATAGGAGACAGAGTAAGTTTAAGTGCAAAAGAGGAATAAATGTGGAGTTTGGGGCACAGTAAAAGTTTTAAGTTCATAGATGGAGGCACATGTTTGTTTCTAGAAAAGAAAGAGACTGATTTGACTGGAGAATATTCAGTCCTAAAATACTATTAATGAAAATGGTAGCTAATTGACTATAGGTTATTGTTTTTTATCAGTTCCCATTATTTTCCTGATAAATCCAGTGTTAGTTAGACCTTTGTTGTCACACAGGAAATCAAAACTAAAATCCAATTTTATTTGACCATTCAATAGTTATGTCTTTTCCCTAAACATTAGGTTGGGCTTTGATAGCAAGTTTGATAAAATATTTCTATATAAAGTAAGTTTTCCCACAGAATTTAGGAAACGTGGGTTAAAGATGTAACTCAGTGGTACAGTACTAGTCAAGAAGCACAAAGTCCTGAGTTTAATCACCATTCCCCCCCCAACCCTGCCTAAAAAGCAAAAGGTAAAAATAAGAAAGGAAATTTAGATGTTTTATGGTATGACATTATTTGTATTTTCCCATCAGGAATGAGACATTAATAAACCCCATCATTAGTATTCATAAGAATTTATTCCAAAGTGACTCTGAAACCTCACTGAAAATTCCTATACAAAATAAATTAAAGCATAGAATTTGTTCACTTAATTCCATTCTGCAGAGTTTATTTCTCCAACAGCAGAGTAGAATTAATGTCAAGGACAGAATTTCATAAGACATTGGCACATAAAAATGATTTAAAAAACTGAACACTGCTGCATCTGTTTATTTAAGCTACAGTGTAGTTTTCAGATATTCAAGATTACTTGATTCTATGAGCATGATCTATCAATTTTGGAATAATGAAGTGTACCAAAGGGCAAATTTATAAAAGACAGCCTACAAAAAGTGAAGATATTATAATAATCCTATTATCTTCTCTCATGTTTAATTTCATTTCACTGAGTTTAACAAGGTGATGGTGAAAGGGTAACTATATTCTTTTGGACAACACCCAGTAGCTGCAATCCCTAGAGCAGGATGTTACATGTAAAAGTATAGTAATTGCATTGATACAGAGAGTATATTGCCCAAGGCTTCATCACCTTCTCTTATATATTATGGACATCAGTGAAATTAGTAAGGAACCTAACCCTTTAACTCTTCCTTTGTATATTATTTTGGGGGACTGTACCTTCCTAACTTATTACACTAAAATTTTCATTCTTTCTTAATATTTCATCTGCCTGTGTTTGGGCTGCTATAACAAAAAAAAAAAAAAAAAAAACTGGGTGGCTTATCAACAATAGAGATTTACTTCTCAGTTCTGAAGGCTGGGAAGTCCAAGATTCATTGTCTGGTGGGGCCTGCTTTCCAGTTCATAATGGCTGTCTTATGGTTTTATCCTCACAGAATGGTAGAAGTGAGGAAGTTCTCCAAAGTGTCTTTAAAAGGGCACTAATTCAGTTCATGAGAGCGCTATCCTCATGATCTAACCAATTTTAAATGGGAGTAGAATTTATACAGCAAATTTTAAAGGATATAAATATTTAATATATAGAAATCATGTTTTTAAAATATATTTGGAGTTGTTTATTAGATGCATATCATTACAAGATAGAATGTGAAAAATCAGATGAAAGATTAAATGGAGAGAAAATGTAAGGCAAAGCTAGGATTAAATTTAGTAATCAAAATCCATGCCATATCAATTTTCCACAGATTGAAATTCTAAATATTTTAAAAATCAAGTCAGTCAGAGGAACATAATAGTTTCATCACTGTCTCATATAATTCTCTACTGCAGAGAAATTTTAACTGAATTGCAGATCAATTTCAATGATCAAGAAGCAAAATCAAGAAAAGGATTATTTCATGACTCATGTTTATTTCAAATGTTCCTAGAAATCATGTTTTCTCCTTCATAATGTAGGTAGCTTCATGTTACTAAATCACGTTTCAAATTATTACCTTATAGAAAGACAAAACATCTGATTACATCATCTGTGATTTTGCCTATTTCTTACTTAACACATACACTACTTGAATAGAAAAAATATCCAACTTAAAATTTTCATATAAAAAAACCTATTGCATAGAGGGAACTATTTCTCCAGTAATGAGACCTAAAACATAGTTTTTATCACAAGTTTTAATTTTACAAAAGTATGTGAAATAATACTCTTCAAATATACCTGTGCTAAAAGTTCACGATCATATAATAAAGGTCTGCATCAACATCAATTTCCTAGCACCATTAGTTTGTGTAATCCTTACACAGCATGGCATAATACACATTCTTATCCATGAAATGAGGCCAAGGACAGCTCAAAAAAGTTTTGTAAATTATTTATATGGTCCCATTTATACATGTACATATACACACATAGAGATAAACACATGTAGTAATATATAATATTATATATAGCATACAAACCAATAGACTGATAGTGGAAAAGCTGGGTTAAAGTCTATCTGATCCTAATAGAAAATATTGTATTGCAAAATAACAAGTAGGGACCTTACATAACAATGAAAATATACCCGTCCTTCCTGGCATGATTATGAGTAGTAGATTCCCTCACTTTAGAGACCTGCTTCATATTTAATTGCCAAAGGCAAATACCCTATATTTTAGCCAGATTGTTTTTCCATTAAATGCCTGCATTATCAAGGCAACTAGATGATGGGATATGCATCTCTCAATAGAAGCACATCACTGCATGAAAAAAAAGTACTCTTGGCATATAAGAATGATTACACTCATAATTAAAAAGACAGCCCTGTGATTGTATTGTCAATAATAATAAGAAGAAATCATTAACACATTCCTTCCATATGCCAAATAGCGTACATTATGCTACTTAGATACAGACTCACATTTAGAAAGGAAGAATACTATCTTTTTTTTAATTAAAGAGCCTTACACCTTCAATTAGTGATAACCAAAAAGAAGGAATAAATTATAAATTGAAGACTTTAGACATAGTACTGATAGGATATTACCAAAATGAATCACTTTCTGTATATCCTTGACCATTGTTTTAGAGAAAAATTATGAATACATTTGTGATGTCTGTTTCAGTGTGTGATGCAAAACTACTTGAATTTAGCCAGATATAGTGGCACATGCCTATAATCCCAAAGACTCAGGAGGTTGAGGCAGGAGGATCCAGAGTTCAAAGCCAGCTTCAGCAGCAAACAGGAAAGCACTAAACAACTCAGTGAGACCCTATCTCTAAATAAAATATAAAATAGGGCTGGGGATGAGACTTAGTAGTTGAGTGTCCCTGAGTTCAATGCCTGGTACTCCCCGCCCCACAAAAAAAAAAATTTTAAAAAAACACTTGAATTTATAATCCTCAAATTGTGACTACATTGACAAATTAAGAATGAAATTAATGTCACTGCCACAGTTTGATCAGAAGAAAGCAAAGAAGCCCCTTGCCTTAAATCACCATTTAGATGAAAATATTTTAATCTCCATTATTATTGATTGATTTTTAAGACATTTAAGTCATACAGGATCTATTGAAAGGCTGACATATGTACACTGAAATTCAAAGCTCTACCAAAGTGAAATTTTTTCTCTCCATTTACTATATTTTACTTTTCTCTTGACCACTTCACACTAAATTACATTTTTTTCTTATTATTTCTTCAATATCAAAAAGTGTAAGGATTTAGAGAGTCTTATACAAGACTGTATTCCTAGCACTGAAAACTATCTGGCACATAGTAAGTACTTAACATCCAATTGTATTAAATAATACATATTAGAGAGAGATACACCTTCAAAAGTCAGTTTGAAGCTAGCTTTAGAGGTGTAAGATTAACAAAACTCTAAATCTTTTCCATGATATTTGGTTGGTAAATATAATAATAAGCAGAGTTGTAACACATAAAACAAAAATGTCTGAGGAGTCTAGTATCCTCATGACTTATGCATGTAATAAACTTTAATGTAATCTTTTTTCCTGTTAAAAGTATATATGCGGACATGTAATGTGTGTATCATATGTGTGTACACATAAATGTATACATGAACCTGACCTCAACCAGAGAACTGAAAATGCTCCCACAGAAGTCGACATCAGTTTTCAAATTACAATTATCCTATACAATTAATCTGCCTTTGTCACCACTAAAGCAGCTGTCTTTCAGGAAATTCTCTGTTATAACCTTGCTTTTCTCTTTTTTTCACCCACCAAATTTGAATGTGTTGTTGACTCTCTACACCATCTCCTCCTTCCACTCTTTCGTTAATTCTAGGCAACATTTCTCTGAAGATAACTTCTACATTATACTAGAATTAAAAACTTTTTTGGACAAAAGCCTCCTATATTCACTGGCTTGCTAGAGACAATACATGAATACCCATCTATTTTGCTAACTCAACTAGTCTAGAACAAAATCAACCTTATTCCTCTTTAAACACATATATCCTCTTCTCTTGACAAATCTCTTTCTGTTTTTCCAGTTTTCAGAGAAACATTTTGGAATAATATTGAACACTTATTTTTTCCATCTCTCTATATAAGACCTCAATTCCCATCAAATAGGTCTCCATCACATTCCCTTTTTCTGTGCCTCAATTGACCTTCCTTGCTATCACATCAAATCGGGAGGTCTTTTTCTCAAATGTTAACACTTACATAGTTTGGCAATAGGTATCCCTGTGTCAAATCTCACCACCTTTGAAATTAAAAGATCAGTCTCATTTCCATTTATTATGACCCTTCATATAGTACTTCTTCCCCGGGCCTGGCAATCAAGTATTCCCAAAGTCTGCCCCAGGCTTTTGGTCTTACACTCCATCACTCCCATATGATACAGAAAATATCCCAGTAGTACCTCGCACAGGCCATTCCCTTCCCTATTTCTCCGTCTTTATACATAACATTTATTTTTTCTTCCCAGCATACCTATTTGAATCCTACCCATCTCTGAAGACCTATTCAAAGGTTACTTTTCAATGATGCCCTTATGATTTTCCAAGTCCAACATAACCATGGTGTTCTCTAAACCCCTTCAGCACCCTGAAACAATTTTCTTACAAAAAATTCCACATATGCTTTTGAATAGATGTGACTTGTATGGACCTTGCTTCTACTGAAAGTATAAGCCATCCAAGGACCATATGGTACATTGCATATAATAGTTGCCTTCCCACAATATATTGTACTTCATAAAATATTGACACATATTTATCAAGTAAATGACATCGATATAAAATTGACTCACTGAATTTCTCAAAACATAGATCAAAACAGAAGACAAAGGAATTAAAATAGTTCTTCACAGGAAGATAAAAAGGAAAAGAAAAGACAACAGACACTGGAGATTATATGAACCTGAATA
Source organism: Marmota monax (assembly GCF_021218885.2). Classification (NCBI taxonomy): domain Eukaryota; kingdom Metazoa; phylum Chordata; class Mammalia; order Rodentia; family Sciuridae; genus Marmota; species Marmota monax. Next base: position 342,585 of record NW_026694168.1, read on the forward strand.
AGTCACTTACCCATTCTCAATGGAGGTTATCTTTATCTAAAGAAAAAGTCAGCCCAGACATCTCTAAGTTTGTTCCCAGCACTAACATTCTATAATTTCACGATTCACTAGAGACTATCATAACACAGTGCAAGGAGTAGTATGTGCCCCTAGCTCCCAACTGCACTGTCCACTTTTTTTTTTCAGTCCTCTCCAGCTATGCTCCTGTAGACAGAAAGTCAGAGTGATAAAGTGGTTTAATTCCCCATGCAAATTAGCACAGCTCAGGGCCTAAAAGAAATCATGCAGTGGGCAGATAAAGAAAATTGGAAAGATGATCCACGACTCTACAATGTGTTGGTTTGGAGTAAATAATTTTCCCACATATTAAATGTGTAATCTCTATTAATTGAAGTAAAGAAAAATGGGGTATTTCAAGAAGTTATTTTGATATATATTTTTGATATATAATAAATAGATACATATATTTATTATTATAAATAAATGCATTCTTATTCCATTATTGTGAAGTTACTTATTATTGTTTGCTATATGCTGTTGTTATTAATGAACTATAACAGAATTGCTTCCAGTTATCACATACACATTTATGCATAACTGGCATATGTCATTTTAAATGGAAACTTTGTTTCATTATATTTAAGGGAAATTTTGGGTTGGTGAGGGTAGTTAGTTGTTGTGATTATATTCTAATAAGACCAATTAATCATCAAAGCATAACAGGATTCCTTAGTAATTAGGCTGGAACAAATCCCCAAAGTGCATGGAGATTCTTAGAAGGGTATTTTGAAACATCTATGCTGGGAACATTAAAATATCAAAAACAGAGCTCAATGAATTTCACCACCTGCTCTTACCTTAATTTTTCTACATTTTCCTGTACTGACATGTGTTTAGAATATATTTTTCTACTTCTGGTTTATGTTTTTTCCTGTCATAAAAGGAGTTCCTTTCAACATTCCTTCTGTTGTATAAACCAGATATCTAGATTCAACCTTGACCCTCCCTCTCTCAGTTCATACTTGCAATAGCTTACTGTATCTTACAATTGCACATTGTATACATCCACAATTTTATCTATGTCTCTTTCTTCTGCTTTTACTCTAGGTTAGGCTGATATTATCTTTTGCCTGGAGCAGTGTATGCCAAGCCCTAATTGACCATGAGTCTATATCACTAAAAACTTCTGAAATGTGTATATTTTATTTTTAAATTATACAAATAACCTTGTACTATTCTGTTTTTGACAATTAGAAAACAATAAAACAGTGAGCCCAGAAGGACACCCTACAAATATTTCAAGCACTACCTTTCTACACAGGTGGTATGGGTTTTATCATTTAGAGATTATATGCTTTCTTTGGGGGAACCACTAGCTTGGGTTCCTGAAACTGACACTTGATTAAAAAGCATTGGTCTTATTCTCTAGGAGGTGTAATACTTCTGAAATGTAAGAGTGTTTGCATCTTTCCCCAGTCAAAACATTTCTGTCTTCCTTTTCCCTGAGAATGATTACAAACCCCTGAAGATGCTTTACAAAGACCTTGTGTGAGATGACTGTTTACTTCTTATCCTACAGTTTCATATCTTGTTATTTCTGCATGTCCTTCCCCTGCCTCCCTACAAATATGCAGGTTGACTGGAAAGAGCTGTTTTGTGATTCTCTATGAGGGTGCTAGGTCTTTTTCTACGCACAAATACTTCGCATATTCATCAATTTTGCTTAAAACATTTTGTCCCTTTGGAGAAACTTCACCAACTTTATCTTTTTCAATCTTACTCATCCTTGTATTTTATTCATTGGGATTAGATGCTTCTCCAGCAATCTACCTTGGTGCATAAAACTCATTCTTATCTTAATTCATTCCCATATGTTTAATTATCAGTTTGTCTTTCACATTGGCTCACTAATTATTATACTTCACAGTAACAGAAATAGAACAGAGCTTAAATGAAATTTTTTTAAACCTCATTCTAAGATACTTTGATTCCTTGGGCCTAGGATAAAGCCCAGGGAGAGTGCATTTTAAAAGCACACACGTGATTCATATGTAGCTGTTTTCATTAGAAAGGATTCTTACTTACTGCTACATCTTCAACATCTTTTAGGATGCTGGCACATCGTAGGTGCTTTATAAATATATGTAAATAAATGAGAAATATCTGGCCTATAAGAAAAATAACTGATTTATAGCCAGAGGAAACAGTCAAGGTAAAATAAATAAATGAACAAACAAATAAGTAAATAATGGATGCATGGAATTTCAAGGGTTTCTGCAAAAACTCTCAAAACCAATTTGTCTTCTCCCAAAATGCAAGAACACTAGCATACTTTTAGTGGATGGGCTAACCTAAACATATCCAATCTGTAAAGCATCTAGTGGAGAAGTTTCTAGCTGGTATAAGTTGCTATTCATATATACGTTTTGGTAAAAGACAACAGAACTAGTTGTGTTAGAATGTAACTGGGTAGCAGAGATGAAGAGGTTTCATAGACTATATTAAAGGGTTTAGACTTCATTCTAAAGATGCCATCCTGATCCCTAAGGAATCTGACTTCAATCAGAACACTGACTTTTCATGTAGTGTAACAGATACCAAGTGTTCAGAAGCTGATCACTTTCTGCTGGCTTGGCCTCTACCCTATGCTTGATCTACAGTTGCTCTCTACTCTCACTGAGAAAATGAAAACTCTGTTCACTGGCAAATGCCACTATCACTAGAACCAAAACAAGCAAACAAACAAACAAAAAGAAGAAGAAGAAAGGCCTGTTCCAGCCATGTGGCTGCTACATCTTCCAAAGCTGTCTCTAAAGACTCCATGGCCACTCTCTGGGCTGCATTGTCCTGTACCCAAATTCATTTTTCTCCCATCTTTCACAAGGTGCTTATTGTTTGCTTGTTCCTTGTTGTTCTTGTTGTTGTTGTTGTTGTTGTTGTTGTGTGTAGTGGGGGATTCTTCTTTATCTCATTATCATACTTGGGATTTGAGAAAAATAATAAATAACACTGTTGTTATCTTCAAACTCATGGACAATTGGGAGACAAACAACATATGAGTAACATAACTAAAGGTCCAAATATCAGTTTTCTTATTTGTAAAAGCAAATTTAGAGACTGGGAGGCTTCAAGTTTTAGGGAAGACAGCTCACCTGCAGAATTAGCCTCATGAACCTGTCACACATTGAACCTGAAAACTGCAGGCATCTCTCCAAGAATTCACTTCCTGAAACCTACAGAAGAACAAAGAAGGCCATAGAGTATATGCTGCTGTGCACGCAGGAGATCCCAACAGTGGAAGTCAGAAGGGGCTGTGAGAGATGCCCTATAGCTCATCCCCAAGCTGAGTGCTCAGTGAAATCAGTCTGTGACCTAGAAAGGGGTAAATGCAATAGTGGGGCAGGGGTACAGACTTGGTTACTTTAAGTAATGTCCCTCTCTATGGGAACAGGACAGAGGAGTAAGTGATCTGCCCAATAAGCCTTAACTCCTCAATAAGCACCCATCACTTCCTTACTTTTAGTGTTAATTCTCTTTTCCCATAGCTGTCTCAGGTACCATATACTTATTTTCTCAGACTGATCTTCATGAAACTCATCAGTTGGAATTCATGTTATCAGCACCTCTAATGCCACTTTCAACTTTTTGTTCCATCACCTTCTGGTGAAAACTTGTGCTTTTTTAGGGGCTTTTCCCATGTATTTCTATCACTATCTAATTAGCACTTCTTATTGTTATCTTTATCTTTCATTAACTAAAAAAGTTCACACTTTGCTCCAGGTGTGTCTCTCCACACCTCCACCAGATACAATGCTATGAACTGAGCAATACATTGCATAATTTCTTCAGCCCACCTATTTATACCAGATCACAGCATGTGCACATCTCAGATGCACCATGAATACACATCATAAATGCACATATAGTTTAATCTCCAAAACCACTAACTGGGACCTCCTATTCTCTGAAATACTTCCCATGTTGCTCATGCTCATTGGATATTCCACCACATTTATCCCCTCTCAATCTTAAAATCCATCCTACCCTCCAGACTTAACCGCCTCTCCTTTTCAGTCTATAGGCAATGTTGCATCACTTCAAACACAATCTTAAAAATATCTTTAACTGCCTTTGCCTACTGTTCTCAGGTCACATCCACTGACAAAAACTCCGCATAATGAATGAGACTGTCTCTTTCTTCTATAGGTCTAATAAGTGCAATTAAAATATATCACACAATTGGAGAAAAGTTAATCCACAGACATGAATTTGTCCAAGCTCTCTATATTGTCTGGTAATGAATAGGATTAGACTTTTCAAGTTAATTTTCTCCTCTGTTAACCCAAAGTTGAATAATTACTAAGTGAAATCTGTAAAAATCAATCTACACACACACATGTGACAAGAAAAGAGGAATAGTTATGTTTTGTTTTTTTTATTGCCTCTATATTCTTATAATAATTCTTCCAAAGGTGAAGTTGCAGACAAACCCATTGTTGGAGACAGACTCTAGATTTCTCAGATTATTCCAGCTAGAAATTCTGCACTTAGTAAAAGCTCAGATTAATATCTATTTGAAATACTAAAGTTTTTTGTTTGTTTACAAATGACCAGCAAATAGGGGTAAAGAATTTCTTTATAAAGTCTAAATATGAATTTTTAAAAATTGGAAAAGATTCCATAGGCCATGACATATTAATAACTTATGCCATTACATTAGTGGCATTTAAGTTTTACTCTTTCAGTAGAATCTTCTAGATTATATTCTAATAATAGGCTCATACCACTTATGTTATAAAATAGCAATTAACTATATTAATATTTGAGTTACAGATATTTTCCAGACATTTTAGGGGGAAACAGAAATCAAAGATTAGATATACTTCTGAAAATGCAATGCAAAATAGATCACAGATGTGCAGTCAACAAACATTAATCCAAAATATAATCATCAAAAAGTAGATTAAGATCCAGCCATAATATTTACCTACTTTGTGGACTTGGATAGGTAATTTCAATCTGATTCTCAGTGACTCATTTCAACATATTGGTAAAGATACCACTCCACAAGATTATTTTAAGAATTATATGATTTAATATAGAAGAATTATCTTCTTGTAAACTATAAAGTTCTGCATAAAATTTAATTTTATTCAGCTGGTGGTGCACTCCTGCAATCACAATGACTCAGGAGGCCGAGGCAAGAAGATCTCAGGTTTCATGCTAGCCTCATCAATGTAGTGCGGCCCTAAAAGTCTTAGCAAGAGCCTGGCTCAAAATTAAAAATTAAAAAGAGCTGAAGCTACTGTCATCTGTAACTATAAAGAACAAATATTTTAAAATGGGGAAAAAGGGGCTGGGATGTGGCTCAAAGGGTAGCGTGCTTGCCTGGCATGCATGCGGCCCGGGTTGGATCCTCAGCACCACATACAAACAAAGATGTTGTGTCTGCCGAAAACCAAATATATATATATATATTAAAAAAAATTTTAAAAAAAATTTAAAATAGGGAAAAAAGGCAGAGGATGTGGTTTAGTGATTCATTGCACCTAGGTTTCAATCCACAGTACCATCCCCAAAAATTAATTTCATATTTTTACCACACAAAAATGTTATAAATAAAATAAATATTCTGTACATACACACACTCTCTCTCACACACACATACAAATATTATTTTTCTATTTATTATATATAAAATTCTGGGAAAGATTTCCTTTTCTAGAAATTTCAAATTCTCTCATGAAACAAAAATTGAGAGAAATACATATAAAAATATATATATCAAAGATTTTGTTATGGTTTGGATATGAGATGTCCCTCCAAAAGTGCTGTGCTGGTGCAGGAGGCAAAATGATGAGATTATAAGAACTGTAACCTAACCAGTGAATTAATCCATTTTATGGTTAATAATTTGAGTGGATTGCTGGGTGGAACTGTAGGCAAGTGGGGCAGGGCTGGAGGAAGTGGGTCATGGAATTGGGGATTATATATTTTTATTATATAATATTTTTCCTTTCTCTTTCCACCCTCTGTCTCTGATTCCAGTCTTTCATAAACTGAACCTTTTTTCTGCCACACCCTTCCACCATGACGCTCTGCCTCACAACAGGCCTAGAGCAATGGAGTCACCTAACCACAGACTGAATCTCTAAAACCATGAGCCCAAATAAATTTTTCTGCCTCTAAGTTGTTCTTGTCAGGTATTTTGATTGCAGCAATGAAAAGCTGACTAACACAATTTATTTTAGAAGATTAGATGCAATAAGTTAACAAATATAACTAAGTGAGTAACATAAGTTTAACCAAACATAGGCTAGATTGAAGTATAATAAAATCCTTAGTTCTTGGGGCTAATATGAAATATTGGTTCTTGTGTGTTTGTAAGAATCTACAAGGAGCTGATTTTGTTTGGTAGGCCTTAATGATTCATTTACTAATATGATATCATACACAAACTTAAGCTTATAGTTTTGTTTTTTCCAAGAAGCAATGAAAATAGTTAATATTATTGTTACCTGTCTCATTGTATGGATAACATTAGATAATATGTGTGAAAACTACAAAGCAATGTTTGAACATTAAATAATCACAAGAGATACAAGCAAAATGGCCAACTAGAGTCTCCTGGTCTCCTTCCTTTCCCACCCAGAAAAGTACATTTCAACCGAAATAACTAATGTACAACTCCAGAGAACAGCAAAGACACAGCAGAAATCCAAAGAGCACAGAAAACCAGGATGGCAGTACAGGTGGTAAGGGGGGGAAACATCTTGCCTCTGCACCATATCTTCTGAATTACAAGGACCTCAGAAACAAAAGGGACCCCAATAGCTTCTGTCTTCATCAGGACCCCTGCAATCTTCACTACAGGAGACTTCTGCATTCCTCCTGGGCTCTGGCTTTAAGTACAGCTGAGGAAGTTCCCTAAAGTTCACTCCTGAGCTACCTGCTAGGCTCAAGATACTACAGAGCTTCTGCTCTATTACACACCCTTCCAAAATTTTAATTTGTGTCTTGATATATATAATAAGAGACTCAAATTTGATTTCTTAGCAATAAGTGATAATTGGGGGCACACCCATGTATTTCTTCAAAATCATTATATTCAACAATTAGGATAAACATGTCAACTCATATGTTTTGAATATTTCATCAATATTCTAGAAGACATAAAAATCAATATCCATTCCTAGAATGAAAAAAAGAGCTGCCTTCTTGTTGGAGACCACTATAACAACATTCCTTCTTCAAATCTAAGTTTAATATGACAATAAAAGATTAAAGAATGCATCATTACAGTCACTAATCAGAAAAAAAATGGGTGCATAACTTTGGTATCTCACAGCATAGTAAATACAAATTAGATGTGAAAACTAAAAAAACACTGCAGAGAGAAACAAAATTCATACACCATAAGGACTCTGATATACTCATGGACAATAATCCAAAGACTGACAAAAGGATATAATGAATGGGCTCTGATGGATCTATGTTTACTCCATATTTTTCTATCACAGTATACTATTATTTTCACTTATATAAATAAGTCCATATATACTATTATTTTCACATATATAAATAAGTCCATATATGGTCCTTATTTTTATTTTAAATTTACAGATTATATCCTTGGAACAGTTTTATATCATATTTTGTAACTGGTAAGTTAAAATGATGATGTGATAATGATGGTTATGATCATGGTATTAACAATGATCAAAAAGACACCAACATTAATAAAAAATAATACCTACTATTTATTAAATGGAAGCTGTGCCCAATAGCCTAAGTTAATATTTACATTTTTATTATTAAAGTCAAGCTTTGCATATTCCAAAAGTGCTACACATTCAAACTTTCTAGGATATGGCTCAGTGGTAGAGCACTTGCCAAGCATGCTTGTGGCCCTTGATTTAATTCTCAGCTCATACTTCCTTACCAAAACAACAACAACAATGAAAAACTACTTATGGGCCCTTCAGTAGATGAATGGATAAAATAAAAATGTAGCACATATACCCAATGGAATATTACTCAGCAACAAAAGAGAATACAATCATGGCATTTGCAGGTAAACGGATGGAGTTTGGAGAAGACAAGGCTAAGTGAAGTTAGCCAATCCCAAAAAACCAAATGCCAAATGTTTTCTCTGATATAAGGAGGCTAATTCATAGTGGGGTAGGGAGGGAGAGCATGGGAGGAAAACACAAACTCTAGAAGGGCAGAGGGGTGAGTGGGGAAGGGAGGGGGCAGGGAAATAAAAATGATGGTGGAATGTGATGAACATCATTATCCAAAGTAGATGTATGAAGACACGAATTGGCATGAATATACTTTGTACACAACCAGAGATATGAAAAATTGTACTATATATGTGTAATAGGTATTGTAATGTATTTCATTGTCATATATTAAAAAATCAATAAAAAATAAAAAATTAAATAAAAAAAGAAAAACTACTTATGAATTTTTTTTCTTTTCAATATTGATATGTGAATTCAGATCCCTCTCAAAGATTTTACTCAATAATATTATGACTAGCTACAGTTGTTTATTAAAATGATTCTTTCTGCACAAGTGGTTTTAACATAAAGAATGTGTTAAGAACTTTGACTCTAAACTGCCCTGCTTTCAAAATATGATTTTCGTGAAGATGTCCTCTTTTTGCCAATAAAGAAGTTCAAATATAGCATATAAATATTTGTTCAGATAATCTTGGTTCTCTTTCATTATATTATTTAAGGTTACATTGGCTTAAATTAAAATATATGCACCATTGACAAAACTATAGTTCAGATTATGAAAAATACAATTAAAATTCATGTTAAAATTGCAAGGGTACTAAGAATATATTGTGTATGCAAAAAAAATCAAAGTATGAGAAATAAACCATAGAAAATTAGAGGCAGTCAAAATCTGGACTATCAATAGTAAAGTGTAGGGGCTGGAGATGTGGCTCAATCGGTACCGCGCTCACCTGGCACGCGTGCGGCCTGGGTTCGATCCTCAGCACCACATACAAAGAAAGATGTTGTGTCCGCCGAAAACTAAAAAATAAATATTAAAATTTTCTCTGTCTCTCTCTCTCTTTAAAAAAATAGCAAAGTGTTGTGGAATATCAAAAAGAAATACAATTATTTGTATATTTTATACAAAGATTTATGAATGTAGTAGGAAAATCAGGCCTATTTTCAAACAGTGATAGTTGAATTTCTGAATTTTTTACATTTCAATTTGTTTTGAAATACACATACAATGTTTGGTTTGAATGCACAGATTTAAAACTCATGAGTAAAATTTTTAAAACTGATTGTACATTCTCATCATGTGCTTATCCATGATTGAAAGGGGAAACTAGCAATCACTCTGCAGGGAACAACTACTGAATTCTATAACACTTTGATGTCATCATCTTCACATAATGTACACTTCACCAAAAAGCATGACGATAACCAGCTACTTCCAAAACATTAATCCAAGCAAAATTTAATATCACATCAATGTCTCTATCAAGATTTTACCATAGTGAAAATGAACATTAGTTGCTATAATAACCGAGAGCTACCTCACAATAATGAATTATTTCAAGCCTGCCACTTAAGCCATCCTCATCCTCATTAATAAACATTTGTAATTTTTAGATAGTATCTACAATAAGAGATGCTTAAAATAAGCAACCACCATTATCTGCCTAGTGTTATTTACATATTATAAGTTTTCAAGTTCCTTACTGACCCTGTTGACTTCCCAGCAGGATGGCAGTGTAAATACAGAGCTCTAATGATAACCTTTTCCATTTTTAATTAAAGTATCCAATCACATGGAAAAATTGTGCATTTTTCCTAAATATATGTGACGGAAACTCAACAGAGGTTGAGCTAAAACAATGGAGTTGGCAGTCATTAGCATATTAATAGAATTGAAACCAAGGAAGTGGATGAGTGAAGAGATATGAATTGGTTCAGAGATGTCAAGTAAGATAAGTGTCCAGTGAATTTTGAAACAACAATATCAGAGGTGACATTGTAAACACAATTTAGTCGAGTAGTGAGGGAAAAGGAGAGAGAAGGAGTGGTAGAGTGGCCAATTATATCTGGAAACGAACTCATTCAGTAGCAGGAACGGGATGCCAGTGGGCTGAAAGGAATTTATTTTTAACTTGCTTGTCTTTGAGGACAAGAAAAACTTGAACGTGTTTAAATGCTGACGTAGAGAGAGGGACTTGAAGCTAAAAAGAAGATGTGGGGCGGAGCACTGTGGCGCATGCCTGTAATCCCAGTGACTCAGGAGGTGGAGACAGGAGGATCACAAATTCAAAGCCAGAATCAGCAAGAGTGAGGCACTAAGCAACTCAGTGAGACCCTGTCTCTAAATAAAATACAAAATAGGGCTGGGGATGTGGCTCAGTGGTGGAGTGCCCCTGAGTTAAATCCCCAGTACAAAAAAAAAATAAAATAAAATGTGGGCTGTTTGACAGAGGCCCATGAGGATATATGAAGAGGTATGAATCCAGGGCACATTTATAGGAAGGACAAGGTAAGTATGACTACTTTGGGATTATACAACATAAACCTTAACGCAAAAAGTTTTGGAAGTGCTGATGTAGACTAGAAGGAATAAGACAGGTAGAAGGGAGACAAATGAAGAATGAGAAGACTGTAACTTCAATTTGAAAGCTTTTTGCTCGAGATCCTCATACCATCACTCCTAATGCCAGTTCTTCTTCCAGGTCTGTTACTCCCCACACCAGTTTCTCCCCAAGCCTGTCATTCCCCAAGTCAGTTTTCCTAGACCTCTTACTCCCAAATTAATGGGAAATCTATGAATCTTCACTCAAAATCTTAAAATTACTGGAAATTCATTAACTGTGCACTGTTAGTCAGCCGACTAACACATGTGTCTTTAGGATAGATTGAGCAAAGGGAGATACAAAACCTATAATATAGAGTACCTTCCTGTTATCTTCATCAGATAAGAGGCATGTCAACCTAAGGATCCCGAGAACTGCCAGACCACCAATAACTGTCTTGTGATCACCAGTGCCGCGTCCGGCCAAGGGAGCCGAGTCCGGCGAGGGACGGCGAGGTTAAAAGACACACAGGACACCAAGGTTCTTCATCCAGGAGTCAATAATCTTTATTGCTAACACACCTTTTTTTATACCCCAAGCAGCAGAAGTGGAAAACTACCCAAAAGCAGGAGGGAGGGGGGAGAAATTTAGTTTCAACATCTATTATTGTCAGGTACCGAAACCTCCCTTAACAAGAAGTCCATCAGACCAGAAAAGGTCAAGGCATTCCCGTGGGATACATATGTCTCAGACGGACAAGCAGGAACAGAAAAACCGCAAGTTCGCCATGGCCTTGTGAGCTGGCCACACTGGCATGCAGAACAAACTAGTGGAGGTAGGGCTCCAGGGGCCAAGGTGGACCTGTTGCCAACAACCAGGTTGATGTCATCCCTATATTCCTTCCCAAGCCCACTTCTCACCAAGTTTTCTAGAAAAGAACCTGAAGTCCCCAAAGCACATCTCACTCTCAAGGTAAGCTTCATTTTTCTTTAAATGTTCATTCCTTGCTTTCCTGGATAGATCTTTGTGCCTCTGTCTGATATGCCTTGAAATTCCCTTCTGTGGCATTTACCTGTCATCATTATTTGAGTTTCCCCTCTTTGGGACCTCTTAAGAGCCCCACCCAATGACAATACTAAGAAAATTGGTAGAAATTTTATAATAGTAGAAGATTATAAAGTATTTCTGTCAGTCCTAAAGCAATCATATAGATGGAAAAAATAGGTACAGAGAAAATCTGAGAAACAGAATTAAGGAATGTTGCTTAAGAGAAGTTGTTCAGAATCTTTTCTATCACTCTTCCTTTATGGATGCTATCACCAAGAACTCGGGTGTTAGCATTTTGTTAAGTTGGAGAAATCTGATTGCTCTGTTTCTTAGGAAAGAGAGAAAGATAGTATAAAGTCTCTTGATCTAGTCACCATCTATTCTCATAGCTTTAAGCACCAGCTCTGTGGATATAGTCTGACAACTTTATCTCCAATCCCAAACTCTCTGCACTTAAGCATCTTATCTTAACATAGTTTCCACATGGTATTTATTACCTGCAGCATGTCCTATTCTTCCATCCACCTTTTTCTTTTCCATTAAAATCCCCACAATCTATCCAGGTACATAAATCAGAATCTTAGAAGATATCTTTTACCTGTTCCTCCCCTTTACCCCTCATTTATCCTACCAAGTCCTGAAAATTCTACTCTACATATACATATGTCAAAACTTCTATTTTTCTCCATTTTTACTGTCATTTCCCTAAATCAAGCCACTATCATTACTCAGCTGGATTCCTATAATTTCTTTGTTCTTTGTTTCCATTGGGCCGGGTTTTATTCTCCATAGAGGAAGCAGCTTCGGGGATCTTTTGATAATTAAAAATCTCTTCATGACCCACTGAACAAACTCCATGAAGGCAATACATTCTTTTTGCATTTATAATGAAGTATGAGTGACTCCACATAGTCTACAGGTTGTGTAGGTTGCTCAGACAGTATATCATATTTCTATTATCCCCTCTACTATTTGCTTCTCACATAAACCTTTAATGACTGAGAGAGAGCAGGGTTTAGGTTTGTTTTATTAATTATTATATGCATGTATTGTCTAACACAGTGACTGGCACATTGTGATAATAATAAACATTGAATGATTCAGTGAGTGGTAGCTTGCTTTTAAGATCTTTTCCAAGCAACTAAAAAGTGAAGACAGGTGCAAAGCCTGCTGCCTTGTCATTACATAACCTATTTATTAAAGGGCCTTAAGCATTAGGACAGCTTCAGTCTCTGTTCATTTTACATGTGCTTGCTGGTGTTCTCTAAGCTGTTTTTTCCTCATAGGCTGGATATGAAGTTAGGCTTGATGAATAAAAGGTGGAGTGATTAATTAGGAAAACATCAGTCAATTTTAGCCATATTTTCTTCTAGGCTCTAAGCTACAACTAATCCAAACAACAACAAAACCACAAACCAATGAGCTCACTAAGTTTCCAGATTGGGTTTCGATTACCATAGGGATTTCCACCTTCAGGATCCACATAGGAGCCATAGAAACTGGAAGATTTCAAGTGACATTAATGACTGTAGAATAGACAAGTCAAACAGGTTTGGGGGGACTTCCCTCACATTCATATGCAGGTTCTTCAGTATGGCTGTGCAGTTTCCCCAAATCAGGTGCTCACACTCTGTGTTTTCTTTCTCTTACTCACAGCGAGTCTTCAGGAAGAGAAAACTTACATTAACCTGCACTCAGAGAGTAGCAAAGGAAAAAGTGGATCTCCCTTCTCTAAGATTTGAAAATATGTGCTTTTGAGAAATACTGATTTTTATCCTGGGGTGTGTTATATTTTATCCCAGTAAAGAATGGGATGCAAACATATACTGCCACCCACCAGTAGGAAATCTTGCTAAATATAGCAAAAGTAAGAAAAAAAAAAAAAAGAAAGTGCTACATGGTGAATGTTTATCTCCTGGTACATGGGATTCAGTTTCTTTCTCTATTTTCCATGTTTCAATACTGAAAGAAGTTAGTACATTTTATTTCCTTTATAAGTATCAGTGGCAATTTGGGATGAAGTGTAAATTACAATCTTGATACAGACACCTATACAATATTTTCTTAAGAGGTCAACTTAATTGACATTACATCTTGAGCATTTCCCATGTCATGATTTTAAAATATTTTTTTATTAATTTTTTTATATATGACAGCAGAATGTACTACTATCATATTACACAATTTTTCATATCTCTGGTTGTGTACAAAGTATATTCACAAAGTATATTTGTGTCTTTAAACATGTACTTTGGACAAGGATATCCATCACTTTTAACCATAATTTCTAACTCCATGCTCCCTCCCTTCCCCTCCCACCCCTCTGCCCTTCTACAATTCATCTGATCCTCCCATGCTCCCCTTCCCTACCCCACTATAAATCAGCCTCCTTATATCAGAGAAAACTAGGCATTTGTTTTTTTTGGGAGGATCGGCTAACTTAGCATTATCTTCTCCAACTCCATCCATTTACCTGCAAATGCCATGATTTTATTTTCTTTTATTGCTGAGTAATATTTTATTGTGTATATATGCCACATTTTTTATCCACTCATCTACTAAAGGGCATCTAGGTTGGTTCCAGAGTTTAGTTATTGTGAATTATGCTACTGTAAACATTCATGTGGCTGTGTCCCTATAGTATGCCATTGTTAAGTCTTTTGAGTATAGATCTAGGAAAGGGATAGCTGGGTCAAATGGCGGTTCTATTCCAAGTTTTCCAAGGAATCTCCATACTGCTTTCAAGATTGGCTACACCAATTTGCAGTCCCACCAGCAATGTATGAGTGTACCTTTTTTCCCACATTCTCGCCAACACTTATTGTTGTTTGTTTTCATAATAGCTGCCATTCTGACTGGAGTGAGATGAAATCTTAGTTTTGATTTGTATTCCTGTAATTGCTAGCAATGATGAATATTGTTTTCATATATTTGTTAATTGGTTGTATATCCTCTTCTGAGAAGTGTCTGTTCATGTCCTTGGCCCATTATTGATTGGGCTATTTGGTTTTTTGGTCTTTAGCTTTTATGTTTCTTATATATCCTAGAGATTAGTGCTCTGATGTGTGAGGGGTAAAAATTTGCTCCCAAGATGTAGTCTCTCTATTCACCTCACAGATTATTTCTTTTGCTGAGAAGAAACTTTTTAGTTTGAGTTCATCCCACTTATAGAATTATGATTTTAATTCTTGTGCCACAGGAGTCTTATTAAGGAATTTGGGGCCTAATCCCACATGATAAAGATTAGGGTCTTCTTTTTCTTCTTTTAGATGCAGGGTCTCTGGTTTAATTCCTAGGTCCTTGATCCACTTTGAGTTGAGTTTTGTGCATGGTGAGAGATAGGGATTTAGTTTCATTTTGTTGCATATGTATTTCCAGTTTTCCCAGCACCATTTATTGAACAGGCTATCTTTTCTCCAATGTATGTTTTAGAGCCTTTTTCTATTATGAGAAAATTGTATTTATGTGGGTTTGTCCATGTGTCTTCTATTCTGTACCATTGGTCTACCAGTCTGTTTTGGTGCCAATACCAAGCTGTTTTTGTTACTCTTGCTCTGTAGCATAGTTTAAGGTCTGGTATAGTGATGCCACCTGCTTCACTCTCCAGTTAAGGATTGCTTTAGCTATTCTGGGTCTCTTATTTTTCCAGACGAATTTCATGACTGCTTTTTCTATTTCTATGAGGAATGTCATTGGGATTTTGATCAGAATTGCATGAAATCTGTATAGTGCTTTTGGTAGTATGGTCATTTTGATAATATTAATTCTGCCTATCCAAGAGCTAGGTAGAACTTTCCATCTTCTAAGATCTTCTTTGATTTCTTTCTTTAGGGTTCTGTAGTTTCCATTGTGTAGATCTTTCACTTCTTTCATTAAGTTGATTCCCAAGTATTTTATTTTATTTTATTTTTGAGGCTATTGTAAATATGGTAGTTTTCCTCATTTCCTTTTCAGATGATTTGTCACTGATATACAGAGATGCCTTTGATTTATGGGTGTTGATTTTGTATCCTGCTACTTAGCTGAATTCATTTAATAGTTCTAAAAGTTTTCTGGTGGAACTTTTAGGGTCTTCCAAGTATAGAATCATATCATCAGCAAATAGTGCTCATTTGAATTCTTCCTTTCCTATGTGTATCCATTTAATTTCTTTTATCTGTGTAATTGCTCTGGCAAGTGTTTCAAGAACTATGTTAAATACAAGTGGTGAAAGAGGGCATCCTTGTCTTGTTCCAGTTTTTAGAGGGAATGCCTTCAATTTTTCTCCATTTGGAATGATGTTGGCCTGGGGGTTAGCATAGATAGCCTTTACTACATTGAGATATGTTCCCTAATGTTATCCCTAATTTTTCTACATCTATTGAGGTGATCATATGATTCTTATTTTAAGTTACTAATGTGATGAATTACATTTATTGATTTCCATATGTTGAACCAAACTTGCATCCCTGGGATGAAACCTACTAGATCGTGGTGCACGATCTTTTTGATGTGTTTTTGTATTTGATTTGCCAGAATTTTATTGAAAATTTTTGTATCTATGTTCGTTAGAGATATTTGTCTGAAGTTTTCTTTTTTTGATTTGTATCTTTGCCTGGTTTTGGAATCAGAGTGATATTGGCCTCATAGAATGAATTTGGAAGTGCTACCTCTTTTTCTATTTCCTGAAATAAATTGGAGAGTATTGGTGTTAGCTCTTCTTTAAAGGGCCTGTAGAACTTGGCTGTGTATCCAACTGTTCCTGGGCTTTTCTGGGTTGGTAGGCTTCTGATGGCATCTTCTATTTCATTGATTGATATTGGTCTGTTTAAATTGTGTATATCATCCTGATTCAATTTGGACAAATCATATGACTTACAAAATGTGTTGATGCCTTCAATATCTTCTATTTTATTGGAGTAAAATTTTTCAAAATAATTTCTAATTATTCTCTGTATTTCTGTAGTGTCTGTTGTAATATTACCTTTTTCATCACATATGTTAGTAATTTGGGATTTCTCTCTCCTTCTCTTTATTAGCATAGCTAAGTGTCTGTCAATTTTATTTTTTCAAAGAACCAAGTTTTTATTTTGTCATTTTTTTAATTGTTTCTTTTGTTTCAAGTTCATTGATTTCACCTCTAATTTTAATTATTTCCTGCCTTCTACTGCTATTGGTGTTTATTTGTTCTTCTTTTCCTAGAATTTTGAGATGTAATGTTAAGTTGTGTTGACTGTTTCTTCTTTCAAGGAATGAACTCCATGCTTTGAACTTTCCTCTTAGTACTGCTTTCATAGTGTCCTAGAGATTTCAATATGTTATATCCATGGACTCATTTACCTCTGATTATTTTTTAATCTCCTCCTTGATGTCTTTTGTAACCCATATTTTATTCAGTAGCATATTGTTTAGTCTCCAGGTGTTGGAGTAATTTTTATTTTTTATTTTGTCATTGATTTCTAATTTCCCCATGTCATGATTTTTATAATATTTCTTTGCTGTAATGTATGACTTATTTAGCATATTGTTAGTTATTTCAAGTTGCTTCCAATTTGCTATTACAAGTAACTTTGCCATGAGTATCATTTCACATGAGTCTTTGTCTACCTCTCTGTGGGTTTCCTTAGAATGTATTTCTGAATGCAGAATTACTCTATCCATGACCTTAAAAATACATTATCAACTTAAAGCCCAACAAAGAGTGTATATGAGGATTATAATTCATGTAATTACTTTCATGACAATTTTTGCCATTTACTTATCATTAATTCATGTTTATGCTTTTAATACTTTAATACACATATCCTTAAACCTTCTTTTTCTATTAGAATGTTAAAACTTTTTATTAACACATTTCTTAATATTAAAGATATTAATAACTTTTGGTTTGGTTTTTTATAATTTTTCATTCATTTTAGATATGGGTATAGAATGTTTTGCACTTATGTATATAGAATATTATGGCAGGTGCCTTTTCTTTCATCTCTCTTTAAAATTTAGACATATGTATTAATTTCTTTGTGATTTTTTTCTATTTGTTAAACATATTGAAACTTATTACATACATTTTTATAACTGTTTTTACAATTTCATGTTTTTGTCTGCAACTGTTTAATCCATCTGAAATTTTTTGTTGTTGTTTTGTGTGTAACATAATGATGGTATTTTCAGAAATATAGGATGTTTCAGAGAGCGGTAGAATCAATAAAATATATAGAGACCAAAAGATAGAGAAACAGAAGCAGCAAAAAAGACAGTGGTGGAGAAACAGAAGGACTGACACAGAGAGAGAGATACGGGAAATTTATTCTAAGGAATTCGTTTGAGGAATCGTGGAGGCTGCCAAGTCTGAAATTTGTAGAAGTGACTGGAGATTCAGGAAAACACCAATGCTGTTATCTTGAGTCTGAAATCTACAAGGCAGGTCAGCAAACTAGAAACTCAGCAAAGTTTCTATATTGTGATATTCAGACAGAACTGAATCTGGTGTGGGAAACCTGTCTTTGTTTCCTAAAGCCTTCAAATGATTATTAAATAGTCATCGGTTTTACTTAAAGTCAACTGATTGGCAGTATTAATCACATCCACAAATTACAGTCACAGAGAGGCTAGTGTTTGACCAATAACTGGACTCTAAAGTCTAGCCAACTGATACATGTGTCTATATTGAGGTAATTTCATATTTCTCAGCTATTTCCATATACTCTCTTATAATCTTTTTTTGTGTTACTTATTATGTAATTCCTTTGTGTTCTAGTATTTATTTCATATCTTTGTTCTATTCCACTTATATGTTGGTATTCTGTAACATGGATATAATTATTACTTGTTCATTCTTTGTAACCCATTTGAGTACCTGAAAAGTCAAGATCCTGTGAGTACTCACTTATTGTTAGTAAAAAAGTGATTTAATTACTATTTTACTTAGAATAAAATCCAAAGTCATTTCTATGAACCGTAATGCCCTGTAAGATTGTGACCCTGAACTGTCATTTTTTTTTTTTTTATACAAGGGATTGAACCCAGGGGCACTAACCACTGTCTCACATCCCCAGTCCTTTTTATTTTTTTTTTTTTAACTTTTATAATTATTTAAAATGAAATATAAAATGGGAGTTTCTCCAGAAAAGAAAAGATTTGCATGAAAATTTTCTTACCTCATGGTTTATGCTTTAAGAGTACATTTTACAAAAATCAGTAACCAGGCTTTTTTTATGTTTACATTGAAATGACATGGTAAGCATAAATGAATAACTTTCTTTTATGTAGTAGCAAAAAGAGTCAACAATCCTTTCAAGAAAGAGACTATTTCATTTCCTCCCAACTTGGATTCACCATAAACACAATCCACAAATGATATTGGAAACTCACCAATAGTATAATTCATCTGTCTTGCCCGAACAATCATCATCATCTGGAAGACATAGCCCTTAGAAACACATTTTTCTATTAATTTCTGTAGAACTTCCTTTTGATATAATCTGATTATTTTTCTTTAAAATCCCAGCTATATACACCACCATTTCCTTTGTAGCGAGTTCCAGAGACAATATCAAAATTACTCTATTTTTGCTTCCTAATGAATTCAGGAATAAATTTTGGATGGTGTGAGAGATCAGCATCCATAATAACTATATGGTTTCCTGTGGCATGTTCCATTCCATGAATATATGTAGTTCCTAATCCCAGTTTTTTCTCCCGCCGTCTTAGAAGCTTTTCAGAATAACTGATAGCCACGTTTAGTCTCCTGATTCCCTGTGATTTTCAATGCTGACATCACCCTTCCTCCAAAAACTTAATCTTAACTTCACACTTGGATGACTTCATCTCATTCTCTACTGTTCCAATAACAAATTATGTTCCTAAAAAAAGGTGAAGTTTTCCTCCTTCTTAACAGTTTTCCAATTACTTAGTCTTGTAAACTTTTTGCTTCATATCTGGCCCCTGATTTCGTTGTTTAGCGTTTTCCTCTGGCTGGAAACTAGTGAGCGTATCTTGTCCCCTTCTGAATTTGGCTGTGTTATGAGCAGTTCACCGCAGACTGCCAAATCTCTAACAAAGCCTTCCTAGAATTCAAGCAGGACATATTTCTTTTCTTTTTGACAACATGCAAAGGTCTGGCATGTGTGAAGCACTGGGTTCGATTCTCAACACCACATATAAATAAATAAAATAAAGGTCTATCAACAAAATTTTGACTGGTCCATAGATCTTTTCCAACTGTTCAGTGACATCCTTTGTTCCATCTGGGCTTCCATTATCTATGATTATAATTTCATAGTTGATTCCACTCTCAGAGAAGCTCTTCACCAGCAGCCACACGATGAGCGGCAGGTTCTCGCGCTTGTTGTAGGTAGGTAAGAGCACTGAGTACTTGTCCTGGTGTCTGGAGCGCCCCTCTGGCTCCTGCAGAGAGCTGGCAGGACTCCGACGCGACTCCCCCTTTTTATTTTTTATACAGCGTCTTGCTAAGTTTCTTAGGGCCTTGCTAAGTTGCTGGGATTGGCTTTGAACTTATGATTCTCCTGCTTCAGCTTCCAGAGCCACTGGGATTTTGGTGCGCCACCTAAACTGTCTTTCTGACTTCAAAAGCTCATTCACTGTGGTCCACCCACAATGTGACCCATGCCATGCACACTTCCACTTCACTCTTTCACTTTTTTCTTTCCTTCCCTAATTATCCTCATGACTGGCTCTAATTTCATTCCAGTCTTGACACAAATGTACTTTCATTACATAAGATCTTCCTGGCCACCTTCCAATAAAAACATTATTGTCTTCTGCCAGAGAGTTACCTGTTAGCTCCCATCCCCACTTTCACCTTCACACTTTTCTCTATACAACCAAAGCTGGGCATTTCCAAACTATATTTCTCACACTACATTGCCAGCTAGATTCCCGACTATGTCTTCCACAGGGATACATTAATGCCCTTTAGAAGGTGAGAAGAAGGCACAACCACTCTTCTTGTGATGGCACCTCCAGTGGCAGTAGGTTCAGCAACATCAGTGCTGACTGCTCATTAACAGCAGACAGACTCTAATAGCCTGCAGCTCTGTGATTTCAGCAGTGTTGGTGACAGAAGCTTCAGAGCGCTAGCATGCAGTGGCTGGCAGTTCCAGCAATTACAGCAGCAATGCAATGATGCTGTTTTCCAGCATCTTCTTTAATGAGTGTGGCTTACTATCTCTCTTTCAAGGACAAGGGCAGGTGCCTTTTCTAAAGTAGCCTTCTCTTCCCATTTTGTATCTTTATTCCATGGCAATAGTAGTTCCTTCTTCTCTATTGAATATGCCTTGCTTCCTTTTGCACTCTAGCCCAGTACTGGGGGGAGCATCCTGATCCCAGACTAAGATATTTATTCTTCTCACTTTGGGTCTTGCAGATTTTCCCCAAACTTTGCATATATTTCCTCTCTTTTTGAAATATCAGAGGAGTAATTTATATTTTCCTGGCTAATATTAATCTCATATACTTCCTTTGTTTCTTTGTTCAAAAGAGGATGGCTAACTGACTTTCAAATGTATTCTTAGTACAATAGCCCCACCCCCATCCATGATTTTGCTTTCTGCAATTTCAGTTGTTCACCATCAGCAGCAATCTAAAAGTTTAACTAGAATATTGCAGAAAACAAAAATCCTTAAATTTTAAAATGTGTTTTTTTTTCTGGATGAAACATGATGAAACTTTAAGCCATTTCTGCTTTATCTTGACCAGAATATGAATCAACCCTTGGTCTAACATATCACACTCTGTATGCTACCAAACCATTAGTCACATGGTGGTTTTCTTGATTACCCAATAAACTGTCAAGATATCACACTGCTTGTGCTCAAATAACACTCATTTTACTTTGTGGCATCATAACACAAGAGTAGTGATTATGGCAATTCACATTCACCAAAAAGAAGCTGTAAGGAGCATGCTATCATTTAGAACTGGAATATCCTCCAAAGTTCCATACATTGATGACTTGGTTGCCAATGCAGCAGTTTCAGAGGCTCATCTTTGGGGAAGTGATTGGATCGCATCATGACGGCTCTGTACTCATTAGTGGATTAATCCATTCATAGCTGAATGGACTCCCAGGAGGCTGTGGAAAATGTAGTTAAGTGGGGCATGGTTGGATAGGTCTCTGGGAGTATGCCCTGGAAAGGTGTACCTTGTCCCCAGCCCCTTCACTTTCTCTATCATTCTCTATTTCACCTCCTTTCCTCTCTCTCCCCGCCCTCCTTTCTGACTGACATGAGCTGAACAGTTTTCTTCCACCATGATGTTCTGTTCATCTTAAGCCCAGAGCACTGGGAGCAGACAACCATGAACTGAAATCTCTGAAACTGTGAGCCAAATTAAATCTTTTATCCTCTAAGTTATTTTTTCTCAGGTATTTATTGTAGCAACAAAAGATGAGTAACACAGGTGTTTAAGTGTGAAGGTGAGAATAAAAAATATTTTGAGAGAAACAGATCAAAATTATGTAAGTTTGTTGTAATTGTTCTATTTATTATTAATTGATAATCTTTAACTGTGCCTAATTTATAAACTAAACTTCATCATAAGTGCATATGTACGAGAAAATCAGTATGTATGGAGTTTGATACTATCCTTGGTTTCAGGCATCCACCGGGGGTTTTGGATCATATCTCCCATGGAAGAGTGGAGAAAGCTGTAGAAAAGCTCCTGATTTCTAGATGGAGACATGATCACTTAAGTACAAGGTATATTTCATAGGCTGTTTTGTTTCATAGGCTGTTCACTCTATTCATGACAAATAGAATATAGTTGAAAATAATGTGCACAGCTTGTCCATCTACTTATCAAGGGGTATTCCATCTTCTTTTCTTTCTAGGACCGGGAAATGGAAATTAGTGGCATGATCTAGAAAATGGTAGAATTTCCTCACTATTCTATACTTCCCCATTCTGGAATACTTAGTTTTAGAAAAATAAAACTTTACCTTAATCAAGTCACTGAATTTTGGAGGTTCCTATTATGATACATAGAAAATGACATTAGCAAAAAGATGATACTTAAATCACACCTTATATTAAATAGCATCATAATGGAAGTTATTTTGTGTTTAGATATTACAGTTTGTAAAATTAGTGATTTTTGTTATAACATGAAAAATTCCAAAATCTAGACCATGATCATCAATACCTTAAATGAGCAGGTTAACCAAACTAATGCAGATCTTTACTGGAAACGTCCATCTTGCAAGAAATCTGTTCTTGTAAACTGAATGAAAATGCAAAATCCTATTCACTAAAACTTCCTTACCCTATAATCCATATCAATACCAGAGATGATATTGCCAAATGCATGCGGTTCATTTGTTAATCATTTTCATCACCAAGATTAGTAACTTTGCCTACTTTGTTCTTCTTGTGACACGTACATCTTCAGATATGTTAATACATTCAGTCTTGCTAAAAATCTAGGTCTTTGGGTATCCACTTTCTTTATAACATATTTCTACATATTTTTATCTATTTGCAATATATGCTTGTTGTTTTCAGTTTAACTTCTGGAGAGAAATTTTAAATCTCTTCTTTTGTAGTCTCTTCTCTTATAGTCTAATTAACAGGTATGCCAGGTTTCACTGTGGGTTTTATGGGAGTTCTTGCTCTGTAACTATCCTATATCAGCTATTGAAATATTAAAATGTGGTAATGGCATGCTTGTAGTAAGCATTTATGTTGGCTTCCTAGATGGTTCTGAGCCTTCTAAAATGCAGGAAATCATGATAATCTCATTCAGTTTTGATGTCCACTTTCAATGACCCATTTTAAGCATTAAATTAAGTAAGCATGTACCTCTCTCCTGCTGATGGCAATGAAGAAATGAAACTTCATTGATGAAGTGAAATTGGAAGAGGGTAGGACACTCAGAATGTCAAAAGTAGAGATTATCATATCTTTTCCCCAGCAAACTGACAATTTAAAGGACAAAAATTATAAAAAACAGAAATAAAATTTCAGTCTATAGTAATCATCCTATGAATAAAGAGCAAATAGGAAAACATTGATTCAAGAAAATATGCTTAATTTCAGTAGGAATAGGAAGAATCACTGGCATTTGAGCCACAACCCACTCCCTCCTCTATTTTAGAGAAAACACTCAGGAAATTCTATTGCAGACAATCATGAAAAATGGAGGTAGCCTGTTCCCTAAGCTTCAACTCTTGGGCCATGCTTTTACTCTGAGAACAGACAACCAGTATTTCTCATCTCTCTCATCCTATATCCTAGAAGTTGTATTCCAGGCAGATAATATCACTAGGGCCATGGCTCTCTCCTCATATATGTTGGGCCCTAAATTTCTACCCCAGCTTACTCATAGACTAGATGATCTACTCTAGAAGGGACAAGATCAGCAAACCAAAGCCTGCCACGTCTACCATGACCACTAACAGACTCATAAAAGGTGTATCAACATCCCAGTTTTAGTGTAAGAGTCTAAGTTGTATCAACTTCCTCAGTTTTAGTGTAAGAGTCTAAGGTGTATCAACATCCCCAGTTTTAGTGTAAGAATCTAACGATTCTTCCTAAAGAAAAGGCAAACCATTTAAATGAAAAGTTCCACAGCTCTTTCTTATGGAAATGACATCTTTTAAGGGAAATTAGAGAACACCTTGCATGGATGTTGCTAGAAGAAAACAAAGAAGGATTATAGCTCCATGGTACAAAAACACAACAAAGCAGCTGGAAGCTAATAGGATAAAATAGGGGAAAAGATAGGTAAGAAGAGAACACTTAAGATTGCAGTTAGCTCTTTGGGTTGAAAAGGCTGTGTACAAATTCTTGGCTACACGCTCTCAGGAACAATCAAGGCATGATATGGGTAGATTCAAAAGTATTCTTCAAGCCTAAAACAAATTGGTAAGCAAAGGGTGGAGCACTCACAGAGAGAATGGGGTCAAAAAGGCCTTCTGACCAAACACTAGCTGAACAATAGGCTACTCTGACATAGGGGACTCTTGTAAATTCAGGCTTAACATTAAAATCACACCCATCCCTTACACTCTTAAGACTAATTGCACACCAAAAGAGGCATCAGAGAGGGAAGCTCAAAGTTCTTTGTTCTTGGTTAAAAGTAGGCCAAAAGTAAGTGAATTCCTAAATTGTGGTAGTGGTTTCTTACATAAACTCATATCCAACTATAATGTGTAAAAATCTAACAAATAAAAGGTCATAAACACAACCCGTGACCAATAAGTACATATGCTGAAATATGGATAAATTTTACATAACCAAGATAAAAAAAATTAAATCAAAGGAAAAGAAGGGTAAGTAGGTACATCAGATGCTGCACAATTTGCAAAGAAAAAGCAGAATTCACAAAATTAGTTCATCTCAATTTCTAAACAAAAATAAATATATGACCAAGCAAAAAGCAATACTTGGAAGAGGGGATCTGTATTCAAAGCTAATGATAATAGTTACTAATAATAGTGGCTAGTAATCACTATTACTGTTTAAGTACTAATAAAGACCATACTTGCATATTTATTTTTCTTTCACTTCTTCACTGCTATAAAAATAATTATACAAAACAATATGTATATATGTATGTTTCTGTGTATACAGCATATAGAAACTTCATTATTAACTACTGGTTATTAAATAATAAATGACTAGCTGGTGATATACTAGCTAGAAATATGAAGTTGCTACTAGTATATTACCTAAAAATTTCCATTTTAACAAATATATAAGACATTTAAACATAGAATTATAACCCAAATACTAGAACAACTATGAGCATTAGAAATAACCTTTGAAGAGTCTCAGTGGGTAGAATTAGTAGAGGCATCAAAATGGCTACTATAAATATGTTTAAATAACTAAGGAATCTATGCACTAAGAACAAAGGAAAATATGATGGTAATATCTCATTGAATAAAGACCACAATTAAAAAGACAGAATTAGTTAAAAGGACATTCTGGAATTGAAAAATACAACAACTGAAATGGAAAATACACTCAACAATGCATAGGAGGTGGCTAGAGAAAAGAACCAGGGAATCTGAAGATAAATCAATAAAGATAGTGAATCCAAAGAAGAAAGAAAACAGGTAATTAAAAAATACACAAATCCTCAGGGAAATATGGGACACATTAAAAATCCACTAACCAGAGTGTAATGAAGAAGGGAAAGAACAGAAAAAATAAGATAAACTAATTGAGACTGAAACTTTCAAATTTTAATTAAAAGCTATCTAAATATTTAAGGAGCTCAAAAATTTCAGGAAAAGTAAACATACACACACACAAAAAAAAAATCCACACCAAAACATATATAGTCAAAATTTTGACAGATGAAAAACAACTTGGGAGCAGTTAAAGAGAAAAATGATCCATCATATATAAGGGAAACCACTTAAGATTAACTATTAACTTCTCACTGGAAAGAATGGAAACTGGAAAGTGAAAAGATATATTCAAAGTGCTAGACTATTAAAATAAACAAGAATCTTATACTGAGAAACTTAGCAACATCAATGAAGGTGAAATAAAATCATCCCAAGGTGGTAAATTTTGAGAACATTTATTGATTAAAAAAAATCTTTCTTGTAAGAAATGCCAAAGGAAGTTATTTAGGCTGAAAGTAAGTGATATCACACCTGGTTACTTTTACCAGCTCTATTTGTGATTTTGTGTGGTTTAAGCCATTGTGTGGTATCACTTGCTTGTCAAGAAAAAAAAGAAAAATAAATATGCAAATATGTTCTTTTACTGACTGCTATAAAAAAAACTGTATGAAACAATATGCATCTAAGGCAGAACAATACCACATAGAAGTAATACATTTGACAGTATATCACAAAGGAGATAGAGGGGAGCAAAGCTATGTTGGTATCAAGAAGATAATGGGTGATAATTCACATTCATAGAAAGAAATGAGGAAAAGCAGAGAATTATTAAAAAGGCAAGTATAACCATCTCTACAATTACTTGCTCTCTTAATGTCATCATCTATATAAGACATGAATATATAAAGTCATTAATAATCACAAAGTATTTTGAGGGTTTTAACATATAAAGATAAAATATATATAACAATAAAAGCAAAATAAGACAAAGAAAGAAGGTACATATGAGTAAAAGTTGTATAATTTAATTGGATCCAAGTTAGTATTAAACTGAAAGAGAATTCGATAAAATTTAAGTCATATACTATAGGTCACAGAGTAAGTACTAAAACATAATTTGAACATATAATAAAAAATACTAAAGGAATTCAAATATAACATTAGAAAATGTCCACTAAATTTTAAAAAATAAAATAAATTAATAATAGAAGAATAAAATAATATATTATTTATAGAAAACAAAAATAAAGTGATAAATCTATATCTAACTGTAGTAATATTAAGTTTTAATAACTTAAATCCACTCAAAAGGCAGAAATTTTTATAAATTAATTAAAACATGATGCAATAAGAAGAGACATATATGCAAAGATGCAAATAGCTTAAAAACCAAAAGATAGAAAAAGGTGTACCATAGAAGAGCTGGAGGTTCTATACTCTCAGGCAAAAAAGACTTTCAAATTTAAAATATATTTCTGGAGATAAAAAGTAACATCTTATAAACATAACATGGTCAGTCCACCCATAAGTGGAATAAGATGGTCGGAGTCGGGTCATTATGAAAACCTGAATTTTCCCCCACCCCATAGCTTGCCTTCTGCTCTTCCACCGTGGGATGACGTAGCAAACAGCACATTGCCAAATGCCAACCCATAAATCTCTGACTTCTAAAGCTCAAAAACCATGAACCAATAAATTTCTGCTCATTATAAATTTCCCAATCTTTGGTGTCCTGTTATACATCAGAAAGTGGACTAAGACATGGTTGCTAACACAATAAAGGTGAAAACCTGAAAGCTTCCTCTTGAGACTGGAAATTAAAATAAGGATGCCTTCTTCTGCCACTTCTATTCAACATTGTACTAGAGACTCTAGAAATGGAACTATGAAAAAATAATTTAGAGTGCATACAAATTGGAAGGGAAAAATTACAACTATTTCTATTCAAAGCTGAGGTGATATTTTGTGTTATTAAATCTAATCACTAAACCAAATTAACCAGATAAGCAGTGCTGCAGGATACAAAATTGATTTACTAAAATAAGTTGAATTTCTATACAATAGCAAAGAACATTTCAAAATTGACACTAAAAAACCAATTTCATATACAATATCATTTTCTAAATTAAATGCATAGGTATAAACTTCATAGTTGAAACACTAAATGATCTAGATGTAGGAAAAGAAATGACATTTTCAAGGATAAGAAAATTTAGTAGAGACAGTGATACTACCCAAATTGATTCACAGGCTAAACACAATTGTTATGAAAATCTCAGCTGGCTTTAAAACAATAAATTATCAAGCTGATTTTAAAATTTATATGTCAATGCAAGAGACCCAGAAGAGTTAAAACAGTCTTTAAAAACAAGCACAAAGGCCAGACGCGGTGGCACAAGCCTGTAATCCCAGCAGCTCAGAACACTGAGGCAGGAGGATCTTGAGTTCAAAGTTAGCCTCAGCAAAAGTGAGGTGCTAAGCAACTCAGTGAGACCCTGTCTCTAAATAAAATACAAAATAGGTGTGGGGATATGGCTCAATGGTCAAGTGCCCCTGAGTTCAATCCTAGGTACCAAAAAAAAAAAAATCACAAAGACTAGTAGGAGGTCCTTCCATCACTAGATGAATGCCCTTCAAGGGAATTGTAGGACCCTGGTGTCTGCACACACTGACGCATGTTCCTGTCATGCTGTGCCATCCTCATCTGAGACCCAAGCCATTGGGACTGACTGATCCTGGACTTAAACCTTCAGAAATATGAGCTAAGTATACCTTCACTCTTTATAAGTTTAATTGCCTCCAATATTTTATTGCAGGAGTACAGAGGTAATACAATTGTAGGACTGTCTAAATATGCCAAGAAACATTGAGTTTTACTCTAAAATGTGAATTTTATGGCATGTAAATTATTTTTAAAAAAATTATTAGAAATTGGGATAAGTTTTACTGAGATAATGATAGGCCAAATTATTTTGATTTCACTCTAAAGCTCATTTGTCTAAACGAATGACAAAGGCAGAGTCAACATGTGTAAATCCTGTGTCATTTTTTGAAATCATCATGAATTACTCAAAATAGATTTTTTGTGCCCCTAAATTTTTTCTTTATCAGATATAGTTTTTGTACCCAGTTTTCCAAAAGATCTTAATGTAGTCCAAACAAATTACATACAAGATATTATTTTTATATCTTCTAAGCTTTTCTCTACCGTATTTCTTTTAATTGTGATAATTAAAATGTATTGTTTCTCTTGAACTATCTTTTATTTATATACATCTAAATAACCCATTTTTGATGAATCCAAACTAAAAATCTTCTTCTAAGAAAAGGCAACAATAACTTGAAAAGAGAGCATACAGAATGGGAGAAAATCTTTACCACATGCACCTCAGATAGATCACTAAACTCCAGGATATATCAAGAACACAAAAAACTCAACACTAACAAAACAAATAACCTAATCAATAAATGGGCTGAAGAACTGACCAATACCTCACAGATGAAGTACAACAGATCAACAAACATATGAAATAGTGTTCATCATCTCTAGCAGTTAGAGAAACACAAATCAAAACTACCCTAAGGTTGCATCTCACTCCAGTCAGAATGGCAATTATCAAGAATACAAGCAACAAGTGTTGATGAGGATGTGGGGGAAAATTACACTCATCTATTCCTGGTGGGACTACAAATTGCTACAACCACTATGGGAAGCAGTATGGGGATTCCTCAGAAAACTTGGAATTGAACAACCATACATTTTACTTTTACCCTGACCACAAGGTAACAAATAAAGGAAGAATGGTGCATTTATTGGAAATGTACACCTCTAGGCAACAAACAAGACATGTCACATTTAAATCCTTCAATTATTTAAATGCTTCATATTATAGCATCCAATTCTTCATCTCTGATTTTATCTGTTCATTTTAAAATTCATTCATTCATTCATTCATTCATTCATCCATACATTCATTTATTTTTCCAGGGTCTGAGTGTTGAATTTAGTGACTCACCCATCCTAGGCAAGGTCTCTACCAGTGGGGTATACTTGCAGCACCTCTGATTTTAGAACAAACATAATCATTAAACTTCACATGGTTATTACTAGGACTGCAAGACTGACATACAATCAGATATGTTAGCTGTAGTCCCTCAAGTCAGGGATCACTACACTTAAGTACCATCAAAATCTCTGCACAATTAAGAGAATGTTGATCGTTATAGATTATAAAAAATAAAGTCTAAATTAGAAACAAATATAAAACCTCTTAAAACTCCTCAGGTCTAGTTAATATTAGCCTGAATTTTTCAATTATTATTGAAAAATTAATTTGACTCATGCTTTAACTGTAATTTTCATTTGTTGCTTTTAACCTATCTTAGACTACAATATATTGCAGCTTTGGAACTCCAGTACTTAGTGTCTTTATGGAAGGCATTAAGACATCAAGTCCTCTTCTACTCGCCATGAATTTGAAATGTTGAACTAAATCACAGATTATTCCTTATTTGAAAGGAGAAGTTAATATTTTGTGTGTATTCACAAATTCTCCATGTACAGTGAAGATATGAATTTGAAAAAAATATTTTGTGGCACTTAAATGCATAATATTTATGTAATATAAAAGGAATCTGTAAGTGGAAATATTATAAAATCTGAGTTTATTTAATGATTAGAAGATTTTGTTGGCCAGATAGTTGACATTAGATATTGCCCAGAAAATCTAATATGGACGAACTATCATAATAGAGTGAAAGAACAATTATTTGCTTTATTGGTCCTTTTATTTTATTGGTCCTCTTATGCATTTTACAACTTTATGCATCATATGGTTCTTCATTCCTGATTTTATATTTGACAGAATTTCATTTTTATTTATAAGGTTCATATCTTATTTTGTTTTTGAAAAATTAATTTTATAGTATATTGCTGGGAGCCATTAGCCAAGTAGGTATGACAATTTCCTTGCCAGCGTACCCCATGTTGCTTAGTGGAAGGACTCGTGGAAATAGGACATTTTGCAGTGACATTGCATCTAAGGTGACCTTGCTCAAGGACCAGGGCAGATCCGGGTTTAGGGTGTTCCCGGTTTAGGATGATCCTGGTTTAGGGCGTTCCCGGTTTAGGACTATCCGGGTTTAGGGTGTTTCCAGGTTTAAGGTTATTCCTGCTGGGAATAGGGCGTATCCTGCTGCCTGAGTTCCCCTTGAGTTCTCACGGGATTCAGACAGTATTTTTTGGGAGACAGAAGCCCAGTGGGGGTGGATTTGGGCAGAGAACGTGGATTTCCCCAGAACGTGATTGTAGACGGCTGGTGTGAGTTCGGGAATAAAGAGTTGCTGTTTGAATCTACAAGCTGTGTGGTGGCTCGTGATTTTGTGCCCAGCCAGACTGCGGCAGTATATATTTGAGGTTTATAATATGATGTTACAGGACACACATAGACCATAAAATGGTTACCAGAGTGAAGTACATCATTCCACATAGTTATTTTTTTTGTATAAGAAGAACTGGTTTACATAACAAAAATCTCATCTGCAATACAACTTTCAAACTAGCTAAATACATTCATAGAATAATTTCATGTTATTTCATTATATAGCTTAGACTATGCCAATGAGAATAGTGAAAAATTTTAACATTTTGTTTCTGAAGCAACTTTGTCAAATCATTGGATCATGTAACCCAATGGAAATCTAGAACAGAAAATTATAATATTAAAAAAATAAAATAAATACCTTATTAAGAAATGAGTTCCTGGGACTCCTCAGTAATTCAAGACACTGATCAGTATTTAGGTGTTAAATCCTATAATTGATTGTAAACACCTATATGCTTTGCTGTATTAACAGTTTTTGCAAATGTTTCCTTGGACCTATTACATTAATGTTCTAACCTCAAATGCCAAATAACTGTACACATTTGAAATATTAATAAATTATTGTCTATTAATTTTTAAGCTTAGTATTTGCATAGTATGTTGATTTTTCCCATCTGCTTATATAAAAATGTGAGGATGATCAGACATTGCAAAATAATTTTAGAACTATAAAGATTCAATAACTGAAACCATGTGAAAACACAAAATTTTCACATGAGCCAAAGCTCTAAAAAAAAAAGACAAAAATTGCAATAAAATGAATCTTAAACTCTTTGGGAAAGGAATGGATTATTCTATTTTTTTGTGGGCTCTTGGGAGGAAGAACACAATGCAATACATTAAATTATATATGCACATTAATCATTAAATGTGAACTATCCCTTAATTTAGTCTTTACCAAAAGTATGCATTTAGGAGCAAAGCACAGAATTTTAAATCATGAACTCATGACACCACCTATTCTAGAAATTTCTCTAAACATAACAATAAAATTTTGATCCAAATTTCCTCAATATTTACTTTCTCTCAGATTAGAGAAAGTTTTTCAGAACAGCTGTACCAAAAAACTTATAAATTAATTACATGATGTATTTTTAAAATTTATCTGCAAAACAAGTTTAAAAAAAAAGTTAAAGAAAATGTTCTAATAATAAAAGAAACATGATAGGTGAAAATCCCTGTATATAAAAAGTGCTTATAAATCAGTTTTTATTTTTACTTGTTTTTTTAATTATAAATCAGCATCCTTAAAAGCAGAGAAAACAATCAGCATTTTTTTGGGGGGGATTTTATGCTAACCTCTCTTAGCATAAAATTTGGAAGTTTACATTTATTTTT